>NC_044358.1:4371792-4706905 GCF_007364275.1 Archocentrus centrarchus
AAAGAGATAGACTTGTTTTTGAAACAAATGACAAGAAAACCTAATTTCCAAATCTTCTCACAGGACGCACATGAATGTGAGAAGTACTAATGCGAAGCTTGTAAATCATCCAAAATGGGATGAGTAGAGGGTCCCTGCCTAGTGAGCACAAATATGTTCTGTCATGGAAATTTGCCTTCCTTTTGATTTTGTATCTAATTTTTGCTTTTGGGAATGTCTAGTCATTGTGGAGTTATCAAAGATCTTCCTCTGAACTGAATGTCTGGAAAGTGGTAAGTGCTAATTAATACACATACTGCGAATGCAGAGTTAGTTTGAGAATATAAACATTCTGAAAGAGGTGAATGTAATTTATCTGCAAGTGAGCTGAACAGAAGTGTTTAAGAAGAACACACACAGTTTCTATGTGCACGTGCAGGCTTTTTACTTTTGCTAATAGACTTATGTATGGAGATAAAGTTATTAGTGAAACACCCTCAAATATTTAGAGGGTTGGAGTGTGCAGCTACTTCCAGAGTGCCTTTTACTCTACAGGTGCCTGTGGTGTCCATTCAGTACAAAGTTAAACTTATAGAAAACTAATATTCTCAAAATTGGCTCTGGAAAATTACTACATTTGCAAGAAAACTGGTGGGTTGTAAGCATAAACCACCTGCAAATTGCAGTACAGCATCAGTGTAACCTGACACTGTTGGAAAATCTGCATTGTGTAAATTCTTAACACAAGAAAAAAAATGTAAAGCTTCTGATCAAGCCATAGAAAAGGGAGGAAAAAAAACCCTGAATTTTTAATTAACATTTGCCACATATACACAATATGGAGAGCATCTTTTTGAGTCTCTACACTGCCAGTTACTATGAAACGAAATAGAAATAGAATCGAGTGAATGTCCAGTTACTCTGTATCAAAGCAATGCAATCCATTCACTTTAGCCAGTCCCCAATGTAACTTTACCAATATAATGCATTTATCAGCAAGAATCCTTATTATGCTGCTGGTGTCAGTGCAGCAAAAAACAACTAAGAAAACTGATAATAGGCTCTATACACCACTCATCCTTAAAATTAAAAACAACCTAATACTATTTTGTAGGTCCTCTTCTTGTCATGAAAAAGCTCTGACAGTGACACATGGCCTCTAAAGGTGTCCTCTGGTATCAGGTAGTAAGGTGTTTGCAGTAGATCTTTTGAGGTATTGCAAGCTGCATGATAGAGCCTTTATGGATTTGACTTTTTCCAGAGCATCCCAAAGATGCTCAATTGAATTGAGATTTACATAATTGGAAAATCAGCACCTTTAACTCTGTTGTGTTCCTTAAACTGTCCATCCATCGATTTCCTGCCGCGTATCCAGGTTTGGGCTGCAGGGGCAGCATTCTAAGCATGGGAAGCCCAGACCTCCCTGTCCCTGCCAACCTCCTCCAGCTTATCTAGCCAAGAGATACAATTTTTCCATCATGTGCGGGGTCTGCCAGCCTCCTCCTGGTAGGATATAGTTGAAAAACCTCCTAGTTAGATGCCCAAACCATCTCAACTGTCTTATTCCTTTCAATGGGACAGTGAAGTACTGGATAGTGGACAGGAAAGCATGGAGAGAGAGTGGGTGAAGACACACAGCAAAGGGATTTGGCTTGAACCCAGAGCACTGGGTTCAAGTCAAATCCCAGACCATTTCAGGTAACCAGCCCACCCTGTGAGCTAAACTGGCACCCCATGACAGAAGGTTCTGAATGTTGTACACACTGTTCACCATTCAAAACCTCAAACCTGATGAATTTGAGAAAATCTCTGTTTTTGACAAGTGTATAGATCTGCTTTACACACACACACACACACACACACACACACACACACACACACAAAATGACTATGTGAAAGAACAAATGCATTAAGAACAGGGCATTAGTATATTAGCTGAAGCAGAAGTACAGAGGGGCACTGACTCATATGCAGAAAATGAGGGAGAAATTGAGGTAAACAGTCTCTTTCTAGCTATGACCCATCCATTAGCTGTCTCCCTCCCTCCCTCTGTAATTGCTGCATTAGTGCTCAGCCATAATGAGCTTTAGGGCTGATGTTGAAAGCAAGATTGTAATACAATTATTTCAGCAAATGGAAACAGAAAATTTGCCTTGTACGTACTACAAAATATGTTTGCAGATTGTTTTTAATAAGCATCGTGTTTTATTAATGCACTGTAATATTGGTAAACATAATTTAGAATAAAAGCATCTGCAAATTCATCCAAATGAGCTTCTATGTAAACATACAGAAGCCACAAAGAATATCTTTATTAATTTACATAGAAAAGCCATATGTAAATGCAATTCATGTAATTCATATCAGGTTTGAGCCTTTGTGGCTTTCTGCTTGCTTTTGCTCTGTGATGTGAATCTACTGGATAATATTACAGTGGAACATAATGACCAACAACATTATTCTCTGCAATGCTGGGAAAAACTTGTGCTTTATGGGTGCAATCATCTGCTTTTATTGCTACTCTTAGAGCCTCAGAGGACTGCTCTGAGGCTGGATGTTTTCAACTCAGAAAGCTGTCTACAGTATATTCACAGCAGCTTCAGTCTGGCAGATTAATGCGCTAACATGGGGATGTTTTGTTGGTAATACTTTTCTTGTGTAAAATCGACCTTTATCTTATTAAAATGGGATAGCCAGGATTAGCATCGGTACAGTTGAAGAAGAAGTGAAGGTTTACAGGGAGGATACAATCATCCTGGAGGGAATATCGATGCATGGTTGTTTCTGTGGAAACACAAGAATTGAGGAGAGGATGTAAGCAGCTCCCCCGTGGGAGGAGCCGCACCTCAATCTGCTACCTCCTCTCACAACTGGCCCGCTAATTCATGTTTTGGGTATCTGTGGCTCTGATGAATCTTTAAAATCCTTGCTGTTATGCAAATAATTACCTTCATTCTTGGGCTGTGGAAGAAAACACAATGAAATAAGTGCTTTAATTTTAACATGTCTGGGATCACCGAGCAGAGGGAGGCTCATCTCAATACTACAGACACACGCTCACAATGCAAAATGTTCATTTTGGTTTAAAACAATCGCCTAATTCTTACACTCACTTCCTACCTCTGCTGATAAGTGATGATACACTCTGCATTCATGAGAAGTATAGCTGTGCCTTTTTGACAATTTCAACACCAATTTAAAGACCCATCTGTCTATGATGCCCATTTTTGGAATTTTGTGAAAATTTTCTTTTTTTCATAATTTAATTCAAAATGGCAAACTTTCATATATTATATTTTAATTACACATAAAGCCTCTTTCAAGCTTCCTTTGTTTTAATTTTGATGATTATGGGTTATAGCTCATGAAAATCAGAAATGCAGTATTTCACATTATTGGAATATTTCCTAACCTCGATCAAAAAGGATTTCCAATACGGAAATGTCCAACTTCTGAAAAGTACGTTCATTTACAGTGCCAGTCAAAAGTTTGGACACACTGACCCATTCATTTGAACAGGAGGCCAAAGTTGGGCCAAAGCACCAAGAAACCAGGAACAATAACTAAGACAACAAATCTAAAGGGATGGTTATAACAAGCATATGGAGTGGAAATATGCTGGTCAAAAATATCAAAGGAGCACTTTTTTAAACAGAGTATAGCATCAAAGTATCAAGTTAAGTAAACATCTGGGATTTTGATCTGGTCAGTTAAGTATCAGAGGGGGTTGTCAATCAGTTTCAGCTGCTTTGGTGTTAATGAAATGATTTTACAGGCGGAGGCTACTGACACTTTTTCCTCATCTTTTCTGACAGTTTTTTCACTAGTTTTGCATTTGGCTAGGGTGAGTGCTACTACTGGTAGCATGAGGTGATATCTGGACCCTACAGAGGTTGCACAAGTTGTCCAACTCCTCCACCAGGAGACAGGCAGTTTCTCTAGGAGTCTTCTAGTGGGCCCTGTGCTCACTGCCTGGCACCGTAGCGCCTGACTGGCATTTGCCATAGAATACCAGAATTAGCATCCAGCAGCTCAGATCTGGGAGGAGATCCCCCAGGACATCATCCGTTGTCTCATTAGGAGCGTGCTCCAACATTGTCAGGCATGCATACAAGCATGTGAGGGCCATACAAACTACTGAGTACCATTTTGAGTTGCTGTAATGACATTTCAGCAAAATGGACTAGCCTGCTGCATCCTTTTTTCATTTTGATTTGCAGGGTGTTTTGGATTCAGCCCTCTGTAGGTTCATAATTTTCATTTCAATCAAACAATGTGGCATCGTTCGTTCCTAACACATTACCCAGTCCATATCAGTACAGGTATCCATGATTTATTTTCCCTTTGAGATCTGATGTGTTTTGAGTGTTCCTTTAATTTTTTTGAGCAGGGAACAAATAAAGAACTCAAAAATTAGCTCACAACAGTCTCATTTTTTCTCACAGGGTGGAGAAAAAAGAAACCTTTACATCATAGTGCCTATTCTGCTCAGAACTATTTCTGCTTCAGGCTCAGCTTCAGTACTTAGTACATCACGACACATCTGCATGACTTACTGAGGAGCACAGTGACTGGAGCTGTTCCCAGCACTAAATCTGAAAGTAGAGTAATGCCTGTCAGTGACTGTATATACAATAAGCATAGTTTCATTTGATCTTTTACTCATGTCCCAGACAGCACTGCATGCCTTTTTATTTGCACTTCAGTTCCTTAAAGATATTCACTTTAGTTTGGTGACCTAAAGCATATTCCTGTGATTTTACTGTTTTGTCTCTGGCACTGAAACCACTTTCTCTCAATCAATTAATCAGAACCTTTTTTTTTTTAGATGTGTGCTATGTACATACAGTATTTGCACACAATCTCCTTCAGACAAAATTTACTTGATCTTTACATGCATTTTGTATATTTTTTTGTGTGTGTTTTTCATTTCTGTTCTTCAAATGCTAACAAAGAAAACAAACCGAGTGTCATCAAGGTAGTGGCAGGTGGATCTGGAGCTATCTCCACTGAATTCATTAGAAGATCTAATGAAGACAAAGTTAATTAGTGCCACTTGTCTCCTGTTACGTTTGACACCATCTGACAAATTCTGCTTCAGCTTTCAGACTGTCTCACCTTCACACTTCTTAACATTATTTTCTGTCTAAAGCAGCACTGCAGACTCTAAAGCACTATGATAAAGGTATATGTGGTTTAAAACTGCAAGTGTGGCAACAAAGTTTGTAGAAACAAGACAATTAGAGCAAGAAATGGTGCTGGTCACAACAAACCCTGCCCGCAGCAAACGTTTCAGCTGATTTGAATGTTGTCTGTCTCTCAGACGTGTCACTCTCCAAACATTAAATCACGAAGCCAACACATATATGCATTAACTGATAAATGTAGCCTGTGAATCCAGAATCTGGATCAGATCCCGATGATGTTCAGTTTGGCACTAGTTCTTGGCCCTCCACAACGGTGTACCGAATATTAGATTAATCCAATATATGGGAGATATGACTTTTTAAAATACCCTAGTTGCCAGGCAGGCAACTAGGGTATGCAGTTCTGGCTGGACTAGACAATGTGGTAGCAGACAAATAGCAGACTGACTCGATCTTAATGCCATTTTATCACCATCTTGGTGCACCAACGTCGGTTTGAAGACGTTAATTGACTGTAAGTGATCGCAGACCTGGTCCCCATATTCAAATTAACCATTTCAAAGGCCTCACACCTCACACACCACTGCTTCAAAGAAACTCAACTACCAGCAACTGAGAAAAACAATCAGCCATCATCATGTTGCTTTTATAGGAAATACCACAATATTCAACCTAAAAATACTGAGTTATGAGTTTTGCGTAGCCTGAACCCCTCTGCACATCTAAAACATCTGCAGCCAACTACCTACACTGCAGCAGTTTGTACAGACTTCACACACATTTTTAAAATCATCTGCAGCTATAACAGGTTGCTGGCCATTAAATAGACCAGAGCGTTATGAAAACATCTAACCATGTTTGCTGTGTGGGATGTGTACATAATAATATTATATACCTGCATGAATGTGTAAACTGATTGATGACTTTAATAATCCTGGTGGCTTTAAGCCTTGACAACTGACACACAGGTTGGATGTCGGTGTGTGTGCTGTGCATCTGGCATCATTATACATTATGTTTTAAGTATGTCTGCGCTAACACATCAAACCACTTAGTACTGGGGTAAATTCAGCAATGGATAGATGTGATGGATGATGGTGATGGATTATCTTATACCTTCATGCCTTGAAGGAAATTCCACCATAAAACCAATCTCTAGTCATAAAAACAGCTTATAGTGAAGTTTTTTAAAATACATATTTAGCATAGCATTAGTTCTGGCAGACCACAGATGCTATAAAAAATTTAGCCCCCCCTACTATCCATGCACAGAGGTCTCATGGATCTTCCAGGAATGGTAATGCTATTTTCCAGAGAACTGATTGGTCAGTAGGCAGTGATTTCATCCTCACTGATCTCTAATCTGGAACCTGTTCTAGAGCAGGATCACAGAGTAAGTTACCGCAGTGATATACCCAGGTAAGAAATGATCCACTTTTGTAGTAACGAAGCGTTGGGAAGAGCTCATTTTTCTGCACTTCAAAGGAAATACTTGTGGAACTGATTACTTCCCTGATTACTGATTACTTCCCTGACATCCTTCAGTGAACAGCAAAGTCTCTGAGTTATAAAATGGCTTGATTTAGACTTCACATGACTTCAGTACCTACAGCTAAATAATCTTACTACCAAAGAAATATGTTTGAAATTTTAACACAATATATATATATATATATTTTTTTTTTTTTTTTTTTAAATCATAGTTTAATGAAAGTGTTTAAAATGTATTTCAGTTTCTTTTACATGGCTGGTGCCATTTATAAGTACAGGTTATAATTCTGCTGTTAATTTATATATAAATCATATGATATTTCCAGCCCAACACTTGCTATAAATATACTGCCAACTATTTTCATTTCCAAGGGTCTGTACCTGTCTCGCTTTATGAGTCACGCTGCTGCTCCCGAAGCAGGTGCAGTCAGAAAAAGTAAAAGTAAGATAGTGGCGGACAGTGACGAAACAACAGAGACAGATGGAGGAGACTGCGAGGCAGAAAATAGCACAGAAGAGAGATGACAAATGGCAAAGATGAGAATGATTTCAGCACAGAAAATGGGAAGCACTTGCTCTTTCCTCCCACTCTCTCCTCGTAGTGCCCAGTTCTCATAAGGAAATCACGTCTGCTGCCAAACAGGTGACGAAGCAGCGATTATGCAGCAATTTCTGTAGCCAGCCATGCTGCTGAACTGTGTTTGCAGCAGCAAAGGATCTCAAATAAAAGTGGCTGAAAAAAGTCCTGATCTAGTGGGGGCGGGGGGGGGGGGGGGGGGGGGGGGGTGTATTGTTGTTCAACTGTTGTTTAACTTAAGGGAAACATTTATATAGGTATTGTTGTGTAATTTAATTATTTTAAAACATTTAGTGCTTAAATAAGCCATTTTAAAAAAGTGGAAGAAAGCTGATGGATGAATGGATCATGGCTGTTTTTTGCAAAATATGCTTAAGGTCATTAATGCTGCATTACATGATGTTGTTGCCACTTGAGCGCAGCACTATTTTAGTCTTCTCTGAATCCTCAGTTCATTACTAATTACCTCCTTATGACTGGGCTGCTAACTTTGGATGTCTGAGTTTCTATTTCTATTTCTAAACATAAATAGAGTTTTTATTAACTGAAAGAAAGAAAAGCTCTTTAGAGGTAAGCAGAACTATATTTGGATGATTAATGAGATTTTCAGTGTGAGCTATTGCAATCATTAGGTGACTGATCATTTAAAAAAATGATAGTCAATTCATCTTTACTTTTTTCGCATCACTACATGACAAAAACAACCCCATAAATACAAATAATCCTCATAGATTCCTGGCAGTCTGAACTAAACTGCTGTTAGTTTATAGGCAATAAATTTCACATTTATAACAGTAAGAATCTGTGAATGTCCCAAATATGGAGAGTGATGCAGATGATGCTGCAGTCTGTTGGTGTCTGGTGGGAACTGAGGAGATCAGCTGAGGAATGTTGTCCCATTGTTTGATTTAGGATTCTAGCTGCTCAGCAGTCCTCAATCTTCTCTGCTGTATTTTTTGTTTCACGATGGGCCAAAGGTTTTCAATTGATGAAATGTCTGGAAAGCAGGCAGGCCAGTTCAGCACCCTGGCTCTTCTAATATAAAGCGTTGTTATTGTAAAAAAAAAAAAAAAAGCGGTGTAATGCACTATGTCAGCTGGGATAGCCTCCAGCCCCCCACGACCCTGAACAGGATAAGCAGAAGAGAATGGATGGATGGATGGAGTTTAACATTGTCTTGCTGAAATATGTAAGGCCTTCCCTGGAAACGATGCCTGGATGGGAGCATATGTTGCTCTAAATCCTATATATATCTGTCAGCATTGATGGTGCCTTTCCAGATGTGCTAGTTGCCAGTTCCACAGGCACTGATGCACCCCCCATACCATCAGAGATGCAGGTTTTTGAACTGAGTGCTGATAACAAGCCAAATGGCCCATCGCCCTTCAGTTCTGAGGATGCTATGTCCATGTTTTCCAAAAAGAATTATAAATTTCAATTAGTCTGACCACAGAACAGTTTTTCACTTTGCCTTAGTCCATTTTAAATTAGTGCTGGCCCAGAAAAGATAGTGGCATTGGTGGATGTTCACATATGGCTTCTTAATTGAATGATAGAGCTTTAGGACATTACAGCGAACTGTGTTCACAGACAGTGATTTCTGGAAGTGTTCCTGAGGCCGTGCAGTGATTACATGACAGAATTATGCCTATTTTTAAAGATCACAAGCATCCAATGATGATTTTCAGCCTTGTCCCTTGTGCACAAAGGTTTCTGAAAGACTCGTCTGAAGATTGCTGAACCTGTGCCCATCTTTACTTCTGAGAAACTCTGTCACTCTAAGATGCTGTTTTTACACCTAATGATACTCACCTGTTGCTAATTAGCTTAATAACTTGCAAATGTTCCTCCAGCTGTTTCTTTTTAGTAAAAATTACTTTTTCAGCCTTTTGTTGACACCTCCCAATTTGTTTTTTTGAAAAATACTGCTGTTATCAAATTCAAAATGAACTAATTTTTTCATGAAATATTAAAATATCTCAGTTTTCTATGTTTCATTGACTATGAAATATGGGCTTAAGAAATGTGCAAATCATTGCATTCTGTTTTTATTTACATTTTACACAGTGTCCCAACCTTTTTGGAATTGGGTTTGTATTTCCTCAGCACTGCGTTGAAGGCAATGCACTGCAAGCCAGGGCAGCAAAAGTGATTCACTGTTTCGAATCTTTAGTATTTGCCATGAACATGAGTGTGTTCTGGAAAGACACAGAAATACACAGTGGGAGTCAGTGACACTCTCCAGTATCTGCTTCCTGCAGGTGTGGATGGATTGTGGGTGCTGCTAAAACTGTGAAGAGGATCAGGCTCTTCTGAATCGGCTCAAGCAGATTTGGTGCAAATTAACTCAGTTTCCTGAGGACACGCTGACTACTTTCTACTGGGAGGAAGGGAAGGGCAGAAGGTGGGGAAGAGGAAGGGGAAGAGGAAGGGGAGAGGCAGGGTGGCATGGTGACCAATCTGCATCTGATTTTGACTGCTTTTGGAAATGAACTGTTGCAAGGGCAGCTGTGTGCAGAACTACTGTCATAGCAGGCCTGATTTAGCCTTGCTTTCCTGTAATAGCTGATAAAAGCTTTTCAGACAGGGAGCTGCAGCACCTGTTATGAGTAAGACTGCAGTTCTTGAGTCTGAGTTGAATGATGCAGCGGATATGGAAGGGACAGGTAGGTTCAGGGCAGGGCTTAGTAAAATGTAATTGAAACTGAGGTCATAGAGTTGAACACAGGAAAAAATAAAAGTCAAGCAGGATGAAAAAAACAAGAAAATACCATCAGCTGCCAGTGCAACCACTCAGCCTCCTGGCAGTAGAATCTTTAAATGGCACAAATATCCTGGAGGCACAATTTCTAGAACACATAATTACCAGGTCTCTTGCATATGGCTAAGTAAGAACCAGGAATAAGAAATGCAAAAATCATAATAAATATAAGCCACTGAGAATACTGTCACGTTCTGTGATTGGCATTATTATAGTAAGAACTATCTCATCCAAGATTTCTCGTAGATGCTTTCATGGCAACAATTTGAATATCCTTTCTCCAGTTATCTCATTCACAAGATTTTCAGAAAACTTGACCTCTGACCTTCACCTTTACCTTGAGTTAAAGGTTGCCGAGATTATAACTTGTTCAAGGTTTTTAGTAGATATGTATATGGTATGAATTTGAACATCCTAGGTCACATCATTCTCAAGTTAGTGCATTCATAAGATTTTCAGAAAACTTGACCTCTGACCTTTACCTTGAGGTCAAGGTCGTTGAGATTCAAACTTGTCCAAGATTTATAGTAGATGCATATATGGTGTCAAAATTGGCCCCCCACCTTGCAGTGTAACAAGAATACTCCAGTGGTAAAAAGCAGAGGGCACAGATACCTGTGCTGATCTTTGGGGTAAAAGTTCAGGGCTATTGTATCATCAGTAAGGCTCTATTATCACTTTAATATCTGGTTTTACATTGATTTTATTTTTTTCACAGTGAAGTCAGACACACCAAACACAAATAAGTAAGCAAAAATTAATTCTCAGGACTTGGAAATATGGAACCCATTCGCTCTAATCTGTCAATTTAATGTTTTGGACACTTTTTTCAAACTCATACATTCTTTACATGTCTGTTTGTAATGGAAATTCTTCTGTTTTCATAGATATAAACACTTATCTTAAGGCCTTTAGTCTCACACATATACACACATACTTTCACACTGTTATGTGTGTTTTAACATTATCTTCTTGAGATTCACACTCCTTCGTCCACGCTTTCTCTCTCGTGATGTCCAACACCTCCTCTCTTTGTCCGTGCATTCTCACAGTGCTTTTTAATTATTAAATTATTATTTATTAAGGAAGCAACAGTCTAGGCAGCAATTTAATGGACAGTATGCATGGGACTGAGGTTCTATAACGTGCTTTGGCAGCAAGATAAAAGAAACTTATTAGCTACTCTTGGTAAAAATTAGTTGGTACCCATTTTTTTAATAAGATAGACTTAATAGCTTTAGTTTTCAGAATGTATCTAATGCCTCTATTATTAGTCAGTAAGTCATTTACTTGACATTGACTTACTGATCAATTTATGAGATCAGTGATAATCTCTCCACTTTTCTTCTTTGTCTTTTTAGCTGCTTTCATAAGGCAGCTCCGATGGATGTTTGCTATTGATGAACTCAAACACATAAAGAAACCAGCATGCAATACTGAGATGATTAGGTCAGATCCTCAGATAAAACTTCCTAATGCAGTTAGCAAAGTGTTTGTTCTAGGCAACTAATTTGTGACGGGGTTAAAACATTTAAAGTGAACCTATTATGCAAATTTCAAGCTCTGGCTTTTTATTCTAGGACTCTACAGGAGCAGTTTGGCATGACTCACAGTTCAAAATGTATTTTCTACCAATACACTCTGTTTTGTGCATCTACTCATTTCCCCAAAATATAAATTGAAGAAGTGTAAAGTCTACATGAAGAGCTACGTTAATTACAAAAACACAGTCTAAAGAACATTTGTCCAGGTGCACAAGTATTTTATATGTTCAAATTTAATCTAGCTGTAAAATTGATTGTTACCCACATCATTATTTACACATACAGTAAACAAATTAAAGCAGGTTGCACTACACAAAAAATGACAATTAGTAGTAACTGTATGATCTGAGTATATCTAAAAAACATGCCTTGTCTGTAAATGCACCAGCAGCATCAGCTGATTTCCACCATGAATAGCTTCCTGTGGTGTCAAAGCAGCAGCATGCTGGCATTTTTGTTAGAGCAGTTTTTCTCTTAAATGGCATCATGTCCCATCACACAGATGTGCTCATTATATGTGGAGTGAAGCACCAATCGCGGTGATTGTCAGAGAAAGTTGGGGCTGATTAAGCACTGGAGTAATATGGAGGCTGCTGTGTCTGTCTGCACTGCAGGGAGTACAGTGTAACAAAAACACACAACAATACAAGAATATTAGGTTTCTGCTGAGGGTACTCGATACTCAGCTGTAGCTGCTACCTCGTTGCATCCTGAACAAATTGTTTTGAAGATCTGATGCTCATGTTGTGGAAGGAGTTTGACGTCATGTGGCTGTTTATATAAGCAGTTATTTGCACAGCTACTGTATCACTGCTCAAGTTACTGCAGGGGGATTATTTCTCACACAAAATAAAAACATTATTTTTGTAACACTTTAGTTTTCAGAGTGTCACCACATACTGGACAATAAACTAGAACACACCTCAGTAAAAAGCAGGTAACTGATCAGTTAAGGAAAAAGCTGCATACTCCCAGCCTCACCAAACACTGTGGACTTCCAGATATAGTTTATGCTGCTGATATGAGCTGTAATCTAACAGTTTCTGAATGGCAAGCCTGCCATGAATACATGTCTAGTTTGCTGAGCATCTGTCAATCTGTGCCAGCCAGCACTGCTCTTTGCTCATGCAGTCTGTTGCTGTTTGAAATATGCTGTTAGGATTCCTGAATTTGTGAATCTATATTTTTGCCACCAAATGATGCTTTCTGTCAATCTGTGTTAACTGGTTAATGCTACTTTCACAAACACACATACACCGGGACTGGCAGACCTCTTTTAAAGCTCAAACACTGAATTTATGGTAATTTGAATTTTCTTCTAGTTCAATGTTCTAATCCTTTCTCATGTGGTGTTTCCATTACTGTCCACCCACTACGGAAGGTAGCGAGTCCATGTTGTTTGCGTGGGAGTGAGAGAGGTTGCAACCGATTGCCAGCAGAGAGGAAGAAAAACAGGAGAGGTATTGAGGGATTAAAAGCAGCAAGGAAGAGGTGAAAGTGAGTATCGGTTCTCACAACCCTTCCCTCTCTCTACGTACTCCAGACCTCCTCCTGTTGGCTACTGCATCTCACCAGGCAGTCAGGACTCCTGGTGCTAGTCTGCTTAGACTAGCACCATGTCTCTGAATAAAGTTTGAATATGAAACATGAACTATCCAGCACAAGTCATAAATCAGGACATCGTCAGGAAAGCTGACAAACGCTGACAAATGCTTAGGAATAGTCACATACACTCATGCATGTGTGCCTCTTAGCCACCAAATGAGGTGTTCTGTTCAAATTTCTCACCCAAGCTTTGTTCCAAGAAATGTTGTCTGTGCTCAGTTGGTGCTCTGCTGGGCAGAGAGCGTGACTGAATGCTGACAAGACGAGAGAGGAGACCGAGGGAAACAGGCTGCTATCTTACCAGTGTGGAGTGCACTGAACTGAACATCTCTTCACTCCATTGAAACGATATCTGATGCTAGCCATAGTCCCATGGAAGCACACTTACACTTCTGATACTTTTCATCCATCATCTTCACTTTTACTGATGCAGTCCAAATCTTAATCTAACTTGAACCAGTGAAGCTTGAACTTTAAAGCCAAATGATAAGTTTCAAATATTTGATAAATAAGCAGAATAGATGGATGGATGGATGGATGGATGGATGGATGGATGGAAATAAAAGACAATATTATGAGTGATTTTTAGATGCCTAGAGTAGCAGAAACAAGAATTGGTACCCTGGATGTATTATTTGTTTTCTGTTAATTCAACAGAGAAAAGGCACATTTTGGGTACATTCTGAAGGATCATATCACTATGTGGGTTATGTGGCTGCTCAAAACAATTTATACCATATGAAAGGTCTCCTGGCACCTATGTTTTGATACCAGGCTCATCTTCTAGCTGTGACTTCTTCTGTGTCAAAATTATTTTTTAATACATTTAAAATATTCATTTTTAAACACTCCCCAAATTTTAATTAGGAGATTCTGTTTCCTTAAGGAATTAAAACCTTGGTAAAGCAAGATATTAGCTTATATATCCACTTTAAATGGAAGCCCATTTAAGTCCCAAAATATGTTACGAGTTCCCAGCTTGATTCTATCTGAAATCATTACTAGTGAGCTGATGACTTATGAGGAATACCTTTTAATCAGAGTGTAGAATCAAGTGAATTACATTTCTGGGATATTGATCTGGTCAGTTAAGTTGCAGAGTGTTAATGAAATTAACAACGGGTGCACTAGAGGGGCAACAATGAGACAACCTCCCAAACAGGAATGGTTTAACAGGTGGAGGTCACGGACAATTTTTCCCTCCTCATCTTTTCTGGCTGTTTTTTTCACTAGGTCAGTGTCACCACTGGTAACATGAGGTGATACCTGAACACTGCAAAGGTTGCACAGGTAGTCCAACTCCTCCAGGATGACACATCAATACGTGCCATTGCCAGAAGATTTGCTGTGTCTCACAACACAGTCTCAAGAGCATGGAGGAGATTCCAGGAGACAGGCAGTTACTCTAGGAGAGCTGGACAGGGCCATAGAAGGTCCTTAATCCATCAACATGAACAGTATCTGCTACTGAACAGGATGAGCACTGCCAGAACTCTACAAAATGACATTGGTGTGAATATCTCTGACCAACCAATCAGAAACAGACTTCATGAGGGTGGCCTGAGGGCCTGACATACTCCAATGGGCCCTGCACTGACTGACATTTGCCATAGAATACCAGAACTGGCAGGCCCACCCTGAGCATATGTGACAGACATGAAAGGGTCTGGAGAAGCTGTGAACATTATGCTGCCTGTAACATCGTTCAGCATGACCGGTTTTTCACTTCATCTTCAGGGTGTGTTTGAATTCAGCTCTCTCTAGGTTGATAATATTAATTTCCATCAAACATTGTATCATCCTTTCATTCCTAATGCATTACCTAGTCCATATCAGTGAAGATATCCAGCATATTTTTTCCCATTGAAATTTGATGTGTTTTTGAAGTTGTTATAAAAGGAAGCAAATTAAGAAAAGAAGAAGAAGACATGAGGCACCAAAATGTAAATGGTAGCTGCTTTGTTTCCCACCAACAAAAAGCATAATGCTGCACTGTATGTGTCCATGGAAACAGAAGGGAAAATAACTGCTGTCTGAAAATAGGAAATTAATGTTAAAATAGGCAGTAAGTCTTAGCAATTTATTTGCAGTGTGATCACAATTTGTAGTTAATGGACAAAATCATGTTAAACCACTCAAACTGCCCTTACATGGTCATGGTTTATCGCCTTGGAACTAATGGGCCTCCTCAGAAGCTGACAATATTGTATAATTACATGCATGTGTGTGTGTGACAGTGAAAAAAAAAAGTCCTCCTATATGATCTGTGAATCTTAGATTGCTTTTCATTAGGATTTCAATTAGCAAATGTTGTTTGGGACCCCCAAAGTCCAATCAGTGAATTTAAATAAACTTCAGAAATGCTTTTTTCACCACACCCCTTTTTTTCTTATATATTTGATGAGCAGTTGAGGAGGTGATGTGTGGAGTGACTGAATCCATATTTAATCAACCTGTGTGCAGTACTGTCCTGCACTCAGAGAAAGTGGACATTAGCAAGGAGTGTGAATGATGAAGTAACACTGTTAGAAATGCTGTTCTGTGACTGGAAAACTCATGGGACATAGAAAAAATATCTCACTGTCTTGTTTCTGAATTTGCCTTCCTCAGTTAGTCATCTTGCAAACTGTTACAACCTTTTCCAGTCGTGAAATCAAGGAAATACACACAGCTGCTTTAATATGTGAAACACAATTGATTGTTTCTGGAGCACGAACAAAGCCTTTAGACCATTATAAGCCCGATTAAATCTGCTTGATAGGCCACAGATCAATAAAGTGCAGACAAGCACTAATATTGTGAGAAGTGTTTTATTTTCATCTAGATTGCAATAACAACTAGCCAAAGTCACCTGTGGTGCAAAACTGATGATGAAGTAGTAAATTCACAAGGCATTACACTTAATAATTTCCTTTGGTTACTCAAGTCTTTCTCAATGTACCAGTCAACCACAACATTAAGACCACTGACAACTCCTGTAATCATTTTTTGTAATGCAATATTCTGCTGTGAAATCTTGGGTTGTAGTATTCATGTAGATTTAACTTTAACTTTGATTTTACAAGACTCAAGACCTAGAATAATGTTGTTTTCAAGTTAAATAGCACCAGGTTCTCCACAAACATGAGTGCGCAATTGAAGAGGGGGGACCGTCTTACAGCCGTCCACCAGCCCAGTCACAAGCGGCCTCCTTCACCCTCCTCATCCCGCAGATGGTAGCTTCGCACCATTGGCTACTCATCCAACCACATACACGAAATGTCTGAACCTGCAATTCTTCTCATACTGAGCAGGATTACTATTGCAACAACACATAGAATAGAATAGAATGCCTTTATTGTCATTATACAGAATGTACAATGAAATTGGAGGGCCACTCGTGTTCAGTGCCATGCAGTAGAAAGTCACACTTTCTAAAATATAAAATAGAACTTCTAAAAATATACAGAAAATAAAATAGAATGTATAAAAACATATACATTGTAAAAAAAAAAAAAAAAAAAAAAAAAAAAAAGTATATACATATAATAATGAAGATGGTGAGTATTGCTACACAATATAGGAGTGATAGATTTTCCTCAATATGAATAATATAATATTACACAGAGATGCGGGTATTGCATGGTTACAGTGGGTGAGTGTGTGAGTTCAGGATGGTGATTGCTCTGGTCAAGAAACTGTTCTCGAGTCTGTTTGTTCTGGATTTGATGCACCTGTAGCTCCTGCCAGAGGGCAGCAGGTCAAACAGTTCAAAGCCAGGGTGGGAGCTTTTTGGTAGTGCTGATGCAGCGGGAGGTGTAGATGTCCATCAGGGAGGGGGAGAGGGCAGCCAATGATTCTTTGTGCTGTCTTGACTACCCCCTGTCTGCCTCAGTGCAGCTCCCGTACCATACTGTGATACAGTACGTCAGCAGGCTCTCAATGGATGAGCGGTAGAAGGTCAGCAGCGGGTTTGAGTCCAAGTTGTTCTTCCTGAGGACCCTCAGGAAGTGAAGTCACTGCTGAGTCTTCTTGATAACAGCTGTGATGTTATCTGACCAAGAGAGATCAGCAGAGATGAGGACACCAAGAAACCTGAAGGTGTGGATCCTCTCCACACGCTTGCCATTGATGTAGAGGGGGGCTAGCTCAGTCCTGTGTTTCCTGAAGTAGATGATGATCTCTTTGGTTTTCATGGTGTTCAGTGCCAGGTTGTTCTCTGAACACCAGGCTGTCAACTTCAGGACCTCCTCTCTGTAGGCTGCCTACAACACATCATCAGTAGGGTAAAATTAACCTGTCTCACGACAGTCTAAACCCAGCTCATGTTCCCTGTTAGTGGGTGAACAATCCAGCGCTTGGTGAATTCTGCTTCATAATGATAGGAAGAGCCGACATTGAAGGATCAAAAAGCATCATCTCTATGAACACTTAGCAGCCACAAGCCAGTTATCACTGTGGCAACTTTTCTGACACCTCCTGCTTAAAACCCAAAAAGTCAGAAGGATCGTGAGGCCCGTTTCACAGTCTGTATTCGAACTAAAAATCAAGATCAAGCGAGTTTTTGCCCTTCTGCTCCACGGGATGTTTCTGTCTTCCCTGAGCTCGCCTTTGGACACCTGCCTTACAGTTTGACCGGTGTAGTACCAAACATCTATTGCTGCACACCAAGAATAACAAAAACAGCAAAAACAGGACCGAACCCCACAATGACAGCAGTCGCCCCCAGCAGCACAAAGTTCCATGATATAACAAAGGGGCCAAAACTACCCTAATCCCAATCCGACTAAGCCTCCAATCCCAGGTTGTATGTAACATTCAAAACCCACAGGACCCAAAGGCTCTTCTCCCAATGACAGATGAAAGTGTTATTTAAAACAACAGAGTAAATTCCCAGGGGTCCCTCTGTCCATGCCCTGATGAGTCAAACCTTCAGGTTTGACTCATCCTCTCTATTAAACACCTTGAGGGTAAAACTTGAGGGTGTTTAATAGAGGCAGGAAAGCTGGCTGTATTTCAGTAGAATCAGCTCACTGCACCATTTATTATTACTTTTCTTATTAAAAGTGTAGGCCAAATTAGATTAGACACACGATTCAAAAATATCAAAGTGCGACAACAAAGGGAAAAAAAGTGTTTGCTAATGTATTCCCCTCTTTTTTCAACTGTAATTTGGAGCCCTTTAACATTGTAGCATCTAACATCCCACTTCTCCACAGCTTACATTTACACATTAAAACATTTCTGTCAGTCAGCAGAACTGGATATCAGAATACAGGCACAAAGCTATTTTTCAGCCATTTTAGCCATTCTAAGAAAAGACAGCTGGGATTGTTGAGTTAGGTTTTCTTAAGGATGGGACCTGCCTTAATTAATTCTTATTCCAGAAACCAATGGTGCACATCATGGTACAGTATATATGACCATCTTTAAATACATCCTATGCTTCAAAGGGAAGCAAAATAAGAAGGCAGTGACAATACACAAAGAACTTTTGAGTGACTGGATCACAACATTTAATCTATTTCTCCTAACACCTCCAAACAGAACTCACCCATGCACCCACCCAAAACATATTTTAACAGTTTCAAAGTCACCAAGCCAGTTTGTTTGTAAAACCACCGGGAATATCAAGTTGAATAAAAATCAACTTGTTAATGTTGCAAGTACATGATACTGTGACTCACAACACTTATCTGAAAACAATGGAAGCTGTTCAGTTGTGTGACAATAACAGAGACTCATCTCACTAAACAATGTTTGGGTTCAGTTGTTAATGCCTATGGTTTATACTGAAAACAATTAGAAACACAGTTACACACTGTCGGGCTTACAGCTCGCCTTTACATCCTCTGCTGTTAATTTTCAGTAGGAATATGTAAAACTGGTCAAAAAAGATACACTGCACTGGGACTCGTTAACATCAACCCACCCTAAACATGAACATGGCAGAACTGGCATAATAACAGTGAGTACTATCCACAAAAAATCTGTATTATCCCTAAAAAAAAAAAAATCCAGTATGTATAGCTGCTTTGTAGTGCCAGGCCAGTTATATCGCAGCTCCAGCTGCACCCCCCCAAAGTCTCCTTGAATAAACATCAAAAAGGCCATAAACAGAGACAAGACCCAAGCATCACACATCATGTTTCAGTGAATGTGTCTAAATTTGCTCATATTTCTGAGGACTGTGTTTTACAATTATCTGAGGATAGCAGGGTTGCCATGGACACCTCTCCTAATCAGTGGTATACCTGATGCCTCATTACAGCCTCTCATGACTTACGAGTCCTGTCACTGTCAATTACCTCTAAGGGAGACAAATAAATTGCACATAGGGGAACAGGGAAGGGAAACAGTTTTCTACTCTGTTATTTTAAAGCCTTTAATCAGGTCTGACAGCTTGAACTATTAGTAAAAGTCATTTCAGTGTTTAATTTGCATCCCATAAGCAATAAAGCATTTGCCCATTGTAAAAGTTACAACAAATTTTACCTATGTGATATAGTGAAACATGAACTATTTGAATGTCATTTAGAATTTTAATGTCAATTCAGTTCATCTTAGGTCTGCAACACTGTCAGCAGCATCCTAATAATCCTACAAAGCTTTCTTACCTTTACAAGCCAGAATAAGAAAAAAGGTAAGAAATTGGTTCTACACATATTTGTAGGTCAAATAAAAATATGTATGCAGTACCAGTCAAAAGTACTGGTAACTTTAGACTGGTACTGTATATACAATATTTGCTCATCTCCCTTCACATGCATATGAACTTGAATGACATCCTCAGCCCACCCTTACAGCTAACTTGATGAAATCAAAATTATCTTTAGAGTCTTACATTTTTGCTGATTGTGTCACATTTTTGAAAAAATGGGTAATTGGTGTACTGTTATTATGAAACTTTGACGAGGTTGAGTAAGTTGAGATCTATTTGGTCACAAAATTTCTAAATATTTCTTTGCAGACAACACATGCACATTTTGAGGTAAAGCATCAGCCTCGGCTCGTGACTCCACCAGAGTGCATATGCTTGCCACATAAGGCTGGGCGTTGTCTTGCAACAATAGGAACCCAGGACCCACTGCACCAGTGTAGGATCTGACAATGGGTCCAAGGTTTCATCCCGATACCTAATGGCAATCAGGGTGCTGTTGCCTAGCCTGTAGACGTCTGTGCATCTCTCCATGGATATGCCTTCCCAGACCATCACTGACCCACCACTAAACTGGTCATGCTGAAGAAAGTTACAGGCAGCATAACGTTCTAAACAACTTCTCCAGACCCTTTCATGTCTGTCACATGTTCTCACGGCGGCCAGTGTTTTTCTCATCTGTCAAAAGCACAGGACACCAGTGGTGGAGCTGCAGATTGGGTTCCACGGTGCCTGGCAGGGAACACAGAGCCCACAGGAGGATGTCGGGCCCCCAGGGCCGGGAAAAATTTCAGGGTTTTATCTTTACTAGTTTTTGAGATATGCAAGTATTAAAGTTGGTGGACTTTTAACAAAATTATATTGAGAAAGGTATTTGATATATGAAGCTAAAATTTCACAGCAATCATTATATATGTTGAAAATCAAAGATGGTTGAGCAGAAAAGGTTCTAAAAATTTGGCTTACATACATACATACAGCAAGCTTTAAGTTGGCTGCTGAAAGAAAATTTGACTGCCGAAAAGTAGATCTAACTGACTAATTGGTGGGATCAACTTATCCCTTTGGCGGGGAAAGTTACATCTCTTGAGAGCATATTTTTCAGCCTGTTATCCAGACTTAGGTTGAATTTCTGACCTAACTGCATTGTAATGTATGAAAGACTGTGATATAGGATATATCTTTACTGAAAGTGACAGTGCTGAGCAGAAAAATCTGTACAAATATGGTAAAAACTAAAAAAAATAACTCAACTTGGCCCAGGCTTTTGAGATCAAAACCATTTTTGGTACCAAGATGTAAACATGCTTTTGAATGCTGTTAATTAAGCATTTTAACAAAGGTGTCCTCTGGTATTTGGAGCTAGCCTCAAGTGGCCATCAAAGAAGCTGCAGATTTTTGCACTTCTACGTTAATTTTTCAGCACCAGAGGTTGCTGCTTACTTTGAAGTGGACTAAAACATTTATTTTTAAACAGTTTTGACTGATGCATGGTCCACACCAGAGCTTGTTCGAACAAAATCAGTATGTATTAAACTGATCTCTTCACATATTGTAAATACTAAGCAGGCTGCCAATGTAGCGAAGTGGACATCTTGTAAATTTTTGGAGTTACTTTGTCATCAGTCAAAGTTAACCCTATAGCGCCGGGCAGTCGCCACTGAAGCACCCATTACCTGCCCCTACTAGCTGCAAGCAGCTGGTTAACACTAAGCGCTGAGCAAATACATAATTATGTGACTGTTTGTCTTTTCAGAGAAATTCAAATGTTTTCTGAAAGCTGAGTAATTGCACTTTATACTAGGGTTATTAGAATAGAATAGAATGCCTTTATTTGTCATTATATGGAATGTACAATGAGATTACTGGAAGTCCGTGAACTTTTGAAGTACGTTGTGTCACACGTTCAGCGTTATATGGTTAACTCTAATCAGAGGAGTAATGGTTATGAAACACATTTGGATCCCATACTCAATTTGTACATAAAATGCATTCAAAAACTTAGTAAACGTAACTCAACAAACCCAGCTGCCTTTTCTTTGACATAATGGCAGAAAAATAGTGTGGTATCAGGACTGTGATATCTAGTATTGCTGGTAACTGAAAATAAATCAGTTTATTGTTTTCTTAGAAATGTTTTCATGTTTAAATGTAAGCTGTGGAGCAGTGGGAGGTTAGAAACTGGAGTGGGATGTGTTAAAGGGCTCCAAATTGCCATAGAACAAAGAACACATTAGCAAACACTTTTTTCCCTTCTGTTGACACTTTGATATTTCTGAACTGTGTTTCTAATTAGTCCTCCGCTTACTGTAAAAGAATGAAAAGAAAAACGTAAAAGGATCTCCCTAAAAAGAATAATGTGGTGCAGTATTGCTGGTTCTTAATGATGAAGCGTAGCAGCCTGTGTCAGGACACCTACTGTATCAAATCAATTAGACCCTGCCCCAAACGTAATTATCCAGGTTGTTATAAAAAATAAGTTGTTTTTTTTTACCCCACTAAAAATTCTTAGGGGGGTGGGGGGGGATCTATCCATAAGATAGCTCATTGTAAATTCAATTCAATTCAATTCAATTCAATTCAATTTTGGTAATTTTATTTAATATAAAGCACCTTGAGGGACTGTTTGTTGTGATTTGGCACTAAATAAGCTAGCTAACACTAGCAAGTTTGGTAAGCAACATTGGTTAGCTACATCCATAAAATGTATGGGGGCAATGCACAGTGACACAAACCTAATTAGCCAGTAGGGGTGGGTGATAATGATAGTTATGATAATATAGAAAAAAATACTGAGCACTGTTTTATCTGTGATTACAGCTTGCAGGCAGCAGTATGTATTGGTGCAAATACAATGAAGGGCATTTTCCATCCTTTTCCAATCAGTTACAGTTACTGATGACAGACTACCTAATTTAAAGTGTGAATCTATTGCCAAAAGGTGGCAGCAGCAGCATTATAGTGCAATAGTAGAGACACAACAATACACTTAACACTGTAGTTTAACAATAACTGAATAAATGAAGGGGCTGGAGCCGATTCCAGTTGTCATTGGGCAAAACCCTGGACAGGTCACCATTCTGTTGCAGGGCTAAGAGAGACAAAGACAACCTATGCATTCACTTAATTTTTAAACCCTGGAGGCTACTTGGATAACAAAAATAACAAATAAAACAAATTAAAAAAAAGCAAATCATACATCAATTTTTTTTTCACTGTTATGCAGATGATACTCAACTTTACCAATCAGTGAAGCCAGATGACGCACATCAATTAGTTAAACTGCAGGAATGTCTTAAAGACATAAAGGCCTGGATGACCTCTAATTTCCTGCTTCTAAATTCAGATAAAACTGAAGTTCTTGTACTCGGCCCCACAAATCTTAGAAACATGGTGTCAAACCAGATACTTACTCTGGATGGCATTACTTTGGCCTCCAGTAATACTGTGAGAAATCTTGGAGTCATTTTTGACCAGTATATGTCCTTCAATGCACACATTAAACAAATATGTAGGACTGATTTTTTTGCATTTGAGCAATATTTCTAAAATTAGAAACATCCTTTCTCAGAGTGAAGCTGAAAAGCTAATTCATGCATTTATTACTTCTAGGCTGGACTATTGTAAGTCATAAGTAAAGAGAGTGTACAGCAGGGCTCTTCAACTCCAGGCCTCGAGACCTGTCCTGCAGGTTTTAGATGTGTCTCTGCTTCAACACACCTGAGTCAAATATAGAAGTCATTAGCAGGACTCTGGAGAACTTGACTGCATACTGAGGAGGTAATTCAGCCATTTGATTCAGGTGTGTTGGATCAGGGACACATCTAAAACCTGCAGGACAGGGGCTCTTGAGGCCTGGAGTTGAAGAGCCCTGGTGTACAGCATCAGACTACGTACGAAACCTTGGGGCTTTCCAGCATTCACAGTTACTGTTCTCGATGTGTGATTCATAATTCTGACAGACTGTGGCCTTCTTGTCAGAATGCTCTGGATCCAGTTGCAGATGGTGTTTGACAACCCAAGTGAGTGGAGTTTCTCAGTCAGTTTGGCTGGTATTACGGTGTTGAATGCTGAGCTGTAGTCAATGAACAGCATTGTCACATAACTGGCCTTGTTCTTCAGATGTGATATGGCAGTTGGGATGGCAGTGTTCACAGCATCCTCTGTGGACGTGTTCTGTCGATAGGCAAACTGAAGTGGGTCTAGACTGTCCGAAATGTTGTCCTGAGTGTGAGTCATGACTAACCTTTCAAAGCACTTCATAATGATGGGAGTCAGTGCAATTGGCCGGTAGTCATTAAGGCTGGTGACTGAGTTCTTCTCTGATGGTAGCTGCTTTACAGCAGGTGGGTACTGTAGCTTGTGTAAGGGACATGTTGAAATTGTCCACAAATACATCATCTAACTCCGCAGAGCATGCCTTGAGTGCTCGTCTGGGGATGTTGTCCAGGCCAGCTGAGGCTGCAGGACTCTGAGGCTTTAGTTTCCTCAGAGTCCTGCAGACTTCTGCCGATGAGACTGTGGATGGTACATGTCTTGGGGCTGCCAGAGAGAACCTACCAAATTAGTCTAATTATACTGATGAAACAAAATATTATGAGAAAACTTGCAAAATATTCTGTTGGTCTTTCAGGCATGTCCATGCATTTATTCCAAACTAGTCTCGGTTTGATGTGGGCTCTGTGGGCAGGAGAGGAGTGAAAAAAAACAAAACAAAAAGCAAAAAAGTTTTACAGCCTTCTTTCAGGTCAGCAGGTAGTGGGTGAGAGATACTGGGTGAAGTAATACTGTGAGATTAACGTTGGCTATTTTATCTTATTTATCTTTGGCTTCAGTATTTCTTTTCACATTTTTTTACTCTCATGTATTTATCCATTTATATTTTATTCTCACACAAGCACAAACACAAGCGAGATAGTTTTATATATAATATTTGTTTCTTTTGCATTTTGATTGCTTACCTTGATTAGTTTTTGTTTTTTGTTTTTTTAAATACCACATAAGCTGTATGCTAATAATGGCAATTTTCTCCTTGCAGAGGTATTTTCAACATTAACAAACAGACCATCAGATTGTGATTGACTATTTATCATCAGGTAATGCAGACTCTCAGAGTCTGAATTAAAAATCCTGGGTTGTCCGAACAACTGTGCTGAGACCAGTTAATCAAGACTGTTGTCAAGTTCTCAAACCTACAATCATGAAACCACCCTGGCAGTTATTACATGCTCACACACACACTTTAATGTTGTGCTGAGTGCAGCTGCAGCCTTCACACTGTGATGTGAGTGAAGCCAGAAGGATTACACAGAGTGGGGTGTCTCCAGTCACGACTCTGCTCTGACTCTGATGTAGAGTCTTGAAGGCCCTTATTGCCTTTTGGCCCTTTGCTTTTTCATCCATCACCAGTTATGAACGTCCTCAAATATGTAAGATGATGCTCTCTTTGGACACGTGTCAGCTGTTGTGTCATTACATGTCATGCCCTCTTCCACAAACTGATCATGGAAAGCAACATTTAGTTATAGCAAATTAAGATTCTCGGAAGTTGGGTCAGAGTATGATTCATTTTGTTTGAAAAATCACCAGTAATATAGTTAATAATTATAGTGGCATCTGTTTATATGCTGGAAGAGACTAACAGTTATTTTCACTCTTAATTAATTTCAGTATTTTGATTATAAATCGATTAATTACTTTGTCTATAAAATATCAGGAAAACAGTAAAGTTGGAGTAACAGTCCTTATTTGTTCTGATGGACAGGAAAATAGTCTTGTTCAAATCACCAGCTCAACTCTGTGTTTGTATTTCAGCCCTCCATCCATTTTCTTAAGCACTTATCCAGCTTAGGGTCAAAGGGGGGCTGGAGTCTATCCCAGCTAAGATAAAGCAAAAGGTAGCCTATATATATATATATATATATATATATATATATATATATATATATATATATATATATATATATATATATATAATATGTGTGTGTGTTTGTGTGTCCAGTTTGGGGCTGTGGCCAGCAAGGCACAGGACCCCAAACAGGACTCGAAGCGAGGAACTTAAATTAACTCTTTAGCTTTTAATAGCAACTTAGATTGAGCAAGACATAGCATAACTTGGTAACATAGACTTGAAGTGTAGACATAAACTTGAACCATAAACATGGACATGAAGCATAGACATAAAGGCACACAGCAGGAAAAACCAACGATGATGTGACGAGGACCAGGGGGAAACACAGGCACTAAATGCACAAAGGGATGATGAGGGAACGGGCCACAAGTGGTGAGCATGGCTGAACATAATTATGCAAACGACATGAGGAAGCAACCTCAATACAAGCACAGAGGACAAAGGACTGTCAAAATAAAACAGGAAGTGACTAACCATGATGAACACTAAAACTGAACAGAGGGAACCTAAACCTGAACAAAACAGAAACCTAAACACAACACACAGGGAACACTGGGACGTCAAACTAAACACAAGACCTGAGACAAAACATACATTGGAACAATGACAGAACAGGAGGATATGGGAAGCAAACCAGACTTGACACCAGAGGGATAACACAAACAACTAAGCACAGATCATGGGAAACGGGAACTAACATAAAACTATGATAACTATAATCCCAATACTAAACTACAAACACAACCAGAAATAAAACAAAACAGAACTTCACAAAAAGAAACTCAAAACACTGGGCCACTGGCCCAGGACCATGACAATACTGGCTGGCCTGGGAATGTGTCACCATTTGCAGGCTTCCTGCCACAGCATGAGTGAAATTACCGTAATAACCCTGTGTTGGCTGTGGAGTGCAAGTTCTCAGCTTTCAAAAACCATTTGCATTTTTCCAAGGGGACAAATTGTCGTGTAATTACTCTAATGCAAAGTGCGCTTGCCCAATCATGTCTGCAAAAATAAGATGGGCGTTAAAGGCAGTTTAATGCATGTCACCCGGCTATTAAAGGTTTAAGAGAAGTCTTTGGACTGTGGGGGAAGCCAGAGTATTGGAAAAATCCCATGCAGGTACAGGAAGAACACTCCAAACAGGAAGGCTCCAACTGAGGTCTAAACCCAGAGTCTTCCTGCTGTGACAGTGCTAACCACTGCATTACTGTGCCACCCACAGAACACAAACACACAAAAAAAGCACATTTGATTTTTGCAAAAGTGATCTAAGCCACATTTAGATTACTAAATCAGATTTCAAAAGGTGTTCAGCATCACTTCCATGTGAACCATAATAGGCTGCATGTCAGCGTTACCTATGCATTACCACGGCAACCAAACACGTTTGTCATGTCCAAAATTCCTGTGCCAAGTAAAATATACTGAATTAGTTTACTATCCTTTAGCACACTTTTCAGTCAATTTCAGTAATACGTTTCTTTTCAGACAGTGCTAAACTCATACTGTAGCACATCACTTCCTGTGAGTGACATTTCCATTGTAACCCAACCTTAATTGAGATGAACAAAGTACTCATAAAGGAAAAAAAATATGCCTGACAAAGTGCAAATGTTTATATTTAAACATTTACATTGATATTAGATTACAGCTTCCCTGGTCACTGTTCAGCAGTTGCAGCATTGCACTGTGGTAAATTAATTCTGCTGCAGTGTCCTGTCCTGAATACATTAATATTCCCCTGGAGTATTTGGTACATACTAAGGTTTTAACATACTAAACAGATCCTACATTCTGTTTCAGCAAACTAAACAGAATGCTTCAGATGTAGCTATTTACTTTACTAACTGAAAAACTAAGAAATGGAGAAAAATTCATTTTTGAGAAGCTGTAACTGAACATTTATTTATATAAATATATATATATATATATATAAATATATATATATATATATATATATATATATATATATATATATATATATATATATATATATATATATATATATATATATATAAAAATAAATAAATCCCAGCTCGCCCCTATGGGCGGTCTATTTTGCCCTCCAAGCTTGGGTCCTCTACCAGAGACCTGGGAGCTTTGGGGGTCACTGCCCTGAGTGTTCCGATTACCACGGGGACCACTGTTACCTTCATCTTCCACATCCTTTCCAGCTCCTCTCTGAGCCCTTGGTATTTGTCAAGCTTCTCGTGTTCCTTCTTCTTGATGCAACGTCTATCACCACGACCTTCTCCCTTTGTTTGTCCACCACTACGATGTCCGGTTGGTTAGCCACCACAAGTTTGTCTGTCTATATCTGGAAGTCCCACAGGATCTTAGCTCTGTTGTTCTCAACCAACCTTGGGGGTGTGTCCCATTTTGACCTAGGGACTTCCAGGTTATACTCAGCACAGATGTTACTGTATACTATGCCGGCCACTTGGTTATGGCTTTCCATGTATGCCCTGCCTGCTAGCATCTTGCACCCTGCTGTTATGTATTGGATTGTCTCAAGGGCATCTCTGCACAGCCTCCACCTGGGGTCGTGCCTGGTGTGGTAGACCCCAGCCTCTATTGATCTTGTACTCAGAGCTTGCTCTTATGCTGCCATGATTAGTGCCTCTGTGCTGTCTGTCAGTCCAGCCATCCAGCCATTGGTAGGATTTCTCTATATCAGCCACTTCTTCTATCCCCTGGTGGTACATGCCGTGCAGAGGCCTGTCCTTCCATGATGGTTCCTGTTCTTCCTCCTCTTCTTTCTTGGGTTTCTGCTGCCTGAGGTACTCACTAAGCTAATAATCCTTTATATATATATATATATATATATATATATATATATATATATATATATATATATATATATATATAAAAAACTAAATGGGATAAAGTACACAGTCTCATTTTACATCCTTTCATCATTTTCACTGGTTAAATATGTCTCCCTCCTCTTTTTTCTTGCCTAATGTTTCCCACTGTCTCTTTCCTATTTGCTCTTTCTATTTCTGTCTGTTCATTTCTCTGTAGTGTGTAGAGCCCCAGATGTCCACTGGGTGATAGGTCATTACATGACCACAACTTTCCTAATGAGCCCATTAGTCGTCTCTGCCCATCCTTTGCCCATTACTCACCAATCCAACCGGTTCTTTTGCTCCACTCCTCCATGCATGCCCTTTTCAACCCAAAGGGCATAATGGCTGCTGTGCATTGTAGTTCCATACTTTAAGTAATATTGATAATTTTTTTTATTTCTTTCATTTTCCACATATGCTCATTGTTATTGAGAGATGTTTTACCTACAGCAAAACTGCATTGTTTAGAAGCAATCATTCATTCCTGATACTATTCCTGAGGCTTACTCAATTTGCTTCCCCAGTTACTGTTTTGTGTGGTGTTTTTTCTTATCTACATTGAATTGTAGATTGTAAAGACCCTAAAGCAAATACTGCTGTTGGACTACATGTATAAATTGTCCTTTTCTTCAGCTAAACAGTCAAACCAAGGTCTTGAATAATCAGGCCTCATCCTGTCTTAAAGACCTCATAATACCGTATTACCCGAATAGAGCACGTCACTCTCAGACTGCTGGCTTACTTGTGGTTCCTAGGATACTTAAGAGTAGCCTTCAGTTTTCAGGCCCCTCTTCTGTGGAACCAGCTCCCAGCTTGGATTCAGGAGACAGACACCCTCTCTATTTTTAAGATTAGGCTTAAAACTTTCCTTTTTGATAAAGCTTATAGTTAGGGCTGGATCAGGTGACCCTGAAACCCAGTAGTAGTAACCCTAGTTACACTGCAATAGACCTAGGCTACTGGGGGGGTTCCCATAATGCACTGAGCATTTTTTTTCATTCACCTCTTTTCACTTTGTTTATTCACCATTTTGCATTTAATCATTAGTTATTATTAATCTCTGGCTCTCTTCCACAGTGTGTCTTTTGTCCCGTCACTCTCCTCACCCTAACAGCTCGGGAAACTGCAAACTGGACTTTTTAGGGTTTTCTTTTAACAATTGCTTTCTTCTTGCCACTCTTCCATAAAGACCACATTGGTGCAGTGCACAACTAATAGTTATCCTGTGGACAGATTCCCCCACCTGAACTGTGGATCTCTGCATTTGGTCCAGAGTCATCATGGGCCTTTTGGCTGCATCTCTGATCAGTGCTCTCCTTGTTTGGCCTGTAAGTTTAGGTGGATGGCCTTGTCTTGGTAGGTTTACAGTTGTGCCATACT
Organism: Archocentrus centrarchus; assembly: GCF_007364275.1. Lineage (NCBI taxonomy): Eukaryota > Metazoa > Chordata > Actinopteri > Cichliformes > Cichlidae > Archocentrus > Archocentrus centrarchus. The sequence goes on from NC_044358.1 coordinate 4,401,677, forward strand.
CTTTCCATTTCCGGATAATGGATTGAACAGTGCTCCGTGAGATGTTCAAAGCTTGGGAAATCTTTTTATAGCCTAAGCCTGCTTTAAACTTCTCCACAACCTTATTCGTGACCTGTCTGCTGTGTTCTTTGGACTTCATGATGCTGTTTACTCCCCAATATTCTCTTAACCAACCTCTGAGGCCATCACAGAGCAGCTGTATTTGTACTGAGATTAGATTACACACAGGTGGACTCTTTTTAGTCATTAGCAGTCATCAGGCAACTTCTGAATGCAACTGGTTGCACACCGCACTTTTCAGTTTTGTATTTGTAAAAAATGTTTTGAATCATGTATAATTTTCTTTCCACTTCACAATTGTATACCACTCTGTGTTGGTCTTTCACATTAAATTCCAGTGAAATAAATTTATGTGGTTTGTGGTTGTAATGTGACAAAATATGGGAAAGTTCAAGGGGTATGAATACTTTTGCAAGCCACTGTATGTATGTATATGTATATGTATATATATATATATATATATATATATATATATATATATATAGAGAGAGAGAGAGAGAGATAGATAGATAGATAGATAGATAGATAGATAGATAGATAGATAGATAGATAGATAGATAGATAGATAGATAGATAGATAGATAGATAGATAGATAGATAGATAGATAGATAGATAGATTCAAACAGCTGTAGGTTGTAGGTAAGAATGTGACAGAGCTTACCTTTATCCCAGACAAGTTGTCTAAAAGCTCATTGAAAAAATAATTCATACCTGAGTGAGGCTACAAGGTTCCACACTAACAGTGTTAAGTTCCAGTAAAGCCTTGAATCTCTTATCGCTCATCTACTATCTCATAATCAAGTTTGGTAACAATTCAACTACCTGGTCATGAGTGTAGCTGAACAAGTTCAATTGCTCAAGGTTCTTCACTTTTGACTGTAGACTGTAGACCAAGCTGTATTTAGCTGTCTTTTTTACTGTTGGCAAATATATAACACGGGTCTTCTCTTGAAATGCCTTTATCATTTGTATTTTTCTGTAATTTTGTCAGATTATTGCACGTGTTAAATATTGATACCCAGTTAAATCTGATAGGCAGGTTGTAATTCATAATACTGTCAAATGAGCTGATGTGTCATGTACTGCAGCCTGGTGTTGCTTCCAGTGAGGGCATGGAAAAACTGGCTCAGTAACAAGAAAGTAAGGATATCCCTGAAACTTTTTTTTCTTCTTATCCCTGTGATGCATTCAAAGAATAATAGCTAGCACTGAGTGAACAGAAAAGGAGTTGAAATGTAACTTTTCAAACAGCTTAATAAGTATCAGCAAACACACAAGCTGTTTTTGTCACACAATGTGTCTGTGTAACTAATGTACAGTTGCTGCATCTTCCAGGGAGAAAAAAACCTTAATGGACAAGACTAAGAGATGGATGAGATGTAAGAAAGACAGGACAGGAGAAGAATTATTTTCGAAGGTAAAAAATTGTTAGGCAAGTAAAATTTTATAAACTGGAAATAGAATTTTTTCAGTTTTAAGTTTTTATATCAGATATTACATCCACACATGATGTGAGGAATTATGTTTTTGTGAAGCATCTTGCAATTCTGAATTCAGTTTGTTAATTCCACAGTGAACATTAAAGTGGCATCACAAGTCAGCTGATCAAAGCCCATACACAGAGAAAAATATATTGGAGCTCAAAAAACAAGTTATAATTTAATACAATTTTATTTATATAGCGCCAAATCATAAATTGTAGGGTAAAGACACTACAATATTAGTTACTCTATTATTTCTTATCAAATTGTAACAGGAACTGGAGGATTTTTTTGTTTGTTTGGTAGGTTTGAACCCAAATGCTTAAGCAGTAGTGTCTAACTAAATGGAAGGCCTTTATTTTGAAAATGTGAGCTCTTTTTAGGCATTGATTTTAAAGCATCCTTATCTTCCATTAAGAAATGGAAGGCTTTTATTTTGAAAATCTGACTATGTTTAAAGGACATGAGTCTTTTCACTAAGAAACTCAGTATCTGAATGGCAGAGGGCCTGTCTGAAAGCCCAGACACAATCTAATAATACTCAATTTAAACTAATCCAGTACAAATGGCTAATGAGAACTTACATTACGCCAACATTATTAAATAAATTTGATTCTAATATTCCAGATACATGTGTTAAATGTGGGGCTAAAGGCACTCTGATCCACTGCTTATGGGAATGCCCAGAGATCCAATATTTCTGGAAGGAAGTTCTGAACACAATTTCATACATCACAGGTATTAAACTGAATCCTTGTCCTAAACTTTGTATCTTAGGGATTTTCTCCACTGAATATCAACTGAACAAGGTTGACCAAAGAACCATAATTTACTGTTTGTTACAAGCAAAGTACAGTATAGCCAAGTCCTGGAAATCCATTGCCAGACCTCAGCTGAAACCTAGGTTGTCCATGCTAGCTGGCTCTGTCGCCCTGGAGAAACTCACCTTTTTGATTAAAGGAAAATACTCTAGCTTTAAAAAGATGTGGAAAAACTTTGTTATTTTTGAAACGTGGAAGTATTTGTAACGATGAATGATTGAAGGAATGTAATTAGGCTAATTTTGATTTTTGTCTTTATTTCTTTTGTCTTTATTCTCAATGGACTATGCCCAACACTCTTGGACTAATGCCTACCATACAGCCCTGATATAACGAATTTAAAATACCCTTTCTCAATACTGTTCACACCTTTTCTGCCACCTTGAAGGTTTATGATGTTCTTGTGTGTTTTATTTACTTATTTTTTACTTTTTCTTTTTTGGACTGTAGTTCCTGTTTGATGTTTGATACTGTTATTCATGAATTTCTTTTCTTGTACCCAGCTTATAACATGAAAAAGCAATAAACAGATTTTTTTTAAAAAAAAGAAACTCAGTATCTACCTATTACTACAGCTAGATACTGATTTTATTTTGAAAATCTGGCACACAATGTCTGTCCTATTAGTCACTGTCAGGGTCTTTGGGTCATTAGTATGTGTATGTGAGAGAGCTCAAACTATCTCACCAATGGTTGCAGCATTTGATTTAAGAATGTATAGTTGCCTTATGTCTAATGTACTGGAATTGCAGCCATATACTAGACAATTCATATTACCTAAAAATATCTGAGCTGAATGAAATATTACTTAGAGCATCAACACAATTTAATGTTTGAAAGCATTTTACTTTTCAGATCATCAGCTGGAAAAAATAAAGGCACTTAGTTGCCAGTATTTTGGGGTACAGTGCAGCTGCTTCCATTTCATTCAACACTTTGTCAAGTCTTCTGATTTTCTTTTCCCCACAAATCCAGACTCTATACACGGAGGCTGGGAGAAGGTGTGATTCATTAACACCAGACTTCAGCATCAGCGTACTCTAATGCCACAACCTAATGACAAATGAATAGGCTGTGGCGTCACCTTGCATAGTTAACGGGGGACCATGTATATTTTAAGGGCAATGTGAAAGCAATGAGAACGACTGGGATTTTAATATTAATAATTTAATATCTAATGTTCTAATATAATGTGAAGTACAATGTGAAGGCCAAAACATAGGCAGTGGCAGTAATGACAGTTTCTTAGCATTTCTGTTTAAAAACACATACACAGTGTTCAGTTCAGGACTTGGAACTTTTTTAGGACACAAGATTTCCTTTTTTGGTGTCTCTCTCACACACACACACACACACACACAAGCTAGTATGCATACCATGCTTTTCACAAAACTGAAATCACGCTTCACACAACTTGACTCCAGGAAGCTAATGAGGGAGAGTTATGTTATCAGTTTGAAGGTTGTGGAGACATTTTGGACTCCTACACATAGAAACTTACAGGATGTTTGTTGGCTAGTCTCACTGTGTGGTTGGAGTTAACTGTTGTATAACTGTGTCTATGTATAACTGCAGTAGATACCAGGGTGCCACCAGCTCCCACTGAAATTTCTTTGGTCAGCCAAGCTAAATGGCTCATTATTATCAATGCAAGGAAAGGAAAGGAAGAGGGGGTGCACTGAAGAGAAAAGTCTTTACATTAGTTTACTTTTCTCTAATGAGCACTGGGTCTTGTGGAAAGGCTGGAGGAGTAACCAACACAAGACTCACTCTTAAACACTATGGATACTTTGTGACTTGTGCATCAACTCTTCAAGTATTTATGTTTTTAATATGTCTTGTGCTTCTTTCTTTTTCTCTTGTGTGGATTATTATTAATATACTCAACATTATTACTGACATTTCTTCTTCAAAATATCTATAACTAAGGTAAACAGAAAGTAAAATCAAAGACTTCTGACCACCTTCTTTTTCTTTCACCTGCTCCCATTAGGACTCACCGTAGCAGATCATCTGCCTCCATCTCACCCAATACCTCACATCCTCTTCTGTCACACAACCCTCAGGATTTCCTCCTTCACTACATCCATGAATGTTTTCTGTGGCCTTCCTCTTTTCCTCCTGCCTCGCAGCTCCATATTCAACATCCTTTGTCCAGTATATCCACTATCCTTCCTCTGCACGTGTCCAAACCATCCCAGCCTTGCCTCTCTTGTCCACCTTCACTGCCTCTGCTCCTTGCACACACACACGTGTATTCTGTTTTACATCTATTGACTTTCATTCCTCTTCTCTCCAGTGCACACCTCCACCTCTTTGGGCTTTGGGGTGGCTGTGGCTCAGGAGGTAGAGCAGGTCACCTACTAATCGGAAGGTTGGTGGTTCAATTCCTTGCTGCTCCAGTCTGCATGCCAAAGTATCCTTGGGCAAGATACTGAACCCTAAGCTGCTCTCTGATACAACTGTTGGAGTATGAATGTGTGTGAATGTTAAGACAGAAAGACAAAACAGTGCTTGTATAAATATCCTCTCTCCTTGACACCTCCATCCCCCAAGGTATGTCATCTGGCCTAACTGCCTTTCCACTCTTCATCCTCTTCATAGCTGCCCTAACGTCTTCCTTACTAATCCTCTGCACTTCCTGATTCACCAACACTGACCACAGTGTACTCCCTCCACCTTCTCAACACTCCTTTCACACATCCTTTCTAGTGTGATATCTTTGTCTAGCCAATCGACAAACATCCTTTACTTCTACCTTTGTGTCCAGCCTCACTTTCACCTCACTATATGCCTTTACTTTTCCTTTGCCACCTCTCTCTTTGCCGTAGACCTAGCCTCCCAGTACTCCTGTTTACTTTCTTCATTTCTCTGACTATTCCACTTTTTCTTTGCTAACCTTTTCCATTGTATACTTTCCTGTACTTCCTCATTTCACCAAGAGGTCACCTTGTTTTCTTTCCTCTGTCTAGAACACCTTCTTTCTTTGTTTCCCCTCACTTCTTCAGCTATTCAGAGAATCAAACCATTAGAATAAAAAAGCTTACATGAGTCAAACTGAATTTACCCTTCAAGGTCAGCTTCTCATGCACCTCCAGACTGCTTCCAGTGCTGCTATGTGCTCTACCACTTCACCTCAGACTTTGAAAGTGTACAGAATGCCAGACCCAATTTTCAAGTTCACTGTTTTACTCTTGGTGATGACGTCCGTCTATGACTCAGCACTTTTCAGAAGTTTTCATCGGAAATCCAAAGTCTTAGAGATTCTGGAGAGGAGTACAACCAGGAGTGTGCCTATCTTTTTTCTACATTCACTGGATCATGTACTGTGAATTTGTTCCTTTATGTCAGACTGTCAACATCAAGTGCTACTGTACGGTCCTGGGGTATCTCAGAAAACACTCAGTGGAAACAACCTGAACTGTGCCACCTGTCATCATATGTCAGCAGACAAAACGCCTGATCATGTGATCCTGATTGGATTGTCATCTTCATTATTCTGATTTATTACCAGCTCATGCCATGCCTGAACATTCCTTAAACATTACAGCTTTCACTGGTCTAGCAGATACATGGGTATCAAGGTTAGTGGAAGATGGAATTCTATACGATATACAAGACATTCGGAATGGGATTTTGGTCTCAGTTTCTATTTTTTTTTTACATCCTTAGCACACTGCAAACACAAATTTGTGGCCACAGAAATATGTTAGCTCACCACCTACCCTAATTGACAAATTTGCCTCCGTATGACTTTGTCCACTTCAACAGAATGAAATTCAAATGAAAGAAATCAAGATAGAGAATCAGGAAACAAGTTTTCTTAATTTGGTTAACAGTATCTCTGCACTAAAATAACATACAGTGCTTTCTGTTGGCTTTTACCAATAAAAGCAATGGCCTTCATTAGTAGATGCTAACAGGTAAGACACACAAGATGACAGAGGCTGATGACTCATTCCTGTACAGACATCATTGCTTATCATTATCATCTGACCTTTTACCTTTCACCTTTCTCGAGAGCCCCTGAGCTCTACAGGCTGATAATCAGACTGCATTACACTGATGCCATCACTTATTTACCCTGCAGGCTTTAAGTGCAGGAATGATGAGATGGAAATGACAAGGTCTGACCAGGGTGGTCAGCTATATAGACTGTATGCAGCACACAACATTTACAACGATATGAAGACTTTTAAAAGGAGAAGTTACAGTGAAGAGGACGAGTCTGCACTACATCATATTTCCAACTGCTTATGCATATCTTCTTTTTGCTGACTGGAACATTACTGTTACATTAAGGAAGTGGCCTGTTCACACAAACCGTTTCTGTCTTAATCAATGCATGCATGATTTATGTTGATTTATTTACAGTAAAGCACAGGTGTGCTTGTACAGATCTCAAATAAACCCTGACAGGAAAACTAAAAGTCACTTCCTGATTGTTGCTGATACCTAGGAACCACTAATTTCATCCACTTAGTGGCATGTCAACTTATTTTTTCCAGTTCATGTGCATGTAAATCTACTTACTTTTCTATCTTTCAACACATAAAGCTCTCCAAATAACAGGACAGTCTTATGTTTGGTTCACATTTGCACACATGTGGGGAGATGGGACTGACCTCAGCAGGTCAGAGAATGATGACAAAGGATGATGACAAACTCCATGAGCTGGCACACTATACACATGCTCTCGCTCACTATCTACTATCTCTTTATCGCTTGCTCACATACACACCTTGACACATTGTCCAATTTGCACATTTGTTAGCAGAGCACACATTAAAGGTGTAACAGGGTCAAATAGTAATTTCCTTGATGGGGTCATGTGGGCACACAACAGATTTGTACAATTAGTAACAGCTATTTGTGTTAGGAAGCTGATACATCTACTACACCAATGCTTAGAAAAGAGCTTTGGAATATAGTGTGTTGATCTTACAAAAGTGCATTTTCAAATTCATTTTGGGAACTTTGCAATTAAAGGAGCTCTGAGTAACTTCCAGACAATCACATGTTCACACTACTTGTGTGAGCTAGAATTCACGAAAATAATGAGGATACATGCAGGACTGTGTATGCTCTTCAATCACATTTCATTTCTTTATATTTTGCTAGGAAAATGGAAAATAGGCATATATTTATTGAAATGTGCAAACACAGATGGACAAACACTATATAAGGCAGAAACAATCCTAACGAGTCTGAACATCAGTAGTTGGTATCTAGAAGAGCTATAATTAAAACTAAGGCTGACAGTTTCATTTTCACAGTGCCCTGTTCTCAGATCAGCCATTAGAACGCCATGCACTGCCACAGCTTGGACCAAGTCAAACATGGTTCTGGCTGCTGTGATGACAAATATTGGATAAAATGAAGATGATGGATAAAGAACTCACAAAAAAAGAAAAACAGGCTGCTAGAATGAACTTGTTTCAGTGTTCTCAATTTCTCAGTTTGTGTGCTCAATCTTGAAAAGGAAGAAGCGACTCTCCCATCGCCAGACAGCTGACAACAAGTCGGCTACAGCTGGTTACAAGCTAACATTAGGGTAGCTAATGATAAGCTTGAGTGTACTTTAAAAAGAAAAATTTAATTTAAATTAAAAAAAAAATAGACTTTCTCTCAGATAAATAGTTTACATTTTCACATCATATGAGAGCTTATTCACGAAGTCTTCAAGTGATACTACAGATGAACAGAGTTTTTGAGATAATTCCAGGGGTAAAAATTTAAAATACAGCAAAATATTTAACTGGCATACATCCATTTTTTTTTATTTGTGATTTATTGCAAAGTGTTGATATTATTCAAATATATCAAACTATAGTGTGTACAATTTTTTGTTTTTTGTCTTTATACATTTTATTTTTCCACAAACATGAGTGGAAACACACTGGCCAGCCACGGTCATTACGGGGCAGAGTCTAAATTTAATGTTTTTGGGCTCTCTTGGCTGACTAAAACATGTTTGTCCTACCGCAGCTACCATAAATAGCATTGTGCAATTGAATTGGGATGAGCAAGAAAACAGAACTCTGTTGACTGAAATCTGCAGTCTACTCTAGTGGTGCGATGTTACACACTGTAACTTTAACACCTGATTTACCATCACATAGGAAATGTATGTTTAGTAACTAGACAGACTCTATAAAAAGTTTAAAATTCCACACTACATGCATCTGCAACATACAAAACTTCCTTCGTACTACTGCTGTCATTTTAAGCATGACAAAGGCTATACACAGGTCAGTATCTGATGGTCATGCCAGGGACTCTCTGAATTTCTTTTTACAAAGTTGGCTTTGTGGAATCACAAAGACCTGAAACTTGCTTCTTTAAAAAAAATTAAATGCACTCTCGTCTTTAAGGTTGCCTCCTTTGCGCATCGTTCCCAGGAAATCCAGTTCTGACCACTTGGCCAGAGAGCAGACATTAAGTTCTGTGTGAAACTGACCCAGCCTTCATGTCGAGGATCGGCACTGTTATTGAGAGAACACTACAACGACAATGTTTCTACCCATCAGATTTGCCTGCTCACAACTTCTTTCTCATTCCCAAAATGAAATTAAGATTAATGTGTTGGTGTTTAAAGGACTAAAGGACACTGCAAATTTGGAAATTGCAAATGATTCGAACAGGACTTACACATAGTACTCCAAAAACAGGGGCGTGAAAGTGGTGGAACATTGACAAAAGGGGCCTACTGGTCAACAAATTTTTAATTGGCTAGTTTTTGATTTTTAAAATGTGAGTTGCAAAACTCTGTTTATGTCTGCCACATAGAGTATTTTAATTAAAATTCTCATAGTTCAGTTTACTTTTATGGCATGGCACTTCTCTCCTTTAACACGGCCACACTCTCTAAGATTTTCACTGCACATGAGTGAAAACCGTCTCAACATCAATAATTGTCATTCATAAGTAAACTAAGTGCTTCTGCGGTCCCAACATCTGCAGATTTTTTTTTTCTCTCTAGGAAATCTCACAGCAATTTTAAGCTTGGGCTTTTTTTTTTTTTTGTAAGGTTACAGGTTAAAAAAAAAAAGGTAAGGTTACAGCTCACGAGTGACAGGAGAAGGGAACGGGAGATCGACAGACGGATCGGGGCTGAGTCTGCAGTGATGCGGACGCTGCACCGGTCTATTGTGGTGAAGAGGGAGCTTAGTGTAAAAGCGAAGCTGTCGATTTACCGGTCGATCTACGTTCCTACCCTTACCTATGGTCACCAGCTTTGGGTAGTAACCGAAGGGTGGCTGGCCTCTCTCTTAGAGACAGGGTGAGGAATGCAGCCATTCGGGAGGGGCTCAGAGAAGAGCTGCTGCTCCTCCACATCGAGAGGAGGAGCCAGGAGGCCCCTGGGTCTATCCTGGGGCCTCCTCCCAGGCATGTTCTACTGGGAGGAGTCCCCAGGGTAGACCCAGGACATGCTGGAGGGATTATATCTCTCGGTTGACCTGGGAACGCCTTGGGGCCCCCCCAGATGAGCTGGTGGAGGTGCCTGGGGAGAGGGAAGCCTGGGCTTCTCTGCTTAGGCTACTGCCCCCGCGACCCGGCCCTGGATAAGCGGAAGAGAATGGATGGATGGATGGATGGATGGATGGATGGATGGATGTTACAGCTCTTGTCCAACATAACTTTAACATATAGGCTAAAAAAAGTCAGGGACTGAATCCCAATCTCCTGAGAATTGATTGCCTGTGGCTGAGAAAGTACAATATCACAATATCCACAATAATGGGGAATTTTAAACAAATATCTAGTGAGAATATCCAAACTGGATAATCTGCTTTTTTTTTTTGCGTTTTCAGCCACAGCAGCTTTTGTTAGCAGTGGAGAGAGACAGGAAATGGGGGGAAGATACAAGGGAAGACACGCGGCCAAATTGGCGACAGGCTGAGACTCGAACCCGCGCCGCCTGCACCGCAACGCGCAGCATACGTATGTGGTCGACAGCTTCACCACTAAGCCACCCGGGCCCCCCGGATAATCTGCTTTTGAAAAACAAGACCCATCACCAATGGTGCTTGTGACCCATGACCCGTTGCTGTGTGTCTTCCCCTCTCTCTCTCCCCACTTTGCTGTCTATCTTCACTGATCAGTACTCAAAAAAGGATAATATTACAGCCCCATTTCATAATAGAAATAGAATGCCTTTATTGTCATTATACAGGATTTACAATGAGATTGGAGAAAGCAAAAAGCCCTTCAGCAGACCTTAATAGCTTCTACAAAGCTATTTTGCACTCATTTGGAGGCCTTGCCCTAAACCTTTATCCAAATACTTTTAGTCACCCCTGGGTTAGTAAAGATATAATACATATTCCAGCAAAAATACAATTTTAATATTAACATACTTATAAGGTATTCATACTACATAATGTACCCATACTACATAATCTGCTGATATCAATGCATATAATCATAAGGCTACCATGTACAAAACTTAATCCAACTATGTTGCTCATATTTGAGCAATATTGCTGAGCAGTGGGTATGGCTTTAATTTTGCTCAATGATTAGTCATAGTCTGTACTATTTATGGCCATAAGTCATGCCTGACCAACATGCTAGACAATTCTCAGCCAATCAGAAGTTGGCATAACAGGCTAATCAATAAGGCTGCAGCCTAAAAGTGATGTTACTATAACTGATTGATTGACTGATTGCTCTAAACCAGTGGTCCTCCCCAGTCAATGACAATCACACATAGGATTCAATGCAAACTCATTAAAAAAAAAAAATAGAAGAAATTAATAGCATATGTGCAGTCTGAGACACTTTTCTCTTGTACTATAGTGTTTCCCGACTATGCACCTGGCAGCACTGCTACTCTTGTTATATGGTGTCGCTGCTTGTGTGTGTGTGGGTGCAAAACCTTAAGTCAACGAGGTGGTTCTTTGATTATGTCAACAAAGTGGATAAGCAGCTGAAGCATGATATAGACAACTGGAGAACTTCGCCAGCAGATTGCTTGCAGTCCCTAGACATCATCTAAAGGTCACACTAACAGGCTACCCATCACGATGCTGAGTAATTAGTGTCACTCAGGTGAATTACCTGGCTAGCCAGATGACATTAATTCCATCCATCCAATGTCAGACAAAACTTGACTGAATCAAAATTAAAATGCTTTTTCATTTCAGTTTGTGTAAAGGGTTAAAATGAAGGTTAATATGTCATACCACTTAATTTTTTTTTATTATTGTCACTCAAAAATAGCACAGACGGATATCATTTGTAAATAAATATCAGTTGACAAAGTGTTCAGTATTTTCACTGACACAGACGAAAGTGAAAAGAATGCTTCAATCAAAGCTTTGGGAAGGGGAGACAGAAAATAAATGGAGAAGACTGGAAGAACAAGCACAAAAGATCCCTGTGCACATTCCTGTGCTGTTCCACAACAAAAACACTGAGCTGATCACATTGTAACATAGGTCTACTTATCAAAGAGATATGTTGGACAGGCAGTGAATGCTGAGACAAGAGGAGATGAGACAGGGACAGACAGACGGATGGTATGACAACAATATCCTCCCGCTTTATTTTGCATCGGAGGATAATAACCAAAAAAACAAAACAACAACCAAGAGACCTGTTGTACATAGATCTCTGCTGTCAAATGTTTTACTTGTACAATATGTGATATGTTGGAATGGAATCTAATTTGGCTGTAGGTGAACCATCATTGAGCTGATAGGTAAATTTTTAATTTGTACAAATGTGAAAAACATAAATAAATAAATAATGGAAATATGTCTTGGACATTCTGTAGACCTTGGTCCAATGAATACTCATACTAAGTTTCAGAAGAATTTGCCAATAAAAAAGGAAGGAGTAGCGATTGATGTTAAACATGAATGTACAGTATTTCTTAAAAATTTATATAAAAAAAAAGTCAAAAATTGAAAATCTGTCTTGGAGATTTTGTAGACCTTTACCTAAAGAATACCCATACCAATTTTCAGAAGAACTGGCCACGAAAACAAGGGAGGAGATGCTATTGTCAGAAATCAGAAATTAATCTGCAGGATTGTGTAGTGGTTTACCCAATTAATACTTGTAGTAAGATTCAAAAGATTCAGCCAATAAATAAGGGAGAAATAGCCATTGAAGTTGAAAATGAATACATTGTTTATCTTCAAAATTTCAAAAATTCATAAAAAAATGTAAAAAGTAAAATAAAAATAAAAATTTGTCTGAAACATTTTGTAGAGCTTTGCACATTGAACACTCTTACCAATTTCAAGAGTTGGTCTAGGAATAAGGGAGAAGTGGGGGTTAAAGGTAAACATCAATGTCCAGTGTTTATCAAAAATTTTGAAAATTCATGAATAAAATTTAAAAAGTCAAAAATTGAAACTCCATCTCCCCCTATTTTGTAGAGTATTTGTGTTTCAGAAGCAGCAAACCAAGTAACCAAAAAGTCGACAGACGACGGCCAGACTTGATCCATCCATTCATCCATTTTCTACCACTTATCTGGATCTGAGCCACAACAGAAGCAGGGTTGTGGTTCTACCCCGGGCCACTCCTTGTGCTATCCCTGAGTCTGAGTGCAGATACCCTTCAGAGGAAGTTAACACAGATCGACTAGTAAATTCACCTTCATGCTCAGCACTCTATTTTCCACAACAAACTGGTAAAGCATCCGTCACTGCAGATGCTGTCTGACAATCTTCTCCTTCATGTGACCAAGACCAGGGGGTTTTCCCCCAAAACTGGTCTCTGGGTTGACTACATACATAACTTTGATGGTCCACATGTGTAAGGCAGATAGTCTGTGTTACCTTACTTATCAAATGTCTGTACATTTCCTGTTATATTTGGCCATTTGATAAAAAATTACAATAATTTAAGCTCGTGATAACTAAACTCTACTATTTTTTTTTATCCCAGTAATTTTCCTTAGTGAAATGCCAAAACTATTTTGTATTTAGGAAAAACCCTGCACAACCCTGGGTGGGGTACTTCAACTCTTCCAAATATGTCAGCAAGTCCTTCCGCAACCTGGAATGGGTATTTTCTTAATTCATAAATCATGTGTTTTTGGCAGAGATATTAGATTTAATATAACACAATAAAAATGTTAAATTATGGACCAGAGACTTTGAGAAAAATACTGTCAGTTGCCAGTGCCACCCCTCAGCCTCCTGGCAGTAGAATCTTTAGGTGGCACAAACCTCCTAGAAGCACAAATTCAAAAACTAGGGCTGGGCAATTAATTGAAATTTGATTTCAATTTCGATTTTGGCTCCAAACAATCTCAACAACAGTGTCATCTGCAAAAAACAATTATTATTAAAATGACTTTGTCACATTACGCTCCGTATACGCTTAGCCTTGATTTATTCTGTGGCGTTTAGTCGTTGCGGGCCTAGAGAGTAACCTACATTAGCGGCCAGCGACATTAATGGCACTTATGCTTGTGCTGGTGTATTATGTGTTAATTACCATTAACTATCGAGCAGGAAATCTGTGCCGTAACCTGACCTGCACCTCCCGAGAAATAACAAATTATATATATATATATATTTTTTTTTTTTTTTTTTTTATTATATTTTGTATTTTATTTTAAATTAATATTTATTTTTAAGAGATTGTAGAAATGTACTAGACTTCAAAGTATTCACTGTTCTCTAAGCGCTATAAATGCAGTGTTTACAAAGTCAACGAGTAATCATGTTAAGTAATCGTGATTTCAATATTGACCAAAATAATCATGATCATGATTTTTTCCATAATCAAGCAGCCCTATTAAGAAAACATAATTACTAGGTCTCAGTAGATCTTAATGGGGTGCTTATGAGCCTTAATGATTTTACTGACAATATAAATTCAAAAGCAAAAACCTATGTAAGATACAGGAATAAGAAATGCTAAATTCAAAATAAATATAAACCACTGAGGATACTGTCACTTTCTGTGATTGGCAATATTAGCATCAACATTTTTAGTAGATGAATCTATGGTATGAAATTGTATATCCTAGGTGACATCGTTGTCCAAGATTTTTAGAAAACTTGACCTCTGACCTTGACCTTGAGGTCAACATCTCTGAGATTCCAACTCATCCAAGATTTTTAGTAGACGAATCTATGGTATTAATTTGAAAAATCTAGGTCACATCATTCTTGAGTTATTGCATTCACAAAGACAAACGTTGACCATCTGCCTGCCCGCCTGCCTGGTGACAACAATATGGTAAAAAAAAGTATCTATTTGCATTTATTTGAGTTTTGGTCCAGTAATGCATCTTTATCCCAAGAGAGAGGCAAGCTTCTGCTGTGAGGTCAGTCATTTGGTTGATCTGAAGCTATAGGTCGAGGCAGCATTTTGATGAGCATGGAAGCTGTGACTCACACAGTACTGTAAGCTCAACCAACCGGTCAGGAGGGACAACCCTTCTATGTCTGTCCACACAAACACATACACTTACACACAAACAGGCTTAGAAAGCCTGGGTTTTGTACAGCCTCTCTATGAAATTAGTTTCCATTAGCTCCACTGTGATTACTAACTTTCCACTGAGACAGCAGCATGGTCACAGTGACGTCAAAGGATGTCCTTGATGAAGAAACAGCATCAAGACACCTGTTAAAGAGTTCAACAAGCATGTGTGTGTGTATGTGTGTGTGTGAGTATGTGTAGGGCAGAGATAGGAAGTGTGGTGCTAAATTATGTTTAGTGAAAGCATTTTACACAAGGGAATTAAATGAAAAAAAAACAAAACAAAAAAAGTCTCAAAATGTGTCACCAACCTATTGATTTACCACAAAAGAAATGCAATCACAGTTTCAAACAAATCTAGGAAATCATTGTAAGTCAATATAATGTCCTCTGAAGTCATGAGTCTATAGCTGTATGCTTGTGGTAAAAAGAAAAGAGAAAAATAATAGTACTTACTGCAGAGAGCGATGATGTGGCTGCTGTCTTCGTGGACAAATTTCTTAGTCACCGCTTCCTCCATAATCTGCTTCACCTGCACATAGAAGAGCCACAGTGTTTCTGTGCTAAGAGTCGTTATCTTGAACCTTAGCTGTTATTATTGCCTCTCTGTACGGGAGAGGCTGAATACAGATTATAGCCATATCCACTTACACAGTCAAGGTAATCTGCATCAGTTTTACATAAAAGATACCATCTAAACTATCTAAACTAATCAATAAATAAATCAATTTTTCACAAAATTGTACCTTTATATACACTTTATATACTGTATGGACAAAAATACTGGCCCACCTACACATTAAGAGGCTTTTACAGCATCACATTCTAAATCCATTGTCATATCGTGCTGTGCAGCAGGAGCAGGGAGACCCCAAAATGCAGGCTTAGTTTTAACTAAAAAGGTGTTTATTGAGGACAAAGAAAAGGCCAGGGTTATACTCGGATGAACGGGTGCCAGAACTAAATGCATGAAAATAAACACAGGGATACACACAGCAGCGGAAGTCGTAGACAACGACACGACAAAGAACAGAAGAAAACTGAGGGCTTAAATACACATTAGGTAATCAGGGCAAGAGGAAACAGCAGGGCACAGCAGGTGAAGCAAATGAAACTAATAACAGGGGAAGCAAAACTAAACACAAACACGGGGAACACAAGACTGTCAAAATAAAACAGGAAGTGACTAGACAAGGTACACGCAGACTTGACACAGGGAAACACAAGGGACTAGAAATAAACTAAGGAACTAATAAACATAATCACAGAAATAAATGGAACAGAACCAAGAGAACACAAAACACTGGGCCACCGGCCCAGGACCATGACATCCGTAGGCATTAATATGGAGTTGGGTCCCCTCTTTGCAACAATAACAGCTTCCACTCTTCTGGGAATGCAAAATGAATGGGCAAAAATTCCCACAGAATTTTTGTCTCTTCATCCAGAGGAGTATTTTCGAAGTTAGATGCTGATGTTGGGCAAGAGAACCAATGTTTGTTCTAGTTTATCCTAAAGGTGTTCAATGGGGTTGAGGTCAGGGCTCTGTGCAGGCCAGTCAAGTTCTTCCACACCAAACTTGTCCAACCATATCTGTACAGACTTTGCTTTGTGCATTCGAGCACTTCCCAAACTTCCCACAAAGCTAGGAGCATAGAATTGTTTAAATGACTTGGTAAGCTGATGCATTAAAATTTCTTTTCACGGGAAGTAAGGGGCTCAAGTCAACCCCAGAAAAAAAAAACAATCTCATAGCATTATCCCTCCTCCACCAAACTTCATAGCTGGCAAAATACAGTCAGGCAGGCAGCATTATTCTGGCATTCACCAAACCCAGATTTGTCCATCAGACTGTCAGATAGAAAAGCGTGATTTGTCACTCCACAGAACACTCCACTGCTCCAGAGTCCAGTGGCAGAGTGCTTTAGACCTCTCCATCAGATGCTTGGCATTGTGCTTGGTGATGTAAGGCTTTCATTCAGATGCTCTTCCATAAAAATCCATGCAATGAAACTCCTGGTGCACATCCGCTGATGTTAATGCCTAAGGAGGATTTCAACTCTGCAGCTACTGATTCAGCAGAGTGTTGGTGATTTAAGCACAATGTGCCTCAGCATTTGGCAACTCCACTCTGTAACTTTATGTCGTCTGACACTTTGTGTCTGAGATACTGTGGTTCCTAAATTCTTCCACTTTGCAAAATTACCACTTACAGATGATCATAGAATATCTAGGAGGGCAGAAATTACATAAACTAACTTGCTGCAACAGTGACATCCTAATACAGTACCATGCTTTAATTCAGAAAGCCCTGTAGAATGACCCGTTCTTTCACAGACATTTGTAAAGGCAGATTGCATGTCTAATTGCCTTCTCATCACAGGCTGATGCATTATCCACATAGCACCTAAAAATCAGACCAACACTGATGTAATATGTAGTAATATGCTTTTATTTTGAGTTTAAACAAACTTTTCTGAAACAATCCAAGAGCAGGTTTCTTTAAGGCACACAGAGATAGAAGTGTGTCACCACTTATCCACAAAAGGCTATTACATTTATTGCCAGCAATCACAGCCAGTTTGACAAACTGCACCTTGTTTCCTCTGGACAGAAAAATATCAGGTACGTCGTAATACGGAAAATCCAACAATGTCTTTCAGAGTCTCCCATACTGAGCACCAGTAATGTTTTACATTTATTACGTTTCCAAAACACAAGAATAAGGTCAACTGTCTCTATGTTACATCTAGGGCAGATATCAGAAATGAATTCATTTATCCTGTGGATGCTTTCTGGTATGAAACAGATTCAGTGAATAACAGTAAACTGCAAAATCTGGTGGGTATCATTTAAGAATGTTAGGACTTCCTCAGTCACTCCCACTCACCATGTTCACACGAACAGCCCATGAGGTTTGGTCCCTCTGTAAAATAAACTTTTTAAAAACATGTTGCAGATTTTGCATTCTACTTCTTTCTCTCCTATTCTAAATATTAGCCCAGGATACTTCCGCAGAATTGTTAACCTCAAATATTCTCTATTTTCTGTATATTGTATTCTCTTTATACAAACTAAATGCAAGATAACAATAGTCACAAACAAACACACACCAGTGGACACAGATACAGCCACTTAAAATGGCCGCTCCCAGCTGGCTGTCAGGCTGTTTACTGCATTTTACAATTATGCAGACCATAAATTATTTGATGATAGGACATCTGTGTAACCCTTTATAAATCACGTTTTTAATGTGGTTATTTATTTATTTATTATCAGTCTTAAGAAAGCCGGGATGAGCATCAGGAGGCTCCTGCATCTTAAGCCACACACACACACACACACACATACACACACACACACACACACACACACACACACACACACACACATACACACACACACACACACACACACACACACACACACACACACACACACACACACACACACACACATTCCCATAGTTGTAAGAACCAAATCTTTGGGTCCCTCCCCTAAACTAGCTTTTCACTGAGTCTTCACTCTAAATGTTCAGAACAGAGCTGCACATATTTCTTTAGAGCAGAGTACACACGCACATACAGCACTGCTCTCTGTTGTATCACATCTAAATGTGCCGTTCACTGACAGAACCCAGCAATGATCAATTCACGTTTAAACTTCAAATTTACTTTTTGTTTAAAAACATTAGCAGTGCAGTCAAATAACTGTTTCACGTTTTCATGTTCATTAGTCAGCTTGTTTAGTGTGCACATCCTCTACTTAATTAGCAACAAGCAAATATCTACATCAGTGTTTTACATAAAGGTTCGACATTCTGATTCTGTTAGAATTAAAGAACCCCTGAGCAAATTTAAAATGTATGAATATACAGCATAGCGGGCTGTAATTGAATGCACGTCCATTATCACTGCTCCTTCTGGTGGATACACAAGACATTACCACCAGTCTTCCTAAATGCTGCTTGAGAACGTTCCCACTCGTGGTCGACTGCCCACGTCACAAGTTTGGGGATCTCATTTCGCCCAAGGATCGGCCATTTTAATTGGCTGTATCTTATATCCCTGTTTGGGATTTCCCACACCCCCACCTCAAGTATTTTTTCCCAGAAAAAAATTATTTTTCAATTAATATTCCTGTAACTTATTTTAAGCCTCACTGCTAAAAGGGTAAAAACCTTCATCAAGTCAGAGCTTTGGAGACTGGACTGATACTGCTGGTAGTACTCAGGCATAAACATTACCAGCCTTCATTACATTAATAATGACAGTAGATTTAAAGTTCAACACTGTAATGTGTGCTTGAAGGGACAGTTTAGAGCTACTTTTCTTTTACTTTGTTAAAATCAAGAAATTGGCTTCATATCACCCCAGAATGTGAAGACAGCTTAGCAGCTGCTAATACTGCTACCAACTTTTTCTAATTAGTTATTCGTATGGAAAACAAAGTTTTTCTACTGAGCATCAAGTACCCTATTACCAAAAATATAAATATACAAATTTGTGAAGTCTCCTCTTCACATTGTGACATGTACTAATAACAGCTCTGACGATCTCGCCCAAACATCCGCACTGCTGACTTCCAATTAATATCTTGGCATCCTGGAAACATTTAAATGAGTCTTTCTGCAGCTATCTATTGTGTCTCTGGGGAGGAGAGCCTGAGTGAGTTCAACAACACTGACTCAGTATGCCATTTGCTTGTCCAAGTTCGCTCTCTCTGTAGAATTAATTGCAGTCAGTAATTAATCCGGGACATGTCTGACACCTCCGCCTGGTTTGGGCCTAATTGATAAACAGGATGGATTTAATTGCTTGTGTGGCTGTGTTATAATAAAACTCTCACTACAATATCACTCTTTCACTTAAAAGTTTTTCCCTGTATTGTGCAGGTGTGGGAGGTTGTAAAGATAGAGTTAGGCTCAGCCTTGTTCAGCTTTGCTAATTAAAGATTTTTTTTAGTAAGGGATGGGCTAAATTGCTCATTTTGTAGAGTCAAAAAAATGCGCCGCTGCTGACAAATACATCCATGTTCTCATCATTAGCTCTGGTGTCCACACAAAAACTAATTTCCAAGTTGATTAAATAGACTGAGTATAATTTAACAAAGTTTAACTTTGTCTATGCAGCCATAAAAAAAAAATATATAAAATATATATATATACTTCTATGACTTGCTGTCATTCCACCTCAGTACTGTTGGGCTATTTTAAATGATCTCTGGGTTCAATTTCTTTTCTGCATATTGACCACAATTTCTCTCAAAGCACACATATGTAGAAGGAAAGGAAAGGAAAGGAAAGGAAAGGAAAGGAAAGGAAAGGAAAGGAAAGGAAAGGAAAGGAAAGGAAAGGAAAGGAAAGGAATGGAAGAGGGGTAAAAAGAGAGGAAGCAATTTATTCTAAAAATAAAACTGCCTAAAGACAGAGACTGTTATGTTATTGCCCTTATGGTCTAGATGGACAAATGCCAGTAGCCCACAGATCTAGTCAAACTGGCTTTTTACCATTCCTGTCCCAGCGTAACAGTCATACATGCCAGAAGGAAAAATAAGGAAATGCCATGGCATTTGAAGGCTAGAGTGGCAAACACTGAGTCATCTGTTAAGACATATTCTAAATATTACAGTTCTGTCATTATATCAATATAAACAGTACCTTTGACCAAACACCACTCAATTTTAAATGCTTCATTATTAATTGCTCTCGGGTGAACGTCCAATCAATATGGCAAAAGATCAAATTAATTAAACCTTGACTACAAGGTTTAATTAATGGAACACGTACACAGAAATAGGACCAGCTCCCATGTCTGTTGGGCAAGATGACCTGAGAGTGATTTCAGGTTAGGGTGAACTCTCTGTAGAACTCTCTGCTTCTCATTCAGTCTCATAGATGTGCAAGTAGATCCGTATATATATTTACACAGAGAACAACTCCACTCAGTAAATCTGAGTAAAGTGACACAGCAGCCTGTCAGAGGGGGATTGATACTTCACCTGGATGTGACTGACTGTGAGACAGAACTGAGAATTGAGAATTAACAAGTTTAATTAGTTCTAGCTGCTGGGGATTACATAGTTTCTAAATGTGGATGCTCCTCAGCATGTAATTGCATATATTAAGAACTGGATTATGCCAATAGGCATACCCTGGATAACACAAGTTGTTAGCCAGGATATGCTCACTGGCTAACAACTTATGATGGACTCACCAACCAAGGAGGGTAAAAAGTTTAAAAAATAAAGTTCAAGTTTGTAGGCAGCTCAAAATCAAACTCTGTTTGAAGGTTTTCATCTGATAAAACTATGAGCAGACATACACAAGACTGCCTTGCACTATTGTGCAAGGCAGTATGTCTCTAGTATGTCCTGTATGTAGTATCTTGAACATCCACGGGAAGCGTTTAGGTCTGATTATCAGTATATGACCAAATAGTTGATTTGGACGTGATGAAGCAGCCGATATATGTTAGGTAGCTAAGCCACAGTTAGCTGGTTAGCAACCACCAGCCCTCTGCAGATTAGAGCTCTGAAACTTTAAACTGGATACATTTAAACATTAAATGTTATAAAAGATACATGGTTTGCTAGCTTGTCACCAGATTAAAGTGACATTATTGATTGAATAGCTTTTCTAGGTGATAAATAGCCTCTAAATGTGACTGCTCAATTTTCTAATGTGTGTAAAAGAACCAAGTATAAACATACAAATATCAACATGCAAATTCCCATGAGAATGTGACACAGTTTACACTGCTGTAACTTTACAGCTGGACTTCACTCTGTGGTTTAAGTAAGGTACAGCTCGACAAGTTGCATATATAAAATATATTCCTGATGATGGTTGATGATAAGTGAGTACATAAAACTTATCAGTTGTGTAAATTCTGACTTCAATTCCTTGCTTGCCCAATTGGGCGACTGTGGTTAAACTCAGCTGTATGCTAGAGTCCAGAGGATCATTCAACTCCAGCCTATTGCAACAGACAACATTGTGTGTATAGTAGCTTATTCCATTGTTTTTAGACTTCTTTACAAAATGGCACACAACCCTTGATAATTTGTGCACAGAAAAATTAGTGGTACTAGCCACAGAGTTACTTGCATTTACTTATATTAGATGACCTTCATTAAAACTTATCCAGTATTAATAAACATCTAAACTGATTTCCAGGAACAAGATTAAAACATCCTCCCTACATGTGTTTTTGTTGTTTTTTAAACAGCTGAGGGGAGCTGGTTCATTCTGAAACACTTCTACGAATCTTGAAGCTAATGCTTTCTGGGAGGGATGGAAAAAAAGATCCCATTAGCTACTTGCCTGTTACATAAAAAGACATTTAATTTTCCCTGTATATCATGATCATGATCAGACAAACAACAGAACATCAACAGTTTGTTTTTGCCTACCAAAAAAGAGAACCATTTTCATGCACTCTACAAAATGGAAAATACAGCCAATAAAAGAACTGTCCAGCACACTGTTTATTAAGTCAGGCTGTTTACTGTTCATCTAGGCCAGTACTCAGTTTATGATTAAGGGAGATTACAATCAGGGCAGAAAATTGAACTTGCTCGGTTGCCTGAGGTGAGGGATATAATCTGAGAAAGTTCTGCGGAAAGAGTATTATCCTCTAACACAACATTAAAGCATCTTTTTATTGTGCCACCTAACATCAGCGCCCCACAATTTTTTACTTTAGCATAAGGTGACAGCGTGTTAGTTAGCTAGCCAAGAATTCAGAATTAATTATTTTTTTCCGCTCTGTAATTAGCGCAAAGCATGGTGTTCTTATCTGACAGGTAAGCCACACAGGCATGGGTACACACTTTTAGATACAAGCTGCATCATTTGTTTTCTAGTCTGTCTCATTAATGGCTCTGCTCAGCCACACAGGTGTTTTCACTTACTGCTGATTAGACCTCTGTCTAAGAGTGGAACATGGGCAGCGCTATAATGGGAATTACTCATGACTTTAACAGGAGTAATTAACTTGGATGGATGCTAAAACACAAGCAGCTCAGTGGAATTTTGCCATTGTTAGTTTTTAATAATTACAAGTTTTTCCTAGTGAGAAAAATGACAAAGGTAGAATCTTTCCTGCCCTGACAGGTGTAGCAATGCTAATGGGTACAAATGTCAATCAATGACAGTCTGTACATACCCAGACCGTCCAGAGAGCAGATCTAACAGGACAAAGAATTTAAGTAACTTTTGTGAGTTCACTAAAGATACAGTGACACGTGACTTTTAAAACAGAGCACTGCCAAAAATTAGAGCCACATTAGTATAGTGTTAAATGCAGAAAGCAAAGTTAATTGCTTTAGGCATCCATGATGTGTCAGTGCTGTTTGTGTTTTCTCCCTCTCGCCTTCCTTTTTTATTCATTTCTGTGCAATACAGCAGGAAAACCAGTGAGTCTTGGAATATAAGTGACACTGATGTTATCTAATGCAAAGTGGATGTTCACTATGAGGGCTTAAATACCAGCAGGTTTCAAGACAATTAACTTTTTCTAAAGAAATAATATAAATGGAAACGACTTTTTTGTTTTGTTTTTAAATAAAGAAGCTTGGTTTGGAAAATGAGTGCCCCTCAATTACTTCTTTGAATCATTAATCACTTATTTGCTATTTAAAAGTGAAAAACGATTATAATTTTTTTTAGATTCCCATGTTATGGCTTCAAACACTGTTGTTTTTGGACCAACAATCCAAACTTAGAGAACTGCTACAAGAGAGGACTGATGGGATTATTAAATTGTTACAGATTATTTTTCTATCTCTCTAATTACAGTATCAGTAGCAATCATACATATACATATGGTGTTGAAACATTATCTTAAGAAAGTAGCGCTCTGGTGTGCTATGCTGCATCCCTTCACTTTACCCTGAAGAGCTAGAATGTTTCCATCCTTAAGAACTTTTGTTTGGCCACAGCAGAGACACGATCACTAATGAGGTAATAACTAATGCCCTAGTAAAATGGGTGGTGGAAGAGGAAGGCCTTAGTGAAGATGAGGTGAGAGCAAATTGAAGGATGACTTCATTTGTCCTTACTCATATGTAATGCAATTGTTGACCTGATGCTGCTTTTCACAGATACTATAACCCTCAAATAATTCTTTCCTGAAAGAGCTATATCCTGTATCAAATCATTTTCTCCACTATTCCCATCAAGAAAACGTAGAGGAAATTACCATTTAACCTTAAGAGTATGAAATATCAAGTGGATATCAATATAGTTTTTAAGAGCTACTCTGGCCTTTGAAGCTCTTGGAGCAGCAGCCATAAAATAAGATTGTTGCAGGAAGAAATTATTTGGTCCTGGAGAAAGCGTCAGTCTGAGGGAAAGTTAGCCAACACTGCTTTATAATGCTAGACTATTTCTTCAGGGAAGAAACAGTTTAATGTTGTTTTGCTGTGAGTTGCAATACTGCAACCAAGGCTACTCACTGTAGTAAATAAAGAAAATGGAGGTTACTGCCATTGGCTTCCACCACTATGGTCAGATTGATGTTGAACCTATCACAATTTCCTGATCTTGGAGTTAACTGGAAGATGAAACACATTATCTCCCACTGAACCCATTAATCCCATTATCTCCTCATGTGTGCTTACTCAGTGACATAACCTCAACTGATCTTCCATCCAAAAAAAGCTAAACCCACAATCACAGCTTTGGCCATTGCCAGGAAAATATTTATTAACTGGAAAGATAAAAAAAAAAAATCACTTAATATTAACCACTGGTTGAATCTCCTGATTGAACAAATATCAGTGGAAAGAGTATCTGCCTCCTTAAAAAAAAAAAAAACATTACTACACACTTTATTGAAATGTGATCTTCATTCAGTCACTCATTAACTATAAGTCTAGAATCCTGATTTTGCCTGTCAGCAAATCCCACCATGAATGCTATTAATTTTGCCATCTAAGCATGTTATTACTACTGACTAGATTTATTTAAGTGTATGCCATTGGTATTATTGATACAAATCGACTATTTTATATTAACTCTTCTAATCTGTGTTACAGCTTCAGGATCCTCCTCAGCATTTTTCCTTTTAGGCAGCAACTGATCACTCCAGGGACCCCAGCATGAATTAAATGGATTTTCTATTACTCTTGATCCTGGAGGGGACCCCAAGCCCTGGGGGTACAGATCGGCCTGTACCCATGGCCCTCCTGGCGCCTCTCCTCCCCAGCCCCTGAGAGGGCTGGGGGTACCCTTCCAGGCTCGGAGTTCAGGATGGAGGGTGCCGCTTCGGTTTGCATGGCCTTTCTAGGAGCTGCAGGGAGGTTGGAATGGGTTGACCATGGTTGTTTTTGCCCAAAATGGGCTGGCCTTTATATGGTTTGCATGCACTGGGCCAACCGTGTGTCTGGCATGCATGCCAAATTTAGACCTAATAGGCTACTGTTGGCAACACGTTTGAAAGGACATCAATCAGCTACTCATCATCACTAGGCCTGACCAGTCTCTAGGCCTGAGTTCATGGGGCAGTAGCTGCCAGCAACCACTTGCAACTGGCCTAGGAATACACATACTCCCCTCGTGACCAGTGGTTGACTAGTCTTGTGTAACTGAACTCTACCTGGTTGTGAAACTGTGAAGAGTGCAGCACAAACTGGAAACATAGACCATTCACCTTCAAAGTAAAACCTGTGCTTTTTGAAACATGTTGCTTTCAGCAGTAAGGCAAGGTTAGTGTTTGCAGACAGGTCTTCCATGCAAACTACCGGCACCACAGCAATCTGCTAGGAGTTTTTTTTTGGTGCAGCACGCAACCACTTGCCAGTCAGGAAATACATATTTTTTCCCTAGCGACCGGAGGAAGCCAGGGGGTCACCAACCCGTCTCTAGGCCTGTGAGACTGAGGTCTAAATCACAGTGATTTTTCAGTACTGTGAAACTTTACAATGCAGAGGGCAAAATTAAGGAAGCAAGAATTAACAAAAGCTCTGAATCAGAATTTTATCAGTTTGAAAAATTAAATATTTATGCATTTTTATTCAGGAACTGTCTGAATATTAAACCATGAGGCACACATACACATCAAGCTCTTTTAGATTAATAACCTTATTTTGTTTATAAAGCAAACAAAACATAAGAGAAGTCAAGCCTTTGCCCACTATGAAACAGTGCCACCTTCCTAGTTTACTATGTTGATTAAATGGTGTGCTAGTTCTTACAGTATGCATTTAACCTTATTTCTCTGGCATGCATGACCCCACCCCCTCCCTTGCTCCTCCATTGCTCCACCTCTCTCCAGTCATTTGCTTTCATCTCACCATGGTGACTGGACCTGATTGTGGACGTGTGCTGGTTCTTATAGTATGAATTTAATGTTTTTTTTCTCTCTTCTAAAGAGAGCCTTCATTTCCATAATAGGACAGCAAATAATGTCCAATATCTGGATAGCTGTTACACTGAAGCGTGTAGACACTTTGTGGCTGATTACAGCATTTAATCTTTCCTGTCATTAGTTAACCATGTGCAGATGCAAATACTTGACTCAAAGCTGAGCTGAATCAAGTATCTTCCACTGCTGCAGCAGTAAAGCAGAACATTCTAAAACTACTTTCAGATTATTATGTTTGAAGTGCACTAAACAGTCTTTTCTATGTAGTCAGTGTGCTCTCTTCAGTCACATATGCTGATTTGTTGCTGTCTGGCTGGTTAAGACAGTGCCATAAAAGCTTTTGGGTTTTTGTTTTCTTGTTTTTTGTCAAATTAATGTCCTCCAAAACTTTTCTATTTTGTGGAGACACAAAAAAACATTCATTTACAGGAGGAATAAACTAGTTCTGTAACCACCAGAATACCTCCGTACATATCACAAAAGCACAAGGATTCTTAAGGAAAAACAGTGACTACAGAAAGGCACTTTTTGACTCAGTATAAGAGACCACCTGACAGGGCTGCCTCATTGCTGCGATATTAATCGCCAACTGATGCAATTTAACTTCTTAGGGAGCTGCACAGGCTTTCAGTTGCCAAGCAATACTGAGAGAACCCAGTGCCACTTAAAGAGACAGGGAGCTTTAAACCAGGAGCCAGCCGACTCTGTTCAAACCAGGCTTTCTCAGCACAGCTGAATTTGCTTTAAAATGTTCTATGACACTGACTAGCATGGCACTGGATGAACTGTATGATAATCACTTTTATACCAGACACACAGAGAATATAACAACTGTCTGTATCTGAACAAATTGGGCAAAGCAGATGAATATTTGGAAAGCATATAACATAAAACAGATCAATATGTTTTAGCATCTCCTTATGTGAGGGCACATTAATCTTAGTCTAAAACTAAAAGAGCTGCATTTTGTCCTGGCCTTATCTCATTTACAGAAATCAGTCATCAGTGTCTCCAAAAAAGAGACACTGACTATAAGCACTATGTTTCAAACGCACTACATTATACGACAACAAGCAGATTGCCTAATATTGCATCTTGAGCAAAGCTCTAATTTTTTAAATAGAAGTAAAGAAAACAGGAAAATCACATCACATGAAAACAAACCTGCAAGGAGAATTTAATATAATTATTTTAAAAGTCAAAAACAAAACATTCTGCTGAGGCACCAAGGCTTCCTTTAAATGTTAACAGCCAGTATGCATTAACAATTGATGCTACTGCAGCACAAGTCAATGACTGCAGGTGTATTTGAAGATGCAGCTCGAAGTATCAACACACAGCTTTCAATGGCTCAGTCACCCAAGACTTCAGCTGCAACATTCCTTCCTTTTCCCCTGTGGTCTATGTTAAGTGGACACAGACCCCACTGCTTGCAGACATCCTGAGAACTGGAGCTGTTTTGAGCCTGAGGCAATGCTATGACTCAATTATTTAAGACTCAAACCTGTGGGTGACTGTGGAATAGCTAGAGGAGAACAGAAGTGTTTAGCTTTTATATTCAAGGTAAGCCTTTGCACTGAAGTAGGCACTTCAGATTGTACAGGAAAACGTTCTAAAATTGGACATTTGAGAAGCCCCCGTATGTTGTCCTCTTAACTTAGAAGCAAAAGGTGGCATTGGTTGGGCCAAATAATAATCACCAAATTGGTATCTGTCTAAAAAGCCTTTGCTGATCAGGCTCTAACAATAAAAAATTGGTTTAAAATGGGTCAGTTGACAATTAATGTTAACAGTTTTATAAACAGAGGCTATCAGCCCAGAATTCTGCAACTGGTACATCCTGACTGCACATGAAGAGATAATAACACAGTATTTTAAGCTGCTTTAATTTCTCTTACATGGAAGTCCAAGGGCCATCATTCAAAATGCCCAAAAGATCTGATCTAGAATGAAACAAAAAGAACTACAGGAATAATAATTATTATATTTAGGTCTCTGCCTTGGCTGAGGGTTTGCTTTTTGATATATAGAATCAAAATGTAACGTATATGCTGCCAGCAGGGCATCTGCCTTTTAGCACCTTTTGTCAGTTATAAAAGGGATATGAAAATTGTGAAGTTTTCCAGCAATATAGTGACTCCAAATATCTAACCCTCAGGTACATCCATGAAAAAAAGGCAAAACTGCCTGAGATATCAAGAGGAAGAGAGACTGAACACAGAAGTAAAACTAAAACTGAAGTTTATTTTATTTATTGTTTAAAGTACAGGTGTTTCTATTTTCTGTTTTCATCTTCTTTTAGCAGATGGCGGCAGTGATATCAATTCACCAAATCACAACCTTTGGTAAATGAATCTAATCATTCATAACCAAACATGAAATCTTGACTACATCAAGTCATTTGTGAGCCTAAAGTGAAGCGGTGGCGGAGGGGTAACGAGGTATTGTTTGATGAATGGAATACTTTAATTCACAGCACAGAGAACAATGATTAGGTAATCCCCCCACCTCTCCTCTTTGACTATCAGATTTTTGGCTTGGTATTTTTAGCCTGACCTTTCTTCTCCATTATAATGATGGGCGCTTCATGCTCAGACTAAGGTACAAGCAGGGAGCCACACCTTGCCACATCCAGCCTCCTAAGAGGCTGGTTTTGGTTTTCACTGACATTTCATCTGCAGGAAAATATCTCTAGTTGTAGCTTTCAGCATGAGGATTACAACAGGAGTGGGTAGAGAGGTTAAAGGGGTAATGATTTATTCCTCACTGGGGAGATGTGAGACATTCATCATCAGGAAGAAAAAAGCCTGTAGTGCTGTGTGCATTGTGGACGTTAGTGCTGCTGGTAGATGCCTCAGCTTATCACTTAAAACATGAGGTTTTGCTCCTGCAGGGCTAGTTTATTAATGGATGCAGATACAGTTATGGATATCATCATGCAGATACAAATAACAGTGTGACAAAGCAGAGGGTTCTTCCTCCCCACTTTCGCCAAGTGCTTGCTCATAAGTAACTCAGTTTATGGGGTTTTTCTCTAATATTACCTTAGTCTATAAAATGTATTTACTCTAATTGGCCTTTATATATATATATATATATATATATATATATATATATATATATATATATATATATAAACTCATTTTAAAATTACTGTGTGTGTGTGCGCGCGCGCTTTTCATCTGTACCTAAAAGTGTAATTACTGCTAAATATTGTTTTGCCCACAGACATGCTATCGGCAAAATATTAAAATATGATGTAGCTCCGTATGATAATTAACAGGCTATAATTTCATAGTAATAAACACAAAACTAATATATTTATTTTTTAATGGGAACAGTGCAATTAGCGAGGTCCATTTATTTAACAGTCTGGCAACTTCTACTTATGACGCGGACAATTCAGTCCCACAAATCATAAACACTGTAACCTTCCAGTCTAAAAATAAAACGACTAACCGCTTCAAAACCCTTTGTCTTGATTTTTGAAGCTAATAATATCATAAAATAATACAGTACTAATGTGAAGGCCGTCACACGTGAGTGCCTACCTCTCGTTTGACGTTCCATAATAATTTTTCCTTGTATTCTTCCTCCGTGCAGCCCTCCATGTCCGTGTGTGTGTGTCCGACCGCGGTGTGCTCGACAACAGGTCTGTATCTCCCCGTCACGCTCGGTGCGCTCTCCTCGGCCTTTCCTCCGCTCTCCCTTTTTACTTCTTGTTTCCTTCTTCCTTGGTTCAGCAGGACTCTGACGCAGCCGAGCAGCTTGACAGCGACGTCAGAGGATCCGCCTTCCTCACTTTCCTGATCAATGAAAGAGGAAAAAGGGAGGAAAAAAAATCACTGGCGCGCACAGCATCCAGCACCGCCTCAACCTGCAGCCTCTCAGCATCCGACACACCAACCTGTAGAGCCTCTAGTTATTTATAGCAGATTCTGTGAAACGTGTGAAAATGCTGGGGAAACGGGCTGGCTTAGTCTGCCTCTGTATCCCTCCAGTTAATAATATTTTTCTTGAGCAGACACTTCTTCACATCATTCTTCCGGGACTCCAGTGCAGGGAACATGGAATGAGCTCATTAGCTGCGGTTTTCGTTTTGTCTTTTTTCACAGGCTCGAAATAGTGGCGCCAACAGTTAGACATAAGAAGAGACGGTGAGTGAATAGGAAGGATTCTGAAGCACATGTGGACTTTGTAATCGTCTCTGATGCCAGGTTGGCCTGCTGCAACATAAATGACGTCACAGCAACGTGACGCATGGTAATCTCTTGTGGAGACCCCATCATTAAACTTCCTGCTTGTGCCTCCATGTGGGCTGAGGGTGCACCTGCAACCACGATTATGTAATTGAGCATTTCCCATTTATGGCAAATATTTTACACTTTACGTTCATTTGGCAGGTACAGTTAATGTCGCATAAAATGCACATGTTGCATATAAGTGAAGCTAAAGGATGTCAGAGAGGACAAGTTTGTGCTTTTTACAACATGGACTGTATCCATCCAGTTAACTTTAGGAAAAATGACAGGATAAAAACAGTGCCTTTAAATCCTTACCTTTTCCATTTCATGCTGATTCTCATTCAGTCTGAACTGTCAGTGCACTGAGAGCTGAGCAGACACTGATGTAGCTGTGTGGCTGTGTGGGTGTGTGCACATGTGCGCACCGTCACAAAATAGCTGCTATTAGTAACAGCCTTGAATCTTGCTTCTTCTTCTTTTTTTCCATGCTGTGTGACTGTTAGTAAGGTGATAGAGTGGGTCCTCCATTCATGTCAGGGCTAAGAGTTTGCCATCGCTAGCTTCTTCCACCAGCTCCTGCTAACATGACTTGTACTGACACAAAAGAGAAACTAAATGTGGAATCAGATCTGGGAGAGAAGGTCTGCCCCATGTTTTTATCATTAATATTGTTACACTATCAGTAAAGGAAAGATGGTTTCTTGTTATATGTAGATTTGGGGAATTCATTAATACTACTAAACCAGCTTCAGCAAACACTGAAGCCTGTCTTTGCCTAAGAAGAAAGAAGGGTGAGTTGCACTATGTCTGCAAACGTAAAGCTTTTAGTTCAGTGTTGGTGTCAGGTTAACAAAGACATTTTTCACTATTCTGTAGTCCAGAAACCTTGTTTGCTTCTTGCTCTTCTTTTAACAACATGCTGAAACACTAAAGCTACTGCAGTGTAAGTGCAGCCTGATCACCAGGAGCAGCTGGAGATTTAATATCTCCCCAGGGATACTTCAGTATAAGGGAGGTCAAACATGAATTCACCTGCTCTCAATTCTGAAAATATGACTCATCTTCAATTTGAATACCCTTTAACGTGCACTGTAAATTCCAGTAGCTTTACTGACTTATATAAATTAGTTAACTTTACTTGAAAAATTTTTTACAAGGTTTTATTAAGTTTACTTATTGTTTTTAAGTAATCAAATAAACACAAAGGAATTAGTGACATCATCTCACCAGTAGGAGGATGCAGGGCACTAAATGGTGCCTAGCCTGCCGAAAACAAGAAGTCCCTGCACAGTCAGACTGTCGACAGATAAAATTCTATTCAGTGAATATGTGAGGCCTGCCAAAATTTACAGGATACTCTGAGGGACACGGTTGAATGCCTTCTCCAAGTCCACAAAACACATGTAGACTGGTTGGGCAAACTCTCACGCATCCTCGTTATGAACAAACTGTGATTTGCACAGAAGTCCAATAACAGAACACCACTCCTGTTCAGATCAGGCAGGCCGTTCCTCCCAGTTACACCCCTCCAGGTCTCACTGTCCTTGCCCATGTGACCGTGGAAGTCTCACAGTAGGAAGATGAAGTCTCAAGATGGAGCACCTTTGAGCACCCCACCCAGTGACTCCAAGAAGGCTGGGTCCTCTAAACTGTCATTTGGCACATTAGTGCATTCAAACATCAAACGAAAGCAGCAATAGTGGAGGAGAGTGACGTTTAAAATATTGCTGTTTCTGTGACACAAAATAAACTTCTACAATGCTTTTAGGAGAGAATGTAGATGTGTAAACCTCAAATATCTGCTCGATTTATCAAGATATTGCTTAATTGCAATGTGCTCTGATGTTTTTGGAGATGTCCGTTCCTGCTGGTCTAACAGCCAGCTTGCCTCGCCAGCTGTCAGCTGACCGGGCAGTCGAGGCTCACTATACCAGGAGAAAATGTGTGACTCACATCATTTTCAAACCCCCGCTGGCTTTTGCCACTGAGTAGAAGTCAAACACAAATATAATTCACTCAGATGATATCTAACAGTTGATGTTTGGTTTATTTCAGTGTTTCATTTGTTCCTGCACAAATCAGTTTGGCTGAGATTTAAATTAAGCTTCATAACTGGATAGTTTTCTGTAGCCCCTTAACTGGCAAGGGCCCGGTGACGGGCCGTTTGTAGTCCCTTTATATGGCAGGCTAGACCCTCCCATTTTATTGACACGTCATTCGGCCAATCATGTAACTGGCTGCACCAAATCACCAGACAAAGCTACGTGACGCCCTCTGAGTATTATTTGCTCTGGGAAACCCATTTCTTAACATGATTGGCCGAATGAGGTGTCAGTCAAAATGGGCGGGTCTAGCCTGCCATATAAATGCACTTCATTCGGCCCGCGGACCAGACGCAGCCGATTAATAGGCTATGAAATGGGTTGTTCAGAGCCAATAATGACCAGAAGGCGTTATGTAGTTTTTGTCAGGTGATTTTTTTGCTGCCAGTTAAGGGGTTAACTTTTATGTCTTACCAGAGAGCTGTGTGTATTTTTTGAAAATGAATCTGTAGCACAAATTCCTTAGTTTAGTCTCGTACATACGCTCACAATACTTGGTTGTTTCCCACAAAAGGTCTTTGTTTTCAGACATCCACCTCAGCTCAACTCAGCGTCTCCTCCTCCAGCTACTGCGTTAAAAAGACACATATACACAATCAGTCACGAGTTCAACCCACCTGCCTCACCTCTGCCCTGCAGCCATGCCCCAAACCACACCCCACTGCCACAAAATCATCGCTCAGCTTTATTCCATGATGTAGAAATGTGTTATACTTGTTTTTGAGATAAGGGCAGGAATAGCTGGTGGCACACATATGCTCGCCTTGCAGCCGGAAGGTTGCAGGTTCGAGCCCCTGTCCCTGTGCTGCGTTGTGTCCTTGGGCAAGACACTTAAACCACATTGCCTAAAGGTAGCGCTGGTCTCTGGCTGCATGACCACAGATGCTTGTCTCTGGATGAGTGATCTGGAACGATCATTTCATTGTGTGCCTTGTGCACACAATGAGTTGAATCTAACATCTAAACCGTCCAGTTTCACAGCCACTCTTTTTCCAACCTTCGCGGCCTCTGAAGGACCCAGCCTGCATAGAAGGATGTGGCCCCTGAATTTGGACACACCTACTGTCTGCGCAGTAGCGATTTGGGGTGGAGTCCCCTCCCATCGACACACCTGCTGGATGTGATGGCGAACACGTCCACTGCACTTTTTACATGCTACCATTTTAACAATTTCTGCTGATAGTTTTACTGCAGCTGACAGCTTGTTAAATTAAAGGTAAATACAACCATGTTGCTATATTTAAACATGTGCACATCTTAACATCCTATCGTTCTATACAACATCTAAAACATCTGGAACTTAAATGTTGCCTTTTGAGATTTTAACATAAGACTGAGATGACATAAACAAACTGAAGATTTAAGCAGATTTACATCATTACACACTCACAGATCACACCTGTTAACATGGAGAAAAAAAATAATTAGTAATAACTTGAATGAAAGGCACATATTCAAAATAAGTATGTGTTCCAACATACAGACACAGCAACTATCATACGGTCTTGCATTCATTCCAACATACACAATTCCATACACACAAATAGATGTAAACTATGGCCCACAATAATAGGGAAAGATTAAGGGAAAGATAATCTATAAAAGTGAGTTTTCAGCAGTTGATTTTTTTGGGGCAGCAAACTTTTTAGCTTATCTTGATCAGATACACATACAGTCACACCTGAAACCAGATAAAAAGGAGAGAAGTTGACTCAGGCTTTGCATTGTGTGTCTGTGTGTGCCACACTAAACAAGGAGAACAGAAAGAGGAGAAGAGAACTGCCTGAGGACTTGAGAACCAAAATTGTGGAAAAATATCAACAATCTCAAGGTTACAAGTCCATCTCCAGAGATCTTGATGTTCCTTTGTCCACGGTGTGCAACATAATCAAGAAGCTTACAGCCCACGGCACTGTAGCTAATCTCCCTGGACGTGGATGGAAGAGAAAAATTGATGAAAGGTTGCAACACAGGATAGTCCAGATGGTGGATAAGCAGCTGTTCTAAAGAAATTCAAGCTGTTCTGCAGGCTCAGGGTGCATCAGTGTCAATGCAAACTATCCGTTGACATTTGAATGAAAGGAAACACTGTGGCAGGAGACCTGGGAGGATCCCACTGCTGACACAGAGACATAAAAAAGCTAGACTGCAGTTTGCCAAAATGTACGCAAGTAAGCCAAAATCCTTCTGGGACAATGTATTGTGGACAGAGAGGCCAAGATAGAGCTTTTTGGTAAAGCACATCATTCTACAGAACGAGGCCTACAAAGAAAAGAACACAGTACCTACAGTCAAATATGGTGGAGGTTCAAAGATGTTTTGGGGGTTTTTTTTGCTGCCTCTGGCACTGGATTCCTCAACTGTGTTCAAGGCATCATGAAATCTGAAGATTACCAAAGGATTTTGGGTCGCAATGTAGGGCACAGTGTCAGAAAGCTGGGTTTGCGTACAATTATATGAATTTTGGCTTTTTTGGGGGGTTGTTTTTTGTGTTTGTTTTTTTTGTGTTGTTCCAATACACACAAAGGAAATAATCATGTGCATTATAAAGATGTGTAATTGTTATAATTTTATGGGAGAAATGCTTCATTTTCTGTAAAAATTTCAGGGGTGCTAACATTTTCGGCCATGACTGTAATTCTTTTGTTTGTGTTTTTGTTGTTGTATTTGTTTCTATAATTTGCCATGATGACCTTTACAAATTTAATTCAGATAATGTTTCAATAAACTAACAAAAGAAGTTCATCTTATTCAGATGGCAGGTGAATAGTAAGGCTTGGTTTTTGTTTTTGTTTGTTTTTGTTTTGTTTTGTTTGTTTGTTTGTTTGTTTGTTGTTTGTTTGTTTGTTTGTTTGTTTTTTAAAGCCTGTCATGTCTGGCAGATCTTGCAAGCAGAACTGTGATCTGAATGCACTGTTGTGCCAGAGATATTTGTTCTTTCAAGATGAGCTCTATAGGTTCTCTATAGGCTCCTCTTGTTAGTGTTTGACCCTTTATTTTATTTATTTGAGTTATTTTTAACATACTGTGTAACAACCTCTGTGCCAGAGTTGACAGGCTGAAGAAAAAGAAAAGAGAAAAGAGGAGAATAGAGAGGAAAATTAAAAAACGGGAAAGAGCACAGGTAAATAAACCAAACAGTTCATCACATGTTGAACATAAAAATACTAACAATGCTTGCAAAATAAATTTGTGTGGGGGAAAAACAAAAATAAATGAATCACGGTAACGCAAACCAACAGTTTTGTTGTGTTGCGATTAGGTGTGGGTGTTTGTGTCTGTGCCATGAAACGTACTTACCAATGAGGGCAGAAAGCTGCAGCTCCGCCCATCAGAAGCTACAAGCGAGAAGCGACCAGCGAGGAGCGGCAGGGAGGCAAGGCACAAGGCCCAGACCCTGGTCCGTCCAAAAAGTGAGTCTAGGTGATGCAGGACGTGTATAAGGCCAGAGAGACAGTGGTGAGGGTGTCCGGTAAGAGTGACAGATGGTTCATGGTGGGGTATGATTACATCGGGGATCTGCTCTGAACCCCTTCTTGTTAACAATAGTGATGGACAGGTTGGCTAGTGAGGTCAGGTAGGAGTCTGATGATGTTTGCAAACAACATTGTGATCTTTAGTGAGAGTAGGGAGCAGGTGCATGGGAGAGAGCCAATAGAGGTGGAGTATGCTCTGAAGAGAAGAGGAATGACAGAATACGTGTGAATGAGAGGAGACAAATATAACAGTAAAGATGCATGGAGTAGAGGTAGTGAGAGTAGATGAATTTAATACGTGGGGTCAACCATCAAAAGCAATGAACTGTCCACAAGAGAGGTGAAGAAGGAGTGCAGGGAAGTTGGAGTAAGTGGAGATGATTATTAGGGGTGATTTGTGTCAAAAGGAAAGCAGAAAGCGTGAGCTAGTGCATGAGGTTGAGAGATACCAGCTAGATATAATCAGGCTCACCTCAACACTTGGCCAGGACTCCTTTGTAAAAGATTTTAAATCTCAATAGGATTTTCCTGGCTTGCTACTGCATTGGCAGACTGGGGTGGTGGTTCCCATCTTTAAGAAGGGGGACCGGAGTGTGTGCTCCACTTCTCAGGGGATCACACTCGTCAGCCACCCTGGTAAGGTCTATGCCAGGGTGCTGGAAAGGAGGGTCCATCCGTTAGTCGAACCTTGGATTCAAGAGGAACAATGCAGTTTTCATCCTGGTCGCAGAACGCTGGACCAGCTCTTCATCCTCTCGAGGATATTCGAGTGTGCTTTTGCCCATCCAGTCTCTACATGTGTTATGTGATCTTGGAGAAGGCATTCTGTCCCTTGGGGTATCCTGTGGGAAGTGCTACGGGAGCAGTATTAATTTCGTTGATGAACTATTTTCATAGTTTTAATCAAGAGCCCTTTTTTTCATGACGAAAACGAGACAATAACTAAATAAAAACTACCTAAGAGGAGACAAACAATGACGAAATTAATTGACACTTTCGTCAACGAATGAAAACGAGACGAAAATGCTTGGCGGGGACGACATCCAATCAGAACTTATGTAATTTTGTGAAAGGCAGGAACAAGTTAGAAAAACATCCAGTCAGAACTGGTTTAATTTTGTGAGAGGGCGGGACAAGTTAGGAATCCAATCACATCCAATCAAACAAACAGTTGCACAAATTTGATCTAAACCCAGGAAGGCCACACTAGCCTGTGAATTTTTCAGGCAGACCAGGCCTACTCATCAATATTTTTATTGTTATATTCAATAAACAAGGTCAGGTAAATAAAGATGATGTTTGTTTAATATGTTTGTGTGTGTATTGGTCTTTCAAGCATTAATAATATTCCATAACTTTTAATAAATGTAAGTGTGCATAATGACTAATTCAAGGGAACTGAAAAAAAAGCATTTAATTTTTACACCCTTTATATTTTAGTCGACTGAATCGACTGTAGATTTCATCGACTATATTCTTACGCTAATTAGTCGACTAAAACTAGACTAAAACTAAAACTATTCAGATGACTAAATTATGACTAAAACTTAATTACATTTTTGTCAAAAGACTATGAATAAAACTAAATTAAAATTTGTTGTCAAAATCAACACTGTGCGGGAGTCCCTATATAAGCTAAAGCTTCTCTTGGGAGTTCCCCCCTTTTTACAAATCTTACAGGCATGGTGTTGTGCACATGTACTCTGTCATAAAGGTTTGTGTTGGTTCTGTAGGAGTATGGGATATCTGGCCCTTGTTGAGGGCCATTCAGTCCCTGTACAACATTGAGACCTTAGTCAGTATTGCCGGCGATAAGTCAGACTCGCCTCCTGTGGATGTCGGACTTCGCCAGGCTGCCCTTTGTCACAGATTCTGTGCATAATTTTTATGGACAGAATTTCTAGGGGTAGCCAAGTGGCAGAAGGCTCTGCTTTGGCGCCTCAGAATCTTATCTTTCTTACTTCTCTTACGTACTTCTACTTTTTCTTACTACTTACTACTTCTGCTTTTTGCGAATGATTTGGTCCTGTTGGCTTCATCAGGTGGTGGCGTCCACCTCGCAGTGGAATGTTTCACAGCTGAGTGTGAAGCGGCTGGCAATGGGGAAGCATCTGCAGTGATGCAGATGCTGCGCCTGTCTGTCGTGGTAAAGAGGAAGCTGAGCATGAAAGCAAAGCTGTCGATTTAGCGGCCAATCTATGTCCCTACCCGCACCTATGGTAGTGACCCAAAGAACAAAATAGCACATACAAGAGGCAGAAATGAGCTTCCTCTGAAGGGTGGCTGGCCGTTCCCTTAGAGATAGGGGTGAGGACTGCAGCAATCTGGGAGGGCTTCTCTCCTTAGGCTGCTGCCCCCGCAACTCTGTCCCAGATAAGCAAGATCTCACCTCGTGGGGTAAGGATGATTCTGTCATGGTCCCCCTGCTCACGCCAGCAAATGTCCAGGCCTGTTTGAATTTTGAAAATGACCATCTGGATAATCCAAATGAGGCATGGGAGAAGGGCATGTGGTCAGATGAGACCAAAATAGAGCTTTTTCATATATACTCCACTCGCCATGTTTGGAGGAAGAAGGAGGATGAGTACAACCCCAAGAACACCATCCCAACCGTGAAGCATGGGGGTGGAAACATCATACTCTGGAGGTGCTTTTCTGCTAAGGGGACAGGACGACTGAACCACATTAAAGGGAGGATGGATGGGGTCATGTATCATGAGATTTTGGCCAACAACCTCCTTCCCTCAGTAAGAGCATTGCAGATGGGTCGTGGCTGGGTCTTCCAGCATCACAATGACCTGAAACACACAGCCAGGGGAACTAAGGTGTGACTCCGTAAGAAGCATTTCAAGGTCCTGGAGTGGCCTAGCCAGTCTGCAGACCTGAACCCAATAGAAAATCTTTGGAGGGAGCTGAAACTCAATGTAGCCCAGCGACAGCCCCAAAACCTGAAAGATCTGGGGAAGATCTGTATGGAGGAGTGGGCCAAAATCCTGCTGCAGTGTGTGGTCAATAACTACAGGAAAACGTCTGACCTCTGTAACTGCAAACAAAGGTTTCTGTACCAAATATTAAGTTCTGTTTTTCTATTATATCAAATACTGCAAATGGAAATTAATTATTTAAAAATAATAAAATGTGATTTTCTGGATTTTTTTTTTTTAGATTGTCTCTTACAGTTGAACTGTATCTACGATAAAAAATTTACAGACCTCTCCATTCTTTGTAGGTGGGAAAACTTGCAAAATTGGCAGTGTATCAAATACTTATTTTCCCCACTGTAAGAAAGAGAGACAACATGGAATTTAA
Source organism: Archocentrus centrarchus (assembly GCF_007364275.1). Classification (NCBI taxonomy): domain Eukaryota; kingdom Metazoa; phylum Chordata; class Actinopteri; order Cichliformes; family Cichlidae; genus Archocentrus; species Archocentrus centrarchus. Next base: position 4,440,996 of record NC_044358.1, read on the forward strand.
ATATCATTTTCAGCATGAAGAAAAGCAATCACCAAACAGTTTGTTAGTGAAAGAATAGAATAGAATAGAATAGAATTTATGTACAGTATGAACATAGGTAGTTAGATATCAGCTGAACATTGGAAGTTAAAACTGTGTTGTGCCATAACATTTACTTGGTTCTTCTTAAAATATTTTCCAGTGCTTTACAGTTTGACTTTGTAATCCTTCCCTCATACAAATATAAACGTGGTATTTAAATGTGTTTTAACCAAAAAATTGTGCCATTAATCTATGGGCACTCCTCAGGTCCCCTAAAAAGTTACCACACAGTTCAATATTATATACAGTGCGATTATGATCGAAAAAATGTCACTCCACCATGGCCGTACTGCCACTACCTGATTACAGTGAAAAGAAATTCTCCTTTCAATTCCATAGTGTTTCAGAGTTTAAGTATGGTTTTGTCCTGTATTGGTCAAGTTCATTTTTTAAGGGTTACAAAATTGGTTCACGTTCTTCTTTAATGTTGTTTAACTTTCTTTTTTTTTTTAAATAAAATGGTTAACACAAAAAACTCACCATGTCTGCATCATTATAGGCTCAGATGCTCAGCTTATACCCTCAAAGGTTGATTACTTACAATGTAATGTATGTCTCCCTTCCTGTAAAATCCCTGTCAGTTAGATGAAGCCACTACATAATGCAGCCCGTACCCCGAAAAGTACTGCATCCTTACGATGTACAATCAGGGAAACACTGATGGTTTTTTCAGCTAAATTACCGAGATATTACGCAGAACTTAAATTTAATTATAGGGCACATCTGTCTAAATTACCTGTTAAAGCTGGGTGATTTGAGTTGCATTGTTTAATACTAGTTTGATATTAGAATTCTCAGTGTGCTGCTAGAATTAAGGCATAGTTCTCACAATTCTGAATATGATCTTTGAATACTGGCTTTGGGCTTAGAATTCTCAAATCTTAATCTTAATTTGATCTTTCTTTAAATTGTTGAACTATTTGGGAAACCTGTTGAAAGTGCTGAAATATTCTGAATTACAAAAATAAATAAATAAATAACTTGTGACTCATATCAGTAGAACATACAACATTTAATACAAACCATAATATATTTCAGACATAATATAGAAATAATTTTTCAGGCAAATTTAATTAGTAACATTTTTAAATGTCATATAAATAACCATAATGTAAAATGTAGAAAGGGTTTTCCGCAATATAATATAGAGATCATTTTAAAAACAGAAAAGAAAACATTTTGAAAATCTTATGTGAAAATCAACTTCAACGTCGCAGTCGTGAGTTTCTATCTGGAGAAGAAATATTTATTAGAATAAATAAGAAATAACACATGAAGATTCTACTTTCAAAAACTCAGTCCTGAAATGTTAAACAGTTTTGGTGGTGTTTTCTTAAGACATGGCCGAACAGCTGTTGCTATTAGTCCACCAATCTACTAATCTGTCTACACATCTTTTTGTCACCCAATTTTATTTTTTATGGTTTTATTCTGAGCACAGTGTCCAAATAACACTGTGGTAATTGAGAACTGTGTCAAGATTTTTTAGTAAATCTCAAATGAAATCCTAAGATGGTGAGACAATGTAACCTGTTCCATGCCTAAAATCACATCAAGACTCACACATTGGTCTTTTTTTCAATATTGATGACATGTTTCAGTAGTTTACGGCATTGTTTAGTCATACCTCTAAAGACTTTTCACATGGTGCGTTAACCTAAGCTTAGACACAAAGCCCCAAGTTCAGTTAGCTCAACTGTGGACATCATGTAAAAATCCCTGAGTTTCAGTTGCATATACAGTACAGTCATGGTCAAACATTTTCCAGAAAATTATTGCAATCACACTTGTTTTGTTATGCTCATGTTCATTTCCTTTTTCTGTATTGGAAAAACACAAAAAAAGAAGGAAACAAAAGCTAAAATTCATATAATTTCATGCTAAACTCCAAAAATGGACTGGACAAAATTACTGGCATCCTCAACTTAATATTTGGTTGCACACCTTTTGGAAAAAATTACTGAAATCAACTGCTTCCTATAACCATCAACAAGCTTCTTACACCTCTCAACTGGACTTTTGGACCACTCTTTTCCAAACTGCTCTAGGTCTCTTATATTTGCAGGGTTTCTTCTCCCAACAGCAATTTTAAGTTCTCTCCACAGGTGTTCAATGGGATTTAGATCCGGACTCATTGCTGGCCCCTTCAGAACTCTCCTTCACTTTGTTTTCATCCATTTCTTTGTGCTTTTTGAAGAATGTTTGGGGTCATTGTCCTGCTGAAAAACCCATGACCCAAACCCAGCTTTCTGACACTGGGCCCTACATTGCAACCCAAAATCCTTTGGTATTCTTCAGATATCATGATGCCTTGAACACAGTTGAGGAATCCAGTGCCAGAGGCAGCAAAACAACCCCCAAAATATCTTTGAACCGCCACCATATTTGACTGGAGGTACTGTGTTCTTTGCTTTGTAGGCCTTGTTCTGTTTTCAGTAAACAGTGGAATGATGTGCTTTACCAAAAAGCTCTATCTTGGTCTCATCTGTCCACAAGACATTGTCCCAGAAGGATTTTGGCTTACTCGCGTACATTTTGGCAAACTGCAGTCTAGCTTTTTTATGTCTCTGTGTCAGCAGTGGGGTCCCTCCTGGGTCTCCTGCCACAGTGTTTCCTTTCATTCAAATGTTGGATAGTTTGCATTGACACTGATGCACCCTGAGCCTGCAGGACAGCTTGAATTTCTTTAGAACTTGATTGGGGCTGCTTATCTCCACCATCCAGACTATCCTGTGTTGCAACCTTTCATCAATTTTTCTCTTCCGTCCATGTCCAGGGAGATTAGCTACAGTGCCGTGGGCTGTATATTTCCCACACCTGTTACTTGCCACAGGTGGGTTTAAACGAGCATCAAATGCTTGAAACAAAGTTTTTTTTAACCCACAATTTCGAAACGGTGCCAACAATTTTGTCAGCCCATTTTTGGAGTTTAGCATGAAATTATATGGATTTTGGCTTTTTTTCCCCTCTTTTTTTGTGTTTTTCCAATACACACAAAGGAAATGAACATGTGCATAACAAAACATGTGTGACTGCTATCATTTTCTGGGAGAAATACTTCACTTTCTGGAAATTTTTCAGGGGTGCCAACATTTTTGGCCATGCCTGCATGAATAGTTTCTATACACAAAGGTTCAGATTACCCCAACTCCAAGGACACAAATGTGAGAACCATTCTATTTACCAGCTGACACTCCACACTAAACACAAGATATGCCATGATACCTGAAACTTCATGATGATCATTCATTCTGTGAACATATATACATACTGAATGTGTTTCAGCATGATTTCAGCAGTTTAAATATTTCAGATTAGAGTACATATAATTCATTTGATTCATATTGGGGTCTTTGCTTTTGTTTTTTGTTTTTAATCAATTTTTTTGTATAGACTTTAGAATTTTAGCCACCAACTACTAAATTTCTTAAATTTCTGGCCAAAGTTTCTCTGGGCAAGATACTGAATCCCAAGTTGCTCTCCGATGCAACTGTTGGAGTGTGAATATTAGATAGAAAGCACTTAGCTGTAGAAAGAAGCACTTGTATGAATATGTGTGTGAATGGGTAAATGTGTTGTATAAAGCGCTTAGAGTGCTCAGCTAAAGTAGAAAAGTGCTATATAAGCACTAGTTCATTTACAATGAAAAATAAATACACTTACTCTGCACATTGTACAGAACTCAACAAAGAAAATTGTCCTTCTGTTTGTTCATCAGTGAGGCAGTCATTTTGTCCTTGGTTCAATACAAACCAAAACTGTCAAAAGAGCACAAGGTTTTTGTGAAAATGAGGTCCCATTTGAACCTCATCATGTCCAGTGACTTTAGAGGGGATCCTCCCTGTTGTCCAGTCAGTGTCTTGTGTGTGACGCAACACTGAAGTAGGATAGCTGAGCGCTTTAACGAAAAGCAGGAAATCAGAAAATAAGAGATGTAGATATACAGTTGTGCTCAAAAGTTTACATACCCTGGCATAATTTTGCTTTCTTGGCCTTTTTTCAGAGAATATAAATGATAACACAAAAACATATTTTCCACTCATGCTTAGTGTTTGGGTGAAACCATTTACTGATAAACAACTGTGTTTTCTATTTTTAAATCATAATGACAACAAAAAGCATCCAAATGGCCCTGATCAAACGTTTACATACCCCAGTTCTTAATACTGTGTATTGCCCCCTCTAACATCAATGACAGCCTGAAGTCTTTTGTGGTAGTTGTGGATGAGGCATGAACCATGACTGTCATGTCTATGATGAGTGCACATAAACTTCTGACCACAACTGTATGTTAAATGCAAAACCTGTTAATAATATGGTAGACATCAGAACTCCAATTATGACCCATGCTACAAGATTTAATAGCAAAAAATAAAAATAAAAACAAAAAACTATGAGAACCATTTCTGCATTGCCATTGTCATCATATAAATCCCATCTTGCCCTGCGGGCGATCTTTTGTCCTCCAAGCTTGGGTCCTCTATCAGAGGCCTGGGAACTTGGAGGTCCTGTGCTGTATCTCAGCTGTTCTCAGTACTGCGCTCTTCTGGACAGAGATCTCAGATGTTGTTGCTGGAATCTGCTGGAGTCATTCTCCCAGGTTGGGTTGGTCACCGCCTCAAGTGTTAAAATTACCACAGGGACCACTGTTACCTTCCCCTTCCACATCCTTTCTAGCTCTTCTCTGAGCCCTTGGTATTTATTGAGCTTCACTTGCCATCACTTGGGGTGGCATGATAAAGGTGTTCCAACATCTTTATCATGATGGCTAGAGTAGTGACAGGGACTAGAAAGAGAGAACATATTTCTCCCATACTGGCTTTTCTTCATTGGCTCCCTGTTAAATCCAGAATGGAAATTCTCCTCCGTGAATTGCCAACTTATCGTGGTGGAGGGGTTTGTGTGTCCCAGTGATCCCAGGAGGTATATGTTGTCCGGGTGCTTGTCCACCTGGTAGGGTCACCCATGGCACTGGGTGAGGGGCCAGACAAAGCACAATTCCAACAACATCTATAGAAGAGTCACCAAGGGAACTCCCCACCCTGGAGCCAGGCCTGGGGAGGGAACTCAAGATAGACCATCTGGTGGTCGGGCATTAGCCCGTACTGCCCAGCTGGGCGCAGCCCTGAGAGAAGACATGGGCCCTCCCTCCTGTAGGCCCACCACCCGCAGGAGGCATCGTAAAGGTCAGGTGCAAAGGGTGTCGGATGGTGGCCAAGGGTGGAGGCCCTATCGAGACTGGCTGTTGGCACATGGAATGTCACCTCTCTGGTGGGGAAGGAACCTGAGCTAGTGCGTGAGGTTGAGTGATACCGACTAGATATAGTCGGGCTCACCTCAACCCATGGCCTGGGCTCTGGAACCAGTCTCCTGAAGAGGGACTGGACTCTGTTCCAGTCTGGAGTTGCTTCCCTGCGCATCTGGGCAAGGGAACGGGCCCTGGTTGTTTGCACTAATGCACTGAATAACAGTTCAGAGTGCCCACCCTTCTTGGAGTTGCTGGGCAGGGTGCTCGAGGGTACTCCATCTGGTGACTCCATTGTTCTGCTGGCAGACTTCAACCTTCAAGTGGGCAACGACAGTGAGACCTGGAGGGGCGTGATTACGAGGAACAGCCTCCCTGATCTGAATCGGAATGGTGTCTTGTTATTGGACATCTGTGTAAACCACAGTTTGTCCATAACGAACACCATGTTTGAACATAAGGATGTTCATAAGTGCACGTGGCACCAGGGCACCCTAGCTTGCATCTGCAGTGGAAGTAGAGTCTGGGGATGAGGGAGATGACTCGCACATCACTGGGGGTGAGGTCATTGAGGTGTTAAACAACCCCTTGGTGGCAGGGCCCCTGGGGTGGATGAGTTTCGCCCTGAGTTCCTGAAGGCTCGGTTGTTGTAGGGCTGATTTGGTTGAGACACCTCTGCAGCATCACATGGAGATCTGGGGTGGTGCCACTGAATTGACAGACCAGGGTGGTGGTCCCCATTTTTACGAAGGGAGACCTGAGGGTGATCGGGTATCACACTCCTCAGGCTCCCCAGTAAGGTCTATGCCAGGGTGCTGGAAGGAAGGGTTCGTCCATTAGTTGAACCTTGGATTCATGAAGAGCAATGTGGTTTCTGTCCTAGTTGCGGAACACTGAACCAGCTCTTCATCCTCTCAAGGATATTTGAGTGTGAATGGGAGTTTGCCCATCCAGTCTACATGTGTTATGTGGACTTGGAGAAGGCATTCCATGGTCTGGCTGAGAACATGGTCCTCAGCCAGAAAAGTCCCTGCCCTCATCTATGGTCATGAGCTTTGAGTAGTGATCATAAGAATGAGATTGCGAATACAATCGGCAGAAATGAGCTTCCTCCGAAGGGTGGCTGGCCATTCCCTTAGAGATAGGGTGAGGAGTGCAGCAATTTGGGAGGGGCTCAAAGTAGAGCTGTTGCCCCTCCACATCAAAAGGTGCCAGATAAGGTGGTCCAGACATCTGACTAGGAAGCCTCCTGTGCATCTCTTAATCAGGCCTCATCTTATCTCAAAGACCTCATAGTACCATATAACCCCAATAGAGCACTTTGCTCTCAGACTGCTGGCTTACTTGTGGTTCCTAGGATACTTAAGAGTAGAATTGGAGGCAGAGCCTTCAGCTTTCAGGCCCCTCTTCTGTGGAACCAGCTCCCAATTTGGATTCAGGAGACAGACATCTTCTCTATTTTTAAGGTTAGGCTTAAAACTTTCCTTTTTGATAAAGCTTATACTTAAGGCTGGATCAGGTGATCCTGAACCATCCCTTAGTTTATGCTGCAATAGGCCTAGGCTACTGGGGGGATTCCGTGATACACTGAGTGTTTCTTTTCATTCACCTCTTATACCCCACTCTGCATTTAATCACTAGTTATTATTAATCTCTGGCTCTCTTCCACAATCTTTCATCCTGGCTCTCTCCCCTCACCCCCAGCCAGTCGTGGTAGATGACTGCCTCTCCCTGAGCCTGGTTCTGCTGGAGGTTTCTTCCTGTTAAAAGGGAGTTTTTCCTTTCCACTGTCGTCAACTGCTTGCTCATAGGGTGGATTTGACTGCTGGGTTTTCTCTGTAATTATTGTAATATTATAATTTAAAGCACCTTGAAGCGATTGTGTATTGTGTTTTGGTGCTATATAAATAGAATTAAACTGAAGAGCCATTCATGCAAGAACTTTTTTCTATATCTAAGTGCTTTCTATTTAACATTCAAACTCTGACAAATACATTGGGAGCAACTCAGGGTTTAAAATGTTGCCTTAGTTACTTTGGCATGCAGCCTGGAGCAGCCAGGGATCGAACCACCAACCTTCCAGTCAGTAGATGACCTGCTCTACATCCTGAGCCACATTGTCATTGTACAAAAGAGTACAAATTTCATTTGTCGCAAATCTCTCATAGCAGTTACAATATATATATATATATATCAAAAACACAATACATAATAAATAAATAAATAGTAAGCACTAAATACGACACATAGTTACTATCCATCCATCCATCCATTTGCTTCCGCTTATCCTGTTCAGGGTCGCGGGGGGGCTGGAGCCTATCCCAGCTGTCATAGGGCGAGAGGCAGGGTACACCCTGAACAGGTCGCCAGCCTGTCACAGGGCCAACACAGAGAGACGAACAACCTTTCACACACACATTCACACCTATGGGCAATTTAGAATAGCCAATTAACCTAACCCCAGTAAGTGCATGTCTTTGGAATGTGGGAGGAAACCGGAGTACCCGGAGGAAACCCACGCAAGCACGGGGAGAACATGCAAACTCCACACAGAGAGAGGGAGAGGCCTGGGCGAAGGTGGAATCGAACCAGGCCTCCAGATGGTATTCTATCTGTGAGGCAGCAGTGCTAACCACTGCGCCACCGTGCTGCCACATAGTTACTAGCAAGCAGTTATTTCATTAGTCCATATTGCTGTACTGGGAGATAATAGTAGGGGGACAAAGGGAGAGGAATGTCATGTTTCCTGCAGCAGTCTTCACAGCCATAGGGAGGACGCTGTGTTTTAATCTGCTGGTGTGGGTTTGCATGACTCTGGGCCTGCCAGAGGGGAGACTGGTGAATGCAGAGTGTCCTGGGTGGGAGGGGTTATTCTGGATCTTTGTGGCCCGTTGGAGGACACGGCTTGAGTAGAGCTCAAGTAGATGGACTGTAGCTTGCTGTAGCAAGCAGTTAAAGGTGTCAGTGAATACTGCTTTGCTGGTGTCAATGCCACACAGGACCCACAGTACCTGGTGTGGTTGGATGGTGAGGGGCTTGTCATGCTCTGATAGCGTCAGTTGTGTGTCCTCTGCCTGTCTGCTGTCCTCTTCAAAGTGAGAGAAAAAGGTGTTAAGCTGGTCTGGGAGAGCAGTGGATGCATGCAGCAAAGCACTTACTCCCATATAAATAGTAACAACTGCATGGTGAGGATCACCTTCTGTGAGTTCTCAAGTGCATTTAACACAATCTAGCTGCTGCTACTGAGAGAAGCTAAAGAAAATGTATTGTCCCACTGATGTTCAAGTTAGCAGTCTTCCCCACAACTGTGGTTGTGTGTACTGAACTAGAATGAGAGATAAACTGTCATGAGCCGGGGCCGGTGTCCCAGTGTTTTTTGTTCTTTGGTTAAGTTTTGTTATACCTCTGATTATGTTTATTGATTTCCTTTTTGTGTAGATTCTCAGTTTGCTATAGTTTTGAGTTAAGTTTGTTTCCCGTTCTTGTCTTCCCTGTGCTCTTGTGTTTCAGGCATCTGTGTCTTCCCCATGTTATCTCATGTTTAGATTCCCTCTGTGATCAGTCTCCTTTGTCCAGTCTTCTGTGTTGTCTTGCTTCTATTTCTTGTTAGGTCTCTTCCTGTTTTATTTTGACAGTCCCTTGCCCTTCGTGCTTTGTGTTAGTTTTGCTTCCCTTGTTTAATTAGTTAGATTCTGTTCACCTGTGCCCTGTGTTCCCCAGCTTTTTCCTTTCTCCCATTATTACCTCCTGTGTGCATTTAAGCCCTTGTGTTTGTTCTATCCTTTGTTGCGCCCTTCCACATGGAGGTGTGATTTTGTTCTGGTTACTCTGTTTTCCTGTAAGTTAAGTTTTTGCGCTGATGCTCCTGGTTTTGTGTTTTTTTTAAATTTTCTTCAATAAAGTCATCATTTTTGTTCAGTCCTACCTCCGGAGTTCTGCCTTTGGGTTCACCCTGCCTGTTCTGTCACACATGACATAAACTGTGTTTATACTCCTTGAATTGTGATTTACTCAAAATCAAAATGAAATATTCTAATAAAATAAGATACTGGATTTCTGATTTTCATGAGTCAGAAGCCATAATTATCAAAATTAAAACCAAAAAGGAGTGAAATTTGTCACAATAATAGATGTAGTTCACTGTGTAAAAAAACAAATATTTATATTACCCACTGAATCAGGTCTGAAATAAATACACTATATTGCCAAAGGTATTCACTCACCCATCCAAATCACTGAATCCAGGTGTTCCAGTCACTTTCATGGCCACAGGTGCATAAACTAAGCACCTAGGCATGCAGACTGCTTCTACAAACATTTGTGAAAGAATGGGTCGCTCTCAGGAGCTCAGTGAATTCCAGCATGGTACCGTGATAGGATGCCACCTGTGCAACAAGTCCAGTCATGAAATTTCCTCACTACTAAATATTCCACAGTAAATTGTTAGTGGTATTATAACAAAGTGGAAGGTATTGAGAACAACAGGGAGTGGTAGACCACGTAAAAGAGAGAGAGCAATACTTGTCTGACTGCATTGTGCCAAGTGTTAAGTTTGGTGGAGGGGGGGTGGGTATGGTGTGGGGTTGTTTGTGAGGAGTTGGGCTTGACCCCCTTAGTCCCAGTGAGAGGAACTGTTAATGCTTCAGTATACCAAGAAATTTTGGACAATTTCATGCTCCCAACTTTGTGGGAACAGTTTGGGGATGGCCCATTCCTGTTCCAACATGACTGCACACCAGTGCACAAAGCAGGACCATAAAGACATGGATGAATGAGTTTGGTGTGGAAGAACTTGACTGGCCTGCACAGTCCCGACCTCAACCTGATAGAACACCTTTGGGATGAATTAGAGGAGAGACTGCGAGCCAGGCCAACATCAGTGTCTGACCTCACAAATGCACCACTGGAAGAATGGTCAAAAATTCCCATAAACACTCTCCTATGTTTTGTGGAAAGCTGTCCCAGAAGAGTTGATGCTTTTATAGTTGCAAAGGGTGGGCCAATATAATATTCCCTATGGATTAAGAATGGATGTCACCAGAGGTGGGAAGTAACGAAGTACAAATACTTCGTTACTGTACTTAAGTAGATTTTTTAGGTATCTGTACTTTACTTGAGTATTTATTTTTCTGAGTACTTTTTACTTTTACTCCCTACATTTTTACACAAGTATCGGTACTTTCTACTTCTTACATTTTCAAAACAGACTCGTTACTTTTTAACACGTCAGGGAGAAGTTTGCGTTTCCGGTCAGTGCGCCGTCAGTCATCAAACGATCTGAGCCTAAACGGAGGAATATTAACATATAAGAGACAATCGTACTGGCGTATCCTCCATCACCGGGGCTTATCGGGTACAAAGGGATTAAATACACAAACCCATGTAATTAATGTCTCATTTATAGCGCTATAATCAGGGGTCACAGCGGGCCGGACCGAATCCGTAAGTTACGCTCGCAGGACATAAACAGCTTAGCTAGCGGTACTGAAGAGGAGCGAGCAGGAAGGGAGTCACGTGTGGCAGGTAAATGCAACGTTTTTAAATGCTCAACAAATATCAGCAAACACACAAAGTGTGTGCAGTTTGTCACACAGTGTGTCTGCTAGCTAAAAGAAGAGCTGCTGCATTTGAGGGAGAGCAAAGAGAGAGAAGTTCACTCAGAGATGGAGAAAGAGGACAGGAGAGGAAGAAGAGAGGCTAGAATTAAAGGTAAGGACTGGAAAATAAACTGAAGTATGCTGACTTTGTGTAATTCAAAGATTGTATGAAAATACTGCAGTTTAGTACGTAATAAACAGGTTATCTTGTTGTACTGTATTTACAGTAAAGCTCTGTGTTGGTGCACTTTGTGTTCATGGTCAGAGTTACAGGTTACATCAGTGCAGCAGAGATGAGTTTGAATCAAAGCTGCTGATGCTGAGATTCATTCACTGAATCCAACATTTCTACAGCCTGTATGCTGTCAGTGTGGGGATGGAGATCAGCTCAGATAGCTGTGAAATACTGGGTTACATCTCTGTGAGTTCAGTTCATCCACACAGAGCAGTAAACCTCAGAGCAGCAGCAGCAGCAGGTCAGCTGATCACAGCCTGCACACCAACATCATTTACTGCAGCTCACAATAGAAAGCTGTGATTCTTCTCCCCATGCAGAGCCACTACAGCTGATCTTAGGGTTCCTCCACCTTCTGAATCCCACTGTAACCCCTGAGTATCCTCATGTTTGTGTTTAGGTGGAGACACAGTCACCCTCTACTATGGAGGACACAGAGAACAGAGCTGTGTTTAAATTCCCTTTCACAGTTTGTTATTCAAGCTGAGTACATTCATTAGAATTAAAATTTAGATTGGAATAACGTTTGTGTTCTCATGTATTATTTTATATTTTTACAATAATATATAATAAGGTTCAGTTAGCTTTACACAAAAATAGCAGGTAGAAACATCCTCCAAAAAGCTACTTTTACTTTCTTACTTTGAGTAAATTTCAGAGCCTGTACTTTTTTACTTTTACTTAAGTAAAGAAGTTGAACCAGTACTTTGACTTTTACCAAAGTATTTTTTAACACAAGTACTTGTACTTCTACTTAAGTACAGAATGTCAGTACTTTTGCCACCTCTGGATGTCACTCAAATGTGTGTGAAGGCAGATGAGTGAATACTTTTGGTGTATGTGCACATTTTATGGAATTTCAGGAATCCTGTTGTCTTATGTCTAGGATACAAAGAAGGTTCATAGATACAGATCACCAACCTAAGGGCTATGTATATTTGTTATTAGAAAATTGCTTTTACATCAATTCTTTGTTCCATAATGGAGCTCTGTCAAAACCACTGATATTTATCTAGTTGTCCCATTAATGAAGGATACCAGGCTGTCAGGCTCGTTTATTGCTATAGTCATCTCGTCATCGATGCCAGTGACTTTATAATGTGTTTAGTATAGTACATTGTTATCTAACGACTGGTCTTCAATCAATAAGGTAAGTCATGTTTCAAAATATAACAAAAAGAATATCATAAAAAAGAAACACTTGCGACTAGATGTTTCAGATATCTAACCACTGCATTAGTGTTGTCATTGTATTCCTCGCAGAACGAATGCATTAGCCTTAAAATAAGATGCAGTATTTAATAAACAAAACAAGAAGAAAATACATGAGACAAAGGTATTAAAACTTATAGATATGAACTGTAAGTACTTTTTTATTTTAGCAACAGTATTATATTCATTGATTTATTGATACTTGTACAACAATTTTTCCGTCGGATTTATTATTTTATATATTTTTTTATTTATTTAAAGGGCTAGCAGACTGTGCCGGTCTACAGCTGCAAGTTCTATGTACAACTTCGTCTTGCATAATGAAATTCAAAATTATGCTGAATCTTGAAAACAGTGCCTGAAAATGACCCTTTTTCATTCTAGCTAGCTTGACCCTGCACTCCGACACCTCCGCCCCCCCACCCCCAATCAGATTCTGTGAAGAAGACTTCCGGTGGTGTGTCATGGCGGTGGCATGGTGAATCCTCCAGAAAGGAAAAAATACTCGCGTCTTTCGCCCTTTCCCACAGATTCAAGAGAAATTCCATGCATTAGTAAGCCTGTCAGCTGCGGTCTCGCATCTTGGATTTAGCAGCAGAGGGCTGCGGTGTCCCTCCGCCTGGTCATGGCGGCTCACAAACCAGTGGAATGGGTCCAGGCCGTGATTACTAGATTTGATGAGCAGGTAAGATGGGCACATTCAGTGGATGGGTGTCGCAAGCTTCGGTAGCGTTGAAACGGAAGCACTCTAACTAACGTTACATGTGCAGTAACGAGGTGTTTTGAAAAACGATTTAAAGGCAGGTTCATTCGTCAGGTGTACTTTCTCCCCTTAAATGTACTGTGTTTGCTGGAAAACACTGAAGATGAGGTCTTTCAAGCTAGCGCTGTATCCACGATCAGTTAGCACATTAATCTCACATTTTAATCGGGCTATAGGGACTTGTCTGTTCAAGTGCGGAATAATGTTAACAAAACAGAATATCTGGTACATTTGAACCTCCGGAGACGCGTCTGTGTGTCATTTAAAGTTCCTTAGCTGCCGTTTTTTTCACGTCAGCTAGATAGCTAACATTAGCAGGCCTAGCTGTCTAATGTAAACAAAAAAAGATGTGACCGGGGTAAGCACACTGCATCCAAAACAGCTAATGAACTCGCTGGCTTGTGAGTACTAAAAGTAATGGTGCTCTCTTATAGCTAATTTCTAAACAGTTACTAGGAGATCCCTGCTTGATGTAATATCGGAGCAGGAACTAAGCTTTCCTTTATTTGTACATAAGAAATCCATAGCCAAAGTTGATAGCCAGGTTTTAGTTCCTCAAACTAGAATGGTTCTTCTTTACAAGTTCTTTTTTTTAAGTTCGAGATATCAGCAAGGGCGAGGGAACATACATCAGCTGTTTGTCAATAAAAGAGCTTACCAGACAAACAGTAGTCATAAGAAAACTGATTGTGATGACTGACTTAAAGATATTTTTGGTATTTTTTTAAGTGGAAGTGTTACATAAGTTTCTGATGAAAGTCATATTTAAAAGTATTTAACTTTTGTTAATTTGCCTTTGGTGTAAGTTGCCACAGACCATGGCTTGTAGCTAGGATTTAGCTGCTCAGCTTGGATTACTACCATTGGAAAAAGTGGCTTTAGGTATTATATCCACTTCTTAGTTATTGTTTCTCCAAACCCTAATTAAAGCTTCTCAGGCAGTTTTCTGTGTCGAAATAAGCATGCAGTTTGTCACTGATACCACATTTTTATAGTATTTTTAACAAGCTGAACTTCATCTGATGTTTTTGGAGGACTAGAATAAGTTAGTGGTTAATATTTAAAATGCTTACATCATGCCCTACAGTGCTGTGAAAAAAAGCTATCTAAACCTATTTGTCCTTATGTGAAAAAGTAACCCCCCCCCAAACACACACACACACACACACACACACACACACACACACACACACACACACACAAATGAAATCATAAATGAACTGTTATTAACCACATTTCTTGGAAAGCTGAGTTCAGTTTCATTAGACACACCTAGGCTTCTTGAATCAAGAAATCACTTAATTCGAACCTGTCTGACAGTGAAGTAGGCTAGCAGGTCTCAAAAATTAACACACATGTAATCATGATATAAAGAAACTCAAGAACAGATGAGAAACAAAATCACTCACAGTAAGCCACGGTGAGAGCCATTATCCACAAATGGAGAAAACTTGGAACAGTGGTGGACCTTCCCAGGAGTGGCCGACCTACCAAAATTGCTCTTAAGAACACACTGATGACTCATTCAGGACGTCACAATAGAAACCACAACAGCATCTAAAGAACTGCAGGCTTCACTTGCCTCAGTTAAGGTCAGCGTTCAGGATTCAGTAATAAGAAGGAGACTGGGCAAAAATGGCATTCATGGGAAAGTTCCAAGGAGAAAACCGCTGCTGACCAAAAAGAACACAATGATTTGTCTCACATTTGCCAAAAAAACATCTTGATGATCCCCAAGAGTTGTGGTAAAATATTCTGTGGACTGATGAGACAAAAGCTGTACATTTTGAAAGGTTTGCATCTCGTTTAATATGACATAAAACTTAACAGCATTTCATAAAAAGGACATAATACCAACACTCTTAACATGGTGGCAGTAGTGTGATGGTGTGGGGCTGCTTTGCTGCTTAGCACCTGAACGATTTACCGTAATTGATGCAACCATGAATTGTGCTTTCTACCAGGAAATCTTTAAGGAGAATGTCCGGCCATCAGTTTGTGCCTTGAAGCTCAGGCATACTTGGTTTATACAGCAGGAGAACAATCCAAAACACACCAGCTAGTCCACCTCTGAATGGTGCAAATAAATTAATTAAGTTTTGGAGTGACCTAGTCAAAGTCCTGCTTTAATCTGATTGAGATGCTTTGACATGACCTTAAACAGGCCATTTATGCTCGAAATCCCTTGAACGAGTCTGAATTAAACAATTCTGAAAAGAGGAGTGGGCCAAAATTCCTCCACACCGATGTGAGGGTCTTGCCAATTATCATAAACCCTTGATTGCAGTTCTTGCTGCCATGGCTTGGACAACAAGTTATTAGGTTTAGGTGGCAATTACTTTTGCACATATCAGATTTTTCACACATAGATTAGATGCATTTTTTTCCCCTTAATAAATGATATTGCTATGAAATAACATTTGTTTGATGATCTGAAACTTGCAAATCATGAAGGTGGGCAATACTATTTCACAGCACTGTATATTCCAATGGTCTGTTTCATTTTCTATTTAGAAATACTGCTTCACAAGCATTAACATTTATTATGCCAGTGTAGTAATTATACAACTGAAAAGCTTTCCTACAGTGTGCTGTACAATAGTGATGGCTAAAAGAGTGATAGGGTTGATATGTTGTGGAAAGAGGGGTTGGACGGAGGGGTGCAACGGTACAAAATCCCACAGTTCGGTTCATTTTGCGATAAGAAACCACTGTTCAGTGAATTTCGGTTTGGTTCATTTTCATACGTGAAATTGTTATTTCTGGATCAAATGATGATTTATGTGACTAAAGCAAACAAATTATTTAGAACATCTTTATTTATGCACACAATAACAAAAAATACTTTCAATGAACATAAAAGCCACATTTGACTTAAAACAATAGGAAATTGAGTAAAAAAAGTAACTGATAATCAGTGTCTACTACATATCACCTGAGAGGTCTGTTATTGCCCATCCATCCTCTTCTGCTTATCCTGTTCAGGGTGGCCGTAGCCCATCCCTGTCATAGGGCGAGAGGCTATGGCTACAGGTTGCCAGCCTGTTGCAGGGCCAACATAGAGAGACAGAAAACCATTCACACCTATGGGCAATCACCATTTAGCCTAACTGCATGTTTTTGTGCTGTGGGAGGAAACCGGAGTACCTGGAGAAAACCCACACAAACAGGGTGTGGGTCCACAGAAAGGCCCGGGCCAAGGTAGATTCTATCCCAGACCTTCTAGCTGTGAGGCAGCAGTGCTAACCACCGCGCCTGTTATTGTTTCACTTCTAAAACTCAATGCACACAACATTTCTCAGAAAAAAATATTCCTCTTCTAATGAGATTCATGAGAACAAAATGAATCAGTATCTATAAACACCTGAGAGGTATATCTACATATCACATTATCACCTCATATTTATTTATTCCCAGAATCTTTGCAATTAATTGATTTTCAGCAGATCAGACCTGCGACCCTCCCGTTTAAGGACAGCTGACTAAGCCCGCTAATCAACAATAGCTGGTTATAAGCTAACATTATGCCAGCTAATGTTAGGCTCAGATATCCTAAAAATTACATTTTCCCCTGATCAACAATTTGATTACATTCTCACATCATATGAGTTTATTTGCTGCGTGCCCGAGTCATCCACAACGTTAGATCAACAAAAGAGAAAAAACACGTCTTTTAAAATGAACTGCTCATTGATTTCCAGTTTAAAAATTGAACTGTTAGTAGTTTACTGACAAATGTTGTATGCAGTTAAACTCTTTCAATGTATTAACTTACCATATCACAAGTACAGTAATGTTAAATACATTAAGGTACATGTACAACCTAAACTAAGGTTTAAACTAAAGTAGCCTTTACTGTGTTACCTTGGAATCCTGTCTTGCATCAGATACTTTATTGACCCTGCAAGGGAAATTATGTTACAGCAGCAAGGAAATAATACAGTCTACAATAACTCAACAATAAAGTGAGCGTAAAAGTCCCACAGGGACAGAGTGCAAAACTATACATATACAACAATGATAAAACAAAATAAATAAAAATGATAAATGTAGGTAAAAAGATTCTGTAAGACTGACATTGTGCATTAATAATTTGCATTAATAAATAATGTATACACTGGGAATCTGAAAGACAGCTGCAAGAAGATACAATACAGAAATATGTGTGTGGGATCTTATGTCCTGACAGGTGTGTTTACCTGCCACAGAAAGAACAGTTATTATGAAGTCTTATGGAGAACAGTAGGAATGATTTCTTGAAGCATTCATTATGGCATAGGGTTGAATCAGTCTGAAGGAGAAGGAGCTCTGCTGCCTCAGTAGTGTGGAGTGGAGGGGTGAGATGGGTTGTCTGTGATGGAGAGGAGTTTGTTCAATGACCTTCTGTCCCTCACTGACTAAAACATCTCCAAATTCTGACCAATGGTGGTTCCAGCCTTGTGAATCAATTTGTTGATCCTGCTGGCATTTCCAAGATGTTGTCATCATCTTCTTCTTGTGGGTTTCACGGCAGTTGGCAAACCAGCTTAGAGCTGCATTACTGCCACCTACTGGACTGGAGTGTGGATCAGGAGTTAGAAAAAAAATCCTCAGATTCAAAAAAGTTCTCGTTCGCTGCGACGGTTTTCCTTTAACATTGAGTGGATCATTGCTGACATGTTTTTCCACGCCTCCACCACTCTCTGCCGTGTTTGTGTGTTGTGCTCTATGTGCTGAGAATTTCAGCTGTTATTTTTTTCTTTACTTCGGCTGTTAGCTCCCAGAACGGATTGCTATAACCACAGTGTGCTAGTCATAATATTTTTTACACTTTAATCCCTGATTAGTGATTAAAAATAGACCTGCAATATTAACGTATTTAGGAGAATGCTTCCATAAAGCATTACATTACGCTCATGCAGACCCCAATTTTTCAACACAAACACTGATGACACAACAGCAGCAGGCAGCTGTTTTACATGCAGTCTGTCTATAGAGAGCAGCTATAGAGACGGTGCAGTCAGGTGGAGTGAAAGTAAACGTTTTTCTAGTGTCCAAAACAGAAGCATTTTTTTTTTTTTTTCTGTAGCCACCACTAAAGATTTACTGGGAAACAGCTAGAGATCCTTCATCAACCACCTGATCAGTAAGTGAAGGAAAGAGAACTTTGTAGCTGCTCCATCCATCCTGTTTCACACAGCAAAAAACTGCAGTACGGAAGTTAAAAAATGCAGATGAACCATTAATACGAATAAAGTATTTCTTACCCGATTACTCAAGTAATTGATGGAATTATTGATAGAATACTCGATTACTAAATCAATAGTTGCAGCCCTATTTTATATTAATCTAAATCTGCAAAATAATGTTACAAAAGCTGTGAAATAAATATGGTCTTATAGACCCCATAGACAATTCCTGTCAGCCTTCAGCAAGCTGCCTGTTTTAAGCATCGTATCAGACTAAGGCCCCATTTCGTTTTGATGCGTTTTGGCCTCCCGTTTACACGAGAATGGAGTGAAAATGATACTTTTTTGGAAAGGGCCTCCAGAGTGGAGCGTTTCTGAAATGCTTCAGCCTCTGTCTCCGTGTAAACAGATGAAAACGATGCTTTTTGGAAACGGGGGCACTCGCACATGCTCACTATGGTTGCGACTGCCACAGTTTTCCGTGCATGCGCTAATAGATGAACAACAATCACTATGGCAGATTCATGAGTGCTTCTTGTACTGCTCAGTCTTTTGAACTTAACTTAAACTTTATCTTAAATATCTGCGTACTTCAAGTGGCATGATTCCCAGTCAATATTTTCCCGTGTTTTTGCAGTTTTATCATTTAGTGTTGTGTGCAGCAGCAATCCAACCTCGTTGTCCGTCCACACAAAGATTCTCACATTGGCCATTTTGTAAATAATCAACAGATCTTTGCCGCGCATCCCACTGAGTCCCTCCAAAAACACAGCCAACTTGTAGCCTGGCAAAGGGAACTACATCATTTTCACCATTTCTAGCATTTCCGTGTAAACGGAGATCGTTTCCAAAACGTCTCCGTGTAAACGGGAGTCCGAAATGCATCAAAATGGCACCGTTTCAACTGGAAATGTTGTCGTCTAAACGGGGCTCAAGTAACACACTAAATGCATGTTGCATGAGCTTAAATGCTGATGTTGTGCCCAAAAGTGATTTTCAGTGTTTCTGTTTTTTATGTGTAACGTCTTTGCTTATATTGGTAGACAGACTTTAGCCAACGGGATTTATGAAGGGCTTGTATAATAAATGGAGAAACGCCCTGTTTTGCAAGTATGACTGTGTGTTATTGCACCTACAATATAATCAATCCAATACTTTTTGGCCACTTAAAATATCTT
Organism: Archocentrus centrarchus; assembly: GCF_007364275.1. Classification (NCBI taxonomy): domain Eukaryota; kingdom Metazoa; phylum Chordata; class Actinopteri; order Cichliformes; family Cichlidae; genus Archocentrus; species Archocentrus centrarchus. The sequence goes on from NC_044358.1 coordinate 4,460,475, forward strand.
TATAGAACTGTTGTTATTTTTGTTGCAATTTCTGTAGCTCTCTGGGCCAGAGCTCTCGGAAAAAAACACATTTTTAATGTCAGATGTCTACCATGTGACAGGAATGTTGTTTCTTGCTCAGAAGGACTTCATGTCATTCATGAGACGTATGTTTCACAGATTATAGACCAAAAGGTAATTTACAACACTTTAAATACAGGCAATTATTTTTGGCAGAGCACCGGAAATCACTTTTGGCAGACGATCACTTTTTGGCATAATACCGGCAACACCGTTGGCCAATTACATAGGTTACATATGTAGGCCCCACAAAGACCCAGCCCAGAAGTCTAAATTAGGCTTAAGTTAACCCGATACTACCCACAAGTGCACCGGCGCTCTGATCGCTCCCCCACTTGCTCCTGATTGCGCAACTGTTTTTAAATGCCGGTTGAATTGCAACCACACACAACAGAGCAATAATTTTTTTTGCATATAAAACCAGAGACTTTACACTTGCATATCCTGCATTCAGCGTATACCCAGAGCGCCGCATCCTTCCTCCGACGGGTTTGCAGAAATTGTATAAAATTGCATAGAAAGCGCAAACAACAAAACATTATAATCCATGGGGTCAGTGTTTTCATTAGCTGCTAACAGGACTTCCTACGTTGGAATATCCATCATCACAACGTTGTCACATGAACTATCATGTGATTTCATGCAAGCCACTACCTGCAGCAACAGGAAGTGATGTCATTTTGCCACACACCACTCATATTCTTGCAGGGAAACAGTTTTTTTCCTCCTAGGCCTGGCCATAGCAGAAAACATGGCATATTTGACTTTGTGCCTTCCTGTATACGTTCCAGAGACACTTAGAACTTTGATTACACTATTAAAAATAGTTTATTTTGATGCACATGCTGTCTTTGTGCAAATTCTGTACAGTATTCAATTTTTTCGTTTTTCCTACACTTTATAAAATGAGTGTATCTTACAAATTATGTTATGAACACACTCAAAATTTGTTTTCTGTGGTCTGAAAGGCCTCCATGCATCCTTTTCTAATTTACAATTTTGAAGGATCCAGCTGTGGCATTTTTGTATCTAGAGAAGTATCTAAAATTAAAAAACGAGTTTCAATTTTTTGTGGGTTAGTGCACTTTTTAGCTAATTTCTTTAGTTACTACAAATTTCTTTCATACATAATATTAAAATTTGGGATGTAAAGATTCTATTGATGTATAGAAAGTTGATACATTCCAAAAAATGGCACTACAGCATGTAAAAATGTAAAGATATGGTCTGGCAGACTTGTTCTATTGTAGGTAATAAGAGGTTTTAACAGTTCATCTTCATGTTTTATTTTAATTTCTGCAGCTTTGCTGTAGATTTTCACTTTGTAAAACAAACTGTGGTTGATGGAAGCAGCTACAAAATTCTCTTGCTCAAGTGGTTTGATGGACTCCCTCCAGCTTTTTCCCAGGAAAGGTTTTAATGGTGATTACAGAACAAGCACTGTTGTATTGGAAACTAGAAAACTGTTTTCTTTCACTCCACCTGAGCTCACCACCTCGTTAACAGACAAAAATGTGAAATGTTTAATTAATACACATCGTTTTTTAAAAATTCCTGATTTATTGCTGTGTTTATTATTAAATGTGTCAAAATATAGTGTGTACAAAAACATTTTTATACACAAACAGTAGTAGAAACAGCAGCCACGGCTATTATGGGGAAATACAATGTGACCGGCGGGGGGAAGGAGGATTAAAAAACAGACAGAACTCAAATTTATTTATATCTAATTTTCTTTTTTTTTCTTCTTTTTTTTAAATTTTTGGTACAATAACCGTGTTGGTTAACCGCAGTGAACTGTTATCTCTATTTGGACAGCCTTCAAATAAGCAGAACCACTATTTAATCAGACTACGTACACAAAAAAGTTTCATTTTAAAATGGGGGTTTAAACTTAAAACAAGCGTTTTGGCACTGTTTGACAAATAATTCCTGTCCATACTTGAAGATGAAATACGTGCTGATTTAAGCACTGCTAGTCTAAGGCCCTGTTTCATGACACCATTTCAAAATGAAAACGGCACAGTTTTGATGGATTTGGACCTCCTGTTTAAACGAGAACAGAGTGAAAATTATACTTTTTGGAAACGGGCTCCAGAGTGGAATGTTTCTGAAATGCTCCATCCTTTGTTTCCGTGTAAACGGATGAAAACGATGCTTTTTGGAATCGGGGGCAATCACACATGTGCACTATGGTTGATGGGGACACTCACACATGTGTACTATGGTTGCAGCTCCTATAGCCACCCCGCTAACTTGTGGCCTAGCAATAGGAACTGCAGTGTTTTCTGCTTTTACCCCAAAATGTTTCCATTGGAAATGTTGTGTAAATGGGGCCTAAGCTGATGTCTTTGTTTCCTTCTGGAGAAGATTCAAAGTCAGTCAATGGTCCAATCAGGAAGTAAACATGAGTGTCTGTGGCACAGGTTAAAAAAAACAAACAAAAAAAACACAAGAAATTTCAAAATAATTCTAAACTAAAAGTCTCTGTTTTAGTGAAACCCCACAGTAGTGTGGATGGTAGATGTAAACATAGCAAAAGTTAAGCATTTTAAAATGGGAAGTTACTAGTGTAAATATTTTTGTTTGCCTCTTTTGTTTCAGTTTGAGCTTACTGTCCTGTCAGTTAACAGAGAAATGTGGGGTCTGTTTTGACAGTAGGTATATGTAAATCCAAAGCTGTAAAGTGTTAAAATAATTTGAGATCAGGTAGATTTTATATGTTCAGTAAATTTAGATATTATTTAGATATTAACATCTAAATATGCTTTCAGGACATTTTTCTGCCTTCGCCACATCTTTCAGATCAGTCATTTCTTGGAAGTAGCCTATGAAAATTGGCCTGTAAGGGTAATTTCCCATCATTGTTATTACCATCTTCATCATTCAGGCTTGATTTATGCTTCGGCTGGAAACCTACGCCACAACTACGTCATATCCACAAACCTTACTGCATCCATAACCATCACATAACCTGACGTGCACCTCCCGAGAAATGCAACTACAGGTCGGGTTAATTGTGACGTGCTCAGCACCGTTGGTTCCACCCATGGATTTCTGGCCACCTTTATGCCGCAGTTTTTGGATTTATTGTTGCGAGAACAACAATCATAGCATCTAAAAATGTCAGCACAGTCCCCAAATTTGATTTGTTTCTATTGGCTGACACCGCATGTAAAACATGGGGACATGAGCACACGGTAACGTAGGTTGCAGCTTCCGCTGAAGCATACGTTTAAGCAGGGACTCATATTTTAAAAACAATTGTCCTCTGTCACTGCGGATTCAATGTAATTGATACAAAACTTTTTAAAAAGCCTGTTATTTGCACTTTATTTCTATATGTTTTTTCTTTTTTTTTTCTTTTTTAATTGTTCATATCATATTTTGACATTTTAAAACTTTGATTGAAATTTGTGACTTCTTAAAATTTTATCCTATGCAACAAGGTTTAGGAGTGTGTTTATGGGAATCTTTGACCATTCTCCCAGAAGCTGATGTTGGCCTGGCTTACAGTCTCTGCTCTAATTCATCCCAAAGGTGTTCTTGTCGGGTTGAGGTCAGGACTCTGTGCATGCCAGTCAAGCAAACTTCCACAGCAAACTTGCTCATCCATGTCTTTATGGACCTTGCTTTGTGCACTGGTGTGCAGTCATGTAGTAACAGGAAGGGGCCATCCCCAAACTTCCCACAACATTTGGAGCATGAAATTGTCCAAAATGTCTTGGTATACTGAAGCATGGCAGAAATGCAATCTTGGGACAAGCCCTGTATCTGACAATTTACCTTGTTATTAACATTTTTAAATTTATTGGCACTTCCACAGTTTTAGTGTAAATGGTCAAAGTGATTAAAATGAAAAGAATGCATTAGCACATCACACAGGATACATGAACAACACAGTGTGTAGCTTTAAAGGCTAAACCTGTGAGTGTGCTGGAGTTAATAGACAACAAATTGATGCATTGCCAAAATGTTCTGGGTGAAAGTTGTTGATCAAAGAATGACAGAAATATTTCAGTTACATGTTGCACTGAGAATGTCTCACCTCCAGCTTCATGGTCATCTTGTCCTTTTTATTTATTTTTTTTTAGCTTCCCATTAAAGTTGGGCATCAGAACACCCACACCAAAGTCAGCATAGAGCACAACAAGGAATGTTTGATCAACATCTCCAAGTACAAGTTCTCCCTTGTCATCAGTGGCCTCACAACCATCCTGAAAAATGTCAACAACATGGTAAGTGCCCTTCATCCTCTTATGTTAGAGGAGAGAACAGATTTTGGCCAATTATAATTAGTTATTCTGATAATTCATTCTCTTCATACTGGTAATGAAGCTACTTTCCTTGACAAAGTAGTCATATGCAGACTCCTTCAACACTACTCAAGCAATTCCTGAGCAGCTGGCTATGCCATGTATGTTGTATTTGTAGAGGCTCCCCAGTGGGTAATTACCCTTTGGGAGTCCCTAAAACGGTTTGGTCCAAAAGTGTAGATTGCACATCTTAAACTAAAGTCACCTTTGTATGAAAATATGCAAATTAATGAATAAGGGTGTAATGAGACAGAATTCCACAGTTCGGTTCATATTGTAGTACAGAAACCATGGTTTGGTGAGTTTTGGTTCAGTTCATTTGCATATATGAAATAGTTATTCCTGGATCAAATGATTTATGTGACTAAAACATATGACTAAGAGCGTCTTTATTTCCTGCAAACAATAGCAAAAAATAACTTTCAATGAACATAAAAGCCGCATTCGAGTAGAGAACAAATGAAAATTGAGTGAAAAAGTAGCTGATGATCTATTGATCAGCGTATGCTACATATCAACTGAGAAGTATGTTGTTGTTTCACTATTAAAACTCAATGCAACACAACATTCCAACAAAATAATCCTCTTCTGATGAGATTCATGACAGCAAAATTAATCAGTATCTATAACTGGAGAGGTATATCTATAGATCACCTTATTATCATCTCATGCTTATTTATTCCCAATATTGTCGCAATTGCTCATTTTCAGCACGTCAGACCTGCGACCCTCCCATTTACAGACAGCTGACAGGAGCTGGCTCATCTACAAGAGCTGGTTATAAGTTGGCATTATGCCAGCTAATGTTAGGCTCAGATGTCCTAAAAATTACACTTTCCCTGTAATAAACATCTTTATTACATTCTCACGTCATATGAGTTTATTTGCCAAGTGTTCATGTCATTCACCACAAAAAAGTTTCAGCAGCACAGGCTAACAGCAGTCAAAAACAGCAGCTCTTATTAAAATAGCAGTGATTACTAAAGCCGCGTTTCCATACGGGACGACTCGGTCAACACAACTCGGCACGGTCGTGTTGTGTTTCCATTGCAATTGAGGACCACCACAGTGTGGGTGGAGTCAATATAGCAGTGCCGGCAGTAGTCTCATGACGTGACTCGTGTGCGGCTCAAAACACAACACAACAATAGATGAGATAGAGGCAAGCTAACAGCTAATGCTAGTTTAATATTATCAACATGTATAAGTCCCCCATACAATGTGTTAATGGATGAAGGTTATCATTAAGTATAACCCTATACCCCCGAACATAATCGGCTCAGTGTACTTCAAAAGAGCCGCCGTTTGCGGCTCTTTTGAAGTACACTGAGCCACAGTAATACCCTATATTGGTTGTGAAGTGCAGTTTCTCAGCTTTCAGAAACTGTTTAAATTTTTCCAGTAGGACAAACGGTCACGTTATTACGGTAATTCAAAGTTCCTTTGATCAGCCGCCTCAGGCTCTGTGCTAACCAGCTGTTCGGCTAGTAGGGGCAGGTACCAGTGCTTCAGCGGCGATCGCCCGGCAGTATAGTGTTATAATATGTATGCTGTGTGAGCGTTTCAGATGGCTCTCATGTTGCAAACCGTCAGTCTGGGGATTCAACCGGTGCTTTGCGTGCCTCCAGTTTCTTGCTGTCGGGTTTTAAAAATGGCAGGCTTGATTCTGGTGAAGGAGTCGCTCTCATGACTCCGCTAGTGACCACACTCCCTGGCCAATCAGTGGCATGCTGTCCTCCGCGTCACATTTTTGTATCGCCTCTTATCGCTCAGAACCTCGGGTGAGTGGGTACGAAAAAGTACCTGCAAACTTGTACCAGTTACTAATGGAAATGCCGTCAAACCGTGGCGAGTCGAGGCGACGCGTGCAGAATCGTTCCGTATGGAAACGCGGCTTAAAATAGCAGTAGTTACCGACAGAGAAGTCCTAGAAATCCTCAACAACTCACCTCAGCATCTGTCTGTTCTGACTCATCGACTTGTTTTGGAGTCTTTTCGTAAAGTTTTTACAGCCTCCTCCGGAGCAAATAAACGTGGAAGCTTCATGAGGTACACAGCGATCTTACAGTCTGCACTCATTAGATAAACACCAGCCAGAGCATTTCAGGGGACTTGGGAGAAAAAATGTAAAATATTTAATTAACCCATATCCATTTTTTATTCCTGATTTATTGCTGTTTATTATTAAAGTATGTCCAAATATAGTGCATACAAAACATTTTTATACACAAACAGTAGTAGAAATGCACTGGCCGTCCGTGGTCATTATGGAGAAACACAAGGCCGAACAGAACTCTTATTTATTTGGATCTACTTTTTAAAATTTTTCAGTACAATAACTGTACGATCTGTTCATGGTTCAATTCACCGAACCATGGTTTCTGTACCCCGGTTATTGGTTAACCGCAGTGAACCGTTACACCTTTTGGAATGAAACTGGTATGTGCCACAGGCCATTTAGAGGAAAGGTACGAGGAGGCATATTCCAATATTCCAAATTAAGTTTAGATAAGACAAGATCCACTTTAGATTATTTAAACACCCATTTTACCCACAGAAAGACATCATCTGGTGTCTCAAAGTTTTTAGCATAGCTTCTATGCTAAAAACTGTGGCTGTAGCCCAGGAGGTAAAGCAGGTCACTTACTGATCGGAAGGTTGGCGGTTCGATTCTTAGCTGCTCCGAGCTGCATGCCAAAGTATCCTTGGGCAAGATACTGAACCCCAAGTTGCTCTCCGATGCAAGCATCGGAGTACGAATGGGTATGAATATTAGACAGTAAGCACTTAGCTTAGTTACTCATGGAAGTGCTTGTGTGAATGGGTAAATGTGTTGTATAAGTGCTTTGAGTGCTCAGAGTAGAAAAGCGCTATATAAGAACTAGTCCATTTACCATTTTACAGTCACTGAACACTTAGATACAGTTTGCTAGTCTTGCACATGCAAGAAGCAAATCTCTTTGAGTACAGCAAAGCCATTGTCATGTTTAAGAACTAGTTTGAGATTATTTAAACTTTGTGACATGGTCGCAAACGTCATGCTGGAAGCAACCATCAGAAGGTGGGTACACTGTAGTTATAAAGGGATGGACGTGGTCACTAACAATATTCAAGTAGGCTGTACTGTATTAACAATGCTCAGTTGGTACTAAGAGGCCTATGGTGTGCCAAGAAAATGTCCCCCCCACACGCTACTATCCAAATGGCGCAGCAGAAATTGAGACTCATAAGACCAGGCCAGACCAGGTTTTTCCAAATTTTTTTATTTATGCTAAGATGTTAAAGCAAATTGCTAGTGTTATCACTTCTAGCTACCATTTGGGCTCCACAGCATTTGTAACATATTGTCATTTGACCTATGTCTGACCTTTTTATATCCAAAGAACCTCCAAACAACAGACGTGACTCCTCTTTTTGGTATTAATTCCTCTGGGTCATCTTCAGCAACCTGTACAGTTGTTTCAGTTTCAGAACTTTTTAGCGGTAGTCATTCTCGCCTCTAAACTTTTGCACACATTCTCAAGCAAGCAGACCTGTGTTGTGGTGGTGCTATAGTGAAATGGGCCACTTCCAGATACTGCTGCACATGTTCCAGATGTTGTTTAGTGCCCTTCACTGGCATTACAGTATATGAAAAATTCATATCATAATGAAAATAAAGACTGGTTTTCATGCAAACCAGTATACCTCCCAGCCCTGCTCTGGCATGAACAATGTATTTTCACCCAGAGGTGTTGCAAACTGGATATTTTCTCTTTTTCCAGACCATTCTCTTTAAATCCAAGAGATGGTTGTGCTGGAAAAATCCCAGTAGATCAGTAGTTTCTAAAATACTCATACCAGCCCATGTGGCACCAATAGCCACACAGTGTTGATTCACTTAAATCACTTTTCTTTCCCTTTCAGATGCTTGCTTTGAACTTTAGCAGGTTCTCTTGGCCATGTCTTACACGCTTGTTTATTTTTCAAAACTTTCATTTTTCATTCCCTTTGGTCCAAATCATTGAGTAACGAGTAAATACAGAAACGAACTGATAAATCTGACCAAATATTAATAAGGCAGCATACCTCATTGCTTATCCAAATGAACTCTTGTTTTATTTTGTGGCTAGTTGCTACTGTTTGTGTGCTCTGCCCTTCTGTGGTACTCCGCTGCATCCCAGAATGCAACACATATCTGACCTAAAGGAGGGTGTTTAGCTGAGACTTGCAGCATACACCTGTAAGTTGGGTTGGATCAAGGTTAGACTATGTTCTTATATAAACTAACCATTCTGAAGTTTGTTTGGAACCATAGGGTCTCAATGAGGTTGTTTTGGTTTGTGCCTGAGTGAGCTGTGTTCACATCTGTACAGATGAAATGTACAAATGGAGCAAACAAACCAGAGTTTAATTTAAACAGAGGAAACAGCACGGGTCTAAAAACACCCTAAGATCCAATAGCAGTGATGTTATGAATGTGCCTGTTTTCACAGCGGATATTTGGAGAAGCTTCTGAGAAGAACCTCTACCTCTCTCAGCTCATCATCCTGGACACACTGAAGAAGTGCCTGGCTGGGGTAAGTTTTAACTCTTACCATGTGGTTTTGTTCTATAAAAAAAAAACCCCACATTGACACCTTGAATAAATTCATGCCTTAGAAATTTTGTGACCTCATCTTAGACCATATGTAACTGACGTAAAATTGACATAGAATTAATTCTGCTGTTCCCAGAAAGGGTCAGTAGGTGGCACTAGATGGCAGTAGGTGGCAGTGTAGTGCTTGTGATCTTGAGTCTGCTGTGTTCAAATTCCAGGGCTGCATCATTCGAAAGATGTAGTCTACATAGACTTAAAAACTGAGCAGCTGTTCAATGGGACAGTCTGGCCTGCAAAGCATTGTTTCTGTTGCCTAGAAACTGTGATAGTAGCGTCTCTGAAAAGCTTTATTTAATTTGCCTTGATGTTACAGGAGAAAACCAAATGTTTCATTTGTATATGATATATCTGAGGCTAAGACAAGATTTGTTAGGCTGTGTCTGGGGCAGTTTACCTCTGGTAGGGTCTCCCAAGCCAAACTGCTCCTGGGTGAGGGGCCAGGCAAAAACCGATTCCAACAACTCCTGTGATGCTTAAAAAAGAAAATCAAGGTACAGTTTACCCAGCCCAGGACAGGGTCACCGGGTTTTCCTTGTATCACCCTGGTCCACTACTTGCATGTTGGGGGTTTTCCCCGGTGGACAAGAGGGTTGCTTTCCTGTCCAAATAACATAGCATAAGCATAACATTATGGGAGGCCAATGTCTATTGTTGTGGTTATGAACTGCCATTCATAAAGCATCTTGAGGTGACTGTCGTTTGGCGCATACGCACAAATGACAGTTCAGAGGACCCAGCCTTCTTGGAGTCACTGGATGAGATGCTCCAGCTGGGGACTCCATTCTTCTGCTGGGGGACTTCAACGCTCACCTGGGCAGCGACAGTGTGACCAGGAGGGATGTGATTGGGAAGAACAGCCTTCCTGATCTCAACCTGAGTTTGAGCATAAAGTGGTTAAGTGCACGTGGGACCATGACACCCTAGTTTGCAGGTTGATGATCGATTTTATTACCGTATCATCAGATCTGCAGCTGTGAGTCTTGGATACTCTGGTGACGAGAGGAGCTGAGCTGTCATCTGATCACCACCCGGTGGTGAGTTGGATCAGGTGGTGGGGAAGATGCTAGACGGACCTGGTGTATCCAAATGAGTAGCAAGGGTGTGCTGGGAATGTCTGGCAGAGGACCTAGTCTGTGAGATCTTCAATTTCCCCCTCCAGCAGAGTTTTGATTTCATTCTGAGGGAGGCATATTGAGTCAAAGTGGACAATGCTCCGCACCTCTATTGCTGAGTCAGCTGCAACGAGCTTTGACTGCATAGTTGTTGGTGCCTGTCGTGGTGGTAATCTCAGAACTAGATGGTGGACACTGGTGGTGAAGGGAGCCGTCAGGCTGAAGGGATCATCTTATTGGGCTTGGTCAGCCTGTGGGACTCCAGAGGCAGATGAGAGGTATCGGCAGACTACGAGGAGTGCAGCTCTGGCAGTGGCTGATGCAAAAACTTGGGTGTGGGAGGAATTCAGTGAGACCATAGAACAGAACTTTTTGCCAGCTTCACGGCAAACCATCAGCCGACTCAGGAGGCAGAAGCAGTGCTCTACTCACACTATACAGTGGTAGTGGGATGCTGTTTGGAATAATAAGTGTGCAATACCTGCTGTTCACAATCTCCATTAACCTGGTATTTTGTAATATATATTTATTAGGAGCGCTGGGTATTGTCATCCTGTTATACTTAAGTAACCCTTTTTTTTTTTAAACAAAAATTTCTGTCTATATTTTTGCACTGCTATTTTCTATATAATATTTATTAAAAAAAAATAAATAAATTTTTTTTTCATTACTTTCATACTTGAGAGTTCTGCACAAGAATTCCTATGTACCCAAATTTTATGAGTGAGTACAAATTGCGAATAAAAGGTCTTGAATCTTGAAGTCTGTGGGAAAACAGCTTCGTGTCTTGATCTCTGTAAAAACTTTCCTGGTGAATTTATGGATTTTGTTACTCATTTTGGTTCATAATGTATAAAAATTAAGTCTATTTTGTAATTCATGGTCATACATGGTTCAAAATGGAGTATTATCTGTGGTATAAAATTGCATGCTCATTGGCCAAGGACTTGTCAATAAAAAGTAAATATACTTGTCCTCCGTGCATCCTGCTCTCCATGAGTCTGGGATTAGTTTGTCTTTAGTTTTCACAAGAGTGACTGAATCGAAATGCCTCGCTGTAGTTATTGTTAGGGTTGTGTCTCTGAATTCAAATGGCTTCCAAATTCTTAATAAAACCTTTCATGATACAACAGCAGTCCAAACATTGTTCCGTATATGGAGATGTTAAGGTGGCCTATGGGTGTGAACATAAGGACTAGGTAATACCGCTGATGTTTTTCAGTACACTCAATCAAAATGTCACTTCACATCAGTGAAAGTGTGCAGCCTTTTTGCTGACTGTCTTCCTTCTTGTTCTCCCTCTTCAGCAGTCCAAGGACTGCTTGCGTCTGGATGAGACCATGCTGGTCAAACAGCTGCTGCCAGAGATCTGTCATTTCATTCACACATACCGTGAGGGCCACCAGCACCAGCATGCTGCTGAGCTTCGAGCCTCAGCCTCAGCCGTCCTCTTCTCTCTGAGCTCCAACAACTTCAATGCTGTTTTTAGCCGCATTTCCACCAGGTAGGACATTCGTCCAAATCTCTCAGCATCTGTGAATAAGAATAAAAAAAAAGAATCAGTGGCATACATTTATCAAATGTATCAATTTTTTTAATGAGGAGTTTTTGAGGGGTTTTTTCTAAAACTTTTTTCTAACTTTCCTAACTTCTTTTTTATTTAGAAACTGTTAGACAAAATCATTCATAGTCATCATTGTTTGTGTCCCCTTTCAAGGAAAATACATACAGATAATAACCAAAAGATACACTTGGGTTAAAACATAATGAAGAGATAAAAACATAAATATAAAATATTACTAATTAAACTAATTTAAACACAGAAAGGACATTTTGGGGAGGTGTACTTTTTCCACCTTCCTCACTTAAATGTATCCTCCTGTAGTCATGTTTGTCCTTACCCTCCTTTGGTATCAAGAAAATCACACCTTCACCTTGAGAAGGTGGGGTTATCCCAGTCTTAAGCACGTGATGAAATTTGACTTTCATCACTGGAGTTAGTCTTTCATTTCTTTTTACCACTTGAAAGGGAAGCCATCAGGCCCAGCTGCCTCACTAGGTTTTTAATCTGAAGTAGCCTTTTTTATTTCCTTGTCCTTAGTTTTGCTAATTAAGAGTTTATTTTGTTCATCCCTTACCTTCCACATTATCATTAATGATAAATATTTGTGATCTTCTGTATCAGTTTTTATTTGTAATCTCATTTGATTAGAATCCTTTCTTTAGCCTCCAGATTGTCTTCTTCTTTTTAGTATCTAGTGCTAGATGCATGGAATTTGGAGCATGATCGTATAAGTCCATGACACCAGTATTACTGTTTTGTTTTTTTTGTTTTTTTTTTTTGTTTTTTTTAACCTTGTGTGCAGTACTGTTCAGTCTAGTCTTGAGTAGGGCTGCAACTAACAACTATTTTGATAGTCGATTAGTCGACTAATCGGATTATGAATCACATAATTATGAAATGGCACTTGTCAGCTTTTACATTTAGCCTAAGGTTATTTAAAATGTGGTAGTAAACGCATACTTCATTCAAAACTTTTAATCAGGTTTGCTGCTGGTATAACTTTAACGGTCCATTTTTCCAACCATTAAAAAAAAAAAAATATATATATATATATATATATATATATATATATATATATATAGTACTTTTTTGTCACTGTAAAACAAAGTTGGCACAGTTTCACCAGTATCCCCCATCACTAAACGTGCCGCTGAATGCTATCCGGTCTTTAAGTCTGATGTCATTTCCGGGTCCAAATGCTTCTAAATAAACAGCAATGGTATAACCAATGACCGTTCACTATTAAAGATGATTTGTAACATACCTTATCAGCTGCAGCCATTTCTGCTTCTCTTTCTCATCGGTAAAATCACAGCTGGCAAATTGATCACGTGACAGTTTGGACCTGGAAATGGAATTCTACTTCATCACTTAACAACCGGATTGCGCATGTGTGAAGCTCGCCAGAGATAGACGGACAGGAAGATGTCTCACTACATTAAAAAAAATAAATAAACGAAAAAAAAATAATAAACGACTATTATCGACAATTAAATTCGTCGTCAACTATTTTTAGTGTCGACAATGTCGACTAATCGTTGCAGCCTTAGTCTTGAGCCATCCCTCAATACACTTTATTTGGCTTCCATAGAGCCAGCCTTTCTTGAAATTTCTTTTGAAGCGATCTTGAGTAATAGTTTCTTAATCCCTGAATAACATCTTTAGGTGCTTTGTTACTAGCAGCCTGGGGCAAAAACGACTAAAAATTTCCTTAGTTGAATCTACCAAAAAAGCAGAAGATAAAAGTATAACTAGTGATCATGTTCAGTAAAAATAGTATTTTTGCCCCAACAAAGTGAATCCCAAAGAGCTATTAGCTGAAAACGTGGCATAACTCAGCATGGTGTGCAATGTATCCTTAAGGAATTTTAGGACCAAAGAAATGTCAGGTGTAAAAGAATTGTCTACATTGGATAAACTTGGTCTCAGTGGTAGGATGGCTGTCAAGACATCATTCTTAAATGGTAAATGGACGGGTTCTTATATAGTACTTTTCTGTTCTACTTTGAGTATTCAAACCGCTTCATACAACATGCCGCATTCACCCATTCATATAAGCACTTGTTTCTACATCTAAGTGCTTTCTGTCAAACATTCACATGAATTCATACTCTGATGGTTGCTCTCCAATGCAACCTTGGGGTTCAGTATCTTATGCAAGGATACTTTTGGCATGCAGCCAGGGATCAAACCACCAACCTTCCGATTAGTAGATGACCTGCTCTACCTCCTGAGCTACCCCACGCCTTAAGCAGGGGAAACAAAGGCAGACATATACCAGGTGCAAGAACTGGACTAAAAATTAGTGTCAACAGGTCTTATAAAGTGATGAATGCATATGTGAAATTTTTGGTTTATATTGTTATCAATATGTATGGAGGAGGTCAGGAAAGAGGTACAGCACTGAATGTGTACAGCAATCTGTAAAACACAGTTGAGGCTGTGTCATGGTTTGGGGCTGCATGTTGTGTGGGGGATCTTGTCAAAAAAAGCACAATGACATTTTGATCCCCCATGCATGCACACCTTGAAAGTGTGTAATCGGAAGTGGCTTCTTTTTTTGATTTTCTATTTTCCTTGCAAAATATTCAGAAATGAGTGGTAGCTCAAGCCTTGTACAATAGTGTTACATGAAACATAAAATTAATTAGCACAGAATTTTGGTGGGGGGGGCGAAGACTCTTTTTATTGGGTTCAGTTCCTGCCAGATATCTGAGACCCCTACCTTCATCATTAAAAAAAAAAAAATCAAATGGGAAGCCATCTTCTCCAGGACATTTCTCTGATTCAAGTGTAGAGATATCTTTATTTCTACTAGGGAGATACAGGATTTCAAGAGGTTTGATTGATAATTGTGGAGTACATAGGTGATGTAAAAAAACCACCTGCCCCAAGCCTCTTTAGGTCGATTTCCAAGTTGTACAGCTTAACATAGTATATTTTAAAATTTTTGTTAATTTGATGATTATTGGGTTGCCTTTGTTATTCTCATCCTCTATGACTGATATATTGGATTTAACTTGGTGATTCCTCGCAAGTTGTGCCAAAAGTCAATTTGGTTTGTTAGTGAATTCAAAAGATTTTTTTTTTATTATTATTATATTATGTAGTGCTGTTGTAGTTGACAGTTCTTCGATCAGATTCATTCTTGTCATTAGTTTCTAAAAGTAAGTCACTTTGGTCTGTTGAATATTTAATGAATTTGTCATCCATAAGCAGAGTCATATTCATTCTCCAAGTGAGTGGTTTTTGGGTCTGAGAGGTTGCACTATCATGAACATAGAAGTGTGGTCTGAGAAAGCAGTGTGGCCTGTGTCTGCACGCTCAACTAAATGTAAAAGGCACAAAAATGTAACCAATACGTGATGCTGACGAATAGAGCTGAGAGTGAAATATATGACTTATTTGTCTGAGGGGAAACTGTCCATCACTGGGCATAACATACAATTAAAGTCAAACCCTTGAGTGTCTCTAAATGAAGTTGTGACAGTAAATGGGAGATTTATATGCAAAAGACTGATCACACCCTACTTATTTGTTGTGTGATGAGAAACGCTATTAGACTTTTTTCACTTTTAAGAGAATTTAGAACAAATTTCCTTTTTACCACATTATTGGAGCCCTGAATTCCTATTTCAATTCAATTCAGTTTTGTTTATATAGTGCCAAATTACAACAGTCACCTCAAGGCACTTTATATTGTAAGGTAAAGACCGAGCAATAATACAGAGAAAACCCAAACAATCAAAGGACTCCTATGACCAAGTGCTTGGCAAAAGTGGGAAGGACAAACTTCCTTTTAACAGGAAGAAACCTTCGGCAGGAAGGGGCAGCCATCTGCCGTACCAGTTGGGATTGAGGGGAGGGAGATGGACCAACAGACACACTGTGGATGAGAGCCAAATCCAGAGTGGCAAGAAGTAAGTAAAGAAGAAACACTGAGGCCCTTCTTCCACCGATCGGGTGCCGGTGCCATTATTTGAACCGTTCAGCGTATTTTTCCAACGCGAACACAGTCGGTGCGCGGCTGAAAAACGGGTTCAACTCCGGCACCGCAAGCTAGCTGGTCTGGAACCAAGAACATGCGATGAAAGTGGCAGAAAGTTGTGACTCTGCCATCTCAACATAAAGTTTTCTACCGCTGTTTCACTGCATGGTGTGTATTACATGAGAAAAGCGATGCGATTTTCACGACTGTGATTTAGGTTGGGCCCTAAGGCTGAACTTGCTGCTTTGTATCAGTTCATATTAGATAAAAGGACACAAAGTGCGTACTTGCCATCGCTGTCTGTGTTTACCTCTGTGCCGCACACAGATGCTGCAGTAGTTTGGTTTGGACCGTAAAATATGTTTGCAGCACTACAGCATGCTCTCCCATGTTTGTGCCCGTTGGCTTCCGTGTCCAGACGAGGACCCGCCCACACTCATAACCAAAGGATCAGTTCACTAAGCGTGATGGAAACGCAGACCTGTACTTAAGCGTTTCGCCGGTTCATTGAAACCGACACTAGCACTGGCACGGGCACCTCGGTGGTGGAAACGTAGTATCAGTGTATCATGGGAAGCCCCCCAGCAGCCTAGGCCTATTGCAGTGTAACAAATGGTTGGTTCAGAGTCACCTGATCCAGCCCTAACTATAAGCATGGTCTAAACGGAAAGTTTTAAGCCTAAGATTAAAAGTAGACATGGTGTTTGTCTCGTGAATACAGACTGGGAGCTGGCCCCTTTTCTGTTGAACCACCACAGAAAAATTACAAAAATGGTGGTGCAAAACTACCAACATAACTGGCACACAAACTAGCTGGTTCTTTTTCTAGCCAGAGAGACCAATCCCCTTTGGGGTTACATCAGGAGAGGCATCTGGCATAAAACTGCCAAATCAAACATGCAGAGCTATCTGTGATGCTGTGGTGACCCCTTGTGACAAGGGAGCTTGTGAAAGTAGCTTATAACTTGGATAAAACCACTGACTTTCCCATTAGTAGCCTGCACGTGTGACCTGTTTTTTTTTTCTTTTCTAATCAAAAATGGGCCTCTTGCCTCTCTGTTATAAAGTTTTTTGGGTTTTTTTCTAAATAAGTCCTCTAGTTCCTTCATTTTTTTGTTGGGGGGGGGGGCAAATGCATTTGTTCCAAATATTGAGGGTGATCTCTTCCCTCAATCCACCTTGAAATCTGTAGCTGTGGACTCATTAAACAGGAATTTATCATTTATCAGAAATATTTTTTTCTCCATTTAAGCTTTTTGTAACAGTTTGTTTATTAATGTAAATATTTTACCTGGGATTTTTTTCCCCATCTGGTATCCATATGATTTATTTTACACAAGAACCGAGGGAACTGTAAAGAATATCTATTTGCCCTTCACCTGCACAGAATGTGCCAAAATGTCAGTCCTCTGTGTGATTCTTATGGTTCTTATGTGTGTTTAGCATCACTGTGCTTCTCAAGCATAGTAGCTTTGTGGTAATGCTAACAACAAATTCACCGTGCTTCAAAGTGAGATACACTTGTCCTGGCAGGATTAATATATACTGCTCAAAAAATTAAAGGAACACTTTTTAATCGCTGTGTAGCATCAAGTTAATTAAACTTCTGGGATATTGATCTGGTCAGTTAAATAGCAGAGGGGGTTGTTAATCAGTTTTAACTGCTTTGGTGTTATTGAAATTAACAACATGTGCACTGGAGGGGCAACAATGAGAAAACTCCCAAAACAGGAACAGTTTTACAGGTCCACTGACATTACAGAGGTTGCACAGGTATTCCAATTTCTCTGGTATGGCACAGTATGTGCCACTGCCAGGTGGTTTGGTGTGTCTCCCAGCATAGTCTCAAGAGCATGGGGGAGATTCCAGGAGACATGTAGTTACTCTAGGAGAGCAACAAGGCTGTAGAAGGTCCTTAATCCATGAGGAGGACTGTTATCTGCTCTTTTGTGCAAGGAGGAACAGGATGGGCATGTCCAGAGCTCCAGGGGTGGCTGTGGCTCAGGGGGTTGGACAGGTCACCTACTAAATGGAAGGTTGGCGGTTTGATTTCTGGCTGCATGCCAAAGTATCCCTGGGCAAGATACTGAACCCCAAGTTGCTCTCTGATGCAAGCGTTGGAGTATGAATGTGTGTGAATGTCCAACAGTAAACAAAAAAAAAGCACGTAGCTTAG
Source organism: Archocentrus centrarchus (assembly GCF_007364275.1). NCBI lineage: Eukaryota > Metazoa > Chordata > Actinopteri > Cichliformes > Cichlidae > Archocentrus > Archocentrus centrarchus. The sequence goes on from NC_044358.1 coordinate 4,478,330, forward strand.
TTTCATATGGAAGTGCTTGTATGAATGTGTGTGAATGGGTGAATGCAAACGTGTTGTATAAGAGTAGAAAGGTGCTATAAGAACTAGTCCATTTACCATTTACAAAGTTAGCGCCATCCAGCAGGCCACTGGTCTAAATGTCTCTGAATTCTGTACTCTGAACATCAATGATGCAAATCTTACACAAATATGACTCACTTAATGAGCTACATTTATTTCTGAGATTTCTATTGTGATCTTGTCATGTTGCTTTTTACATATTTGTGTGATTCAGTCAAATGATGAAGAATCACATCTATAAAAAGATGTGAAGTGTTTTACAAATTATATATAGATGTTGTGTCACATCACATCTTTGCTGAATACACTTGAGAACTTGTGAAATTCTGATAAATTATTCTTACTAAATATAATTTTTCTACCAAGTTAAGTTTTTTTCAGGCATAGGGTCCAGCCCTACAATTTTATATGTTCATGTTGTGGAGGGTTATGCTGAAAAGAGCCATTTGCTCAGCAGAATAACTCTTTTCTTCATACCATGTTCTCTATGTAAGTACTAAATAGCAGAATTCACATCTGTGTCTCCTCAGGCTACAAGAGCTGACTGTCTGCTCAGAGGATAATGTTGATGTTCATGACATAGAGCTGATGCAGTACATCAATGTGGACTGCTCCAAGCTGAAGAGGCTGTTGCAAGGTTAGTCTCTAATGCACTTAAAAGTTTACATGTAAGAGCTATAATATTTGTGAGCGCACTAAGAAATTGTCAGAAGATTAGGTTTAGAGGTGCTGATGTAAAAAAAAAAAAAAATCTTTGAGAAGTTATGGAATAAAAAGAGGGCAATTAAACAAATTTTGCTGTATGTGTTAAGTCTTTTGTGCTTTCTTTTCTCAGAAACTGTACTGAAGTTCAGAGCTCTAAAAAAACCTGCCCAACTTGCAGTCATCAGCAGTTTGGAGAAGGTACTTTTTTCTTTCTGTAATAGTGCACTGTCAAATAATTTTAGGGTTTATATGCACGATATTAATGAATTACTAAAATGTGACATTTTTTTACTCAGGCATTTTGGAACTGGGTGGAGTATTACCCAGATGAGTTCACCATGCTGTACCAGCGACCGCAGACAGATATGGCAGGTATGACTGGAGTCAAATACATTCAGTTGAGATACTTAACCTCTATTTGGGAAATTCTTATGTTAGAGCAATTGAAATGATGATTTATTATTACTGCTACTGCTGATTGTTTTGTTTATATACACCGATCAGGCATAACATGACCACTGACGGGTGAACTGAATAACACTTATTATCGCTTCATCATGGCACTTGTTAGTGGGTGGGATATATTAGGGAGCAAGGGAACATTTTGTCCTCATAGTTGATGTATTAGGAGGAAAAATGGGCAAGTGTAAGAATTTGACAAGGGCCAAATTCTCCTGGTCTGCAGTGGTCTGTATCTATCAAAAGTGGTTCAAGGAAGGAAAAGTGATGAACCAGAGACAGGGTCATGGGTAGCCAAGGCTCACTGATGCACATCGGGAGCAAAGGCTTGCTCATGTGGTCTGATCCAACACATGAGCTGCTGCAGTTATTAAAACAAAACAAACAAAAAGGTCTGTGTCAAGTGTTGAGAAATCAGGGCATACAGACAATACGTGGGTGTCTCGAACAAAGATATAGCATAAGTGGACTAGGGATGAAAATAAGGAACTGCTGGAATGCAACTGCATGTGTAACCCTAATTAAAGGGGTTACCTGAAGAGGATGTGGGACCTATGGATTCCAACGTCTAGACTAACATCAAAACAAATACTAGCTCAGTGTTCCAACATTCGCAAGAAGCAACTGCTATTACAACTGGAGATTGACGTGATACAGCACAAATGCTGGGAGCAGGACGTCAGGTCAGGGGGAGGAGATATAATCATCCCCACACTCCGAGATTGGGTAGCAAGCCCCAATAATAACAGCTAGTATGCTGAATACCAGAGCAGCTGACCTGAAAGATAAGATCACGGCTAAGATGGAAACCTGGACCCCTCGAAGCCGACTATCAAGACTATGTGAAGTACCTCTGATGCGAATGCCCTACTTTGACCATCACTGAAACCAATCAGTCCTTGAGATGCTTGGCTATAAGATGAACAGCCACAAGGAGAGTACCCTCCAAAGATGAAGTACAGTATGAAGTACCTAAGAAGTACAACAGACTGTCCAAACCTGAGGCCTTAGAGGTTGCCAAGCAAAGACTCAGCCTTGGCTAACCTCCTGAAGAGTTATACCAGAGAGATAGAAACCAGGAGAATAAACCAGATGTTCTCCACTGAATCATCCAAGGTGTACTCTCAGTTGCAGGGGAATAAAATGAGAACGGCACCCCCACCAAGGCTGGAGGCAGAGCAGTACTGGAAGAGCATATGGGAGAAGAATGCAACACACAACACCAATGCTCAGTGGCAGACCACAGCAATCTCCTTGAACACACTCCAGTAACTCCAGTTACCATCACAGTGGCATCCAAGCTAGAGGCTAAGACCGAGAATGGCTGTCTGAAGGCTGGACATTGGCAGAGATACCAGGGGAGCAAACCAACAGCTACATGTACTGGTAGATAGAGCAGTCACTCGAGACTGTAAGACCCGACTGACCAACCTGTGCATCGCCTGAATTGATTACAAGAAAGCCTATGACTCGATACTGCACACATGGATCCTGGACTGCCTAGACCTATACAAGATCAATAGGACCCTAAGAGCCTTCGCCAAGAACTCAATGGGAATGTGGAGAACAACACTAGAGGCCAACTTCAAGCCAATTGCACCATCAAGTGCGGGATTTACCAAGGAGATTCTCTGTCCCCACTGGTGTTCTGTTCTAGGCCTGAATCCCCTCAGCCAGATTATCAACAAGACTGGCTACAGATATCGACTACGAAATGGAGCCAACTATCAGCCGTCTCCTCTACATGGATGACATCAAGCTGTATGCCAGGAGTGAATGAGATATCGATTCACTGATCCATACCACTAGGACCTACAGCAATGACATTGGAATGTCATTCAGACTGGAGAAGTGTAGTCGGATAGTAACAAAGCGAGGGAAGGTCAGACACCTACGCCCTGCCAGATGTTGGATGCCCTGCTGGGATAATAAGCTGGGCAAAGGAGGAAATAGAAGCCACTGATGTCAAGACAAAAAAGCTCCTTACCATGCATGGAGGGATTCACCCCAAATCCAGCAACCTGAAACTATATGCTAAGTAGAAAGAAGGAGGCTGAGGAAGGCTGAGGACTAGTGTCAGAACCACTATTCTAGATGACATAAAAAATCTAGATGTAAATAACAAAAACCCATGAATACATCAGGAAGATGGCCACAAAGGATCATGTGCTTAGTGAGTACCTCAGGCAACAGAAACCCGAGAAAGACCAGGAACCATCATGGAAGGACAGGCTTCTGCACGGCATGTACCACCAGCAGATGAAAGAAGTGGCTACACATATACCTTGAAATCAATGATTTTTCACACAATAAGTCTTTCCTCAGTATGCAGTCAAGTTCTTCAGAGTCCTGCTAATGACTTCTATATGTGACTCACCTGTGTTGGATCAGGGACACATCTAAAACCTGCAGGACATCGGACCTCAAGGCCTGGATTTGAGGATCTCTGGTATAGACTGTATTAGTGTAATGAAAAATATTGTCTGATGTACTTTTTTTTTTGATTATGGTGTTTAATATAACTGATGTGTCGAATTGCTCTGCAGGGTGGCTTCAAAATTGACTGGCAATGTTGCAGGCATTAAATGTGCATATTTGTGTATTTGCACAGAAGCTGCAGAGAAGTTGTTTGACCTGGTGGACAGCTTTGCAGAGAGCACCAAGAGGAAGGCAGCAGTGTGGCCACTGCAGATAATCCTCCTCATCCTCTGCCCAGAGATCACACACACAATCTCTAAAGACACAGTGGAAGAAAGCAAGGCCAACAAGGTGTGGAAAAAAGAACACACAGAGATGCAGCAGAGACTGATTCCACTCACTCTGTAATCACTCTTTCTGTCATTTTGTATCTGCAGAAACTTTTTCTGGACAGTTTACGGAAAGCTTTAGCAGGGCAGGGTGGCAGCAAGCAGCTGATGGAGAGTGCTGCCATTGCCTGTGTCAAGCTTTGTAAAGCCTCCACTTATATTAACTGGGAAGATCATTCCACCATTTTCCTCCTGGTCCAGTCCATTGTCATGGATCTCAAGGTCTGACCACTTACTGAAAATTCTTTTATTTTTTTAATCTTTTTGTATCATTTTATTATCACAGCAGCTAGAACATTTACTAATTTGACACTGAAATTAGTTCTAGTTCTTTCTGTTTGGTTAAAGAAGATGGATCTTTACACATGATGAAGATATTTGTTACATATTAAGCATTAGTTTTCACTCAGATATGTTTCTAAGTGAAGTTTGGGTGTGCGTATGTCAGCAATTAAAAAATTGTTGTCTATAACTAGGTAAATGGGCTGGTAATTGTATATTTCCTTTTTACCACAAACCTCATTCACCTAGTCACACACACTTTCTTTTTTAATTTTCTGCGTGAATGCTCTGCCTAACATTCACACTCAACATCAAGGATTCTTTGACATTCAGACGGGAGGAGGTGGGATTCAAACCACCAACTTTCCAATTAGTAGATGACCCACCCCACTTCCGAAGTCATGGCTGCCCCTACCTTCTGTTCCCTGAATGAGAGGAACAAAGATAATGCATAGTATTGGATATCATGCCCCTGCATGTGCTGGCTAAATACACCTCTATTCATGCCTTTAAGACGGATGACTTTTGATGACATATGTAAGGTCTTACCTGCATGTTCAGTTTGACAGCTGCCCTTCACCGAGCCCAACTGCATGGTGGAACAACAGGTTGTTTCACCTTTTTCCTCTCCTTTAGGGAACAGAAGTTATACACATTTCATTCTCTTTTAGCATACACATACAATGTGAGATAATTATTCAGGTCTTGAACAGAAACCACTAAACTAGAGTCAGACCAACAGCACCTTAAAGACATGTAGACCCAGCAGAAAGCGCAGAATGAGGTCTTCCTTGTTCAGCTTGTGAGAAGACACCCTCCTGTCGGGGGAGTCCTGGTGTTTAGTATAACTGAGGTGATGAGGCTGCAAAGAGGCTTAAAAACTGACAGGCTTACAGACCACGATCAGAGAGACCTGGTGTATCAAGCCAGGCTTTTCTCAAAGAGTGGGGAGCTAACACTCAAGGTGCAGTTATTGTCAGCCTGCTCTGGAAGTGACACATGCAGTGTGTCCTTTGCAGTGAGAATGAACCCAGGGTTAAATTGCTCTCGTTGTTTGCTCTTGGAAACAGAGCACATTTCCAGCCCGAGAAAAGCAATCTGTCAACTCAGGGATAGTGAGCTTTTTTTGAATGTTCATTGGCACAACCCAGTGTTTGAATGTGTGACAGAACCAGTAACAGCTGCTTGCGCTCTGGAGACTGCTAAGATATGGATGTCCCTCTCTCAGAGGGTATCCAACACAGTTTTGACATATTTGGTGAAGATGCAGGGAGCAAGAGACAGACCAAAAGGCAGAACCAGGTATTACCCTTGAAGGCAAATCTCAGAAGCTGCCAGTTGTCTGGGTGTATAGCTACATGAAAGTAAATGTCTTAGATTGACTGTTTTAATCCAATCTCCTGGGCCAACTGCATTGCGTGTTGAGAGAAAACAAGGTGGTTGGGCCTGAAACTGTAACTCATAACCTGTAGTAATAGTTCTAGCCATCCACAGAAAGGGTTGCTGCCCTCTAGTGTGCTTGAGAGGGAAGACATTATCTGACCTGGTCTGTTTGACCTGCAGGCTAAAGATTTGAAATTTTCAAAACAAAATACATTCAATGTGTGTACCAGTAAAGAAAAATATGTACATTCATGCACTTTATTGGGCACAAAAATGACAGTCTGAACAGCTGGTAAACTTGAACATTTAAAACATGCAAACTGGGAGTTACAACTTCAGGCAAAAAAAAAAAAAAAGTGTATTTTTGGGTGCAGAATGGTTGTGCTTTAGGGTGACTGTGAGGTGGCAATATTTTTTGGGGGCCGGCAGCCTGAACAAAAGGTCACACATGCTTGTGCATGCAAGCACACACGCATGCACGCACACACAATTCATTATTTACAATAGAACAGTGAAAAAATATAAAATTAAAACTAAGGAAAAGCACAATTTCATGATGAATATTAGCTCACTTGAATTTGATTGCAGCAGCGTGTCTCAGAAAAGTTGGAACAGCATAACAAAGGACTGGAAAAGTGGTACTAAAAAGAAACAGTAACTACAGTATTTTGCAACTAATTATGTTATTTGGCAATAGGCCAGTAACATGATAGGGTATAAAAAGAGCATATATACAAGTATAGTAGGACAGTACATATTATCATCAAAACATTGTACATTGAAGATGGTAAAATGAGCAGACCGTAAATCCAGCTTTAATTCACTCATTATGAAGGATGGACTCTGAAGACATTCAAAACTTTTGCTGATAATACTTCATACATTTCTATTACATACATTCCTAACTACTGTAACTGATCCATCATTGTACATAAGTTTACCTTTGTAGAAATGTGCTTATGAATGACATCGTGACCCATGACCCTGTTTGTCCCATCAGGCTCTGCTGTTCAACCCAGCCAAACCCTTCTGGAGAGGGACGGGCAGTCAGAATGCCGATGTGGAGCTCATGATGGACTGCTTCGTCTCCTGTTTCCGCATTAACCCTCACAACAACCAGCACTTTAAGGTGGACAGAAAAAAGTGCCATTCATTTTGTTTTATGTCATGTTACCCCTTGTTGGGGGCAGGTGCTGGATATTAGCAGCTTCCAGTAAGTCTCAGGGTACTTCCTATTTGTCTTGTAGGTCTGTCTGGCCTCCTCATCCCCCTCCACCTTTCACTTTGTTCTGGTCAACTCATTGCATAGAATAATCAACAATGTAAGTTTGCCGAGCTTCACACATTATTGATGCTAGTAAAATTTAAGATGTCACTTGACTTCTCATCTCTCGTCCTGTGTTACCTTATTTCAGTCCCACCTGGACTGGTGGCCTAAGATTGATGCGGTGTACTGCCACTCTGCAGAGCTTCGCTTTATGTTCTCAGACACCCTCAACCGTGTGACCCAAGGCGCTGGCACACACGCTCCACTACGCATGACCCCGGTGAGAAGACAACAGCATATTGTAAACTACTTAAGTTAACTACCGTATCTGAGAGTAAGCACATCTAAAATATGATTGATCTAAACATGGAAAAAGACAGAAACCGTCCTATTACACAGAAGAGTCAGCTCTGTGTAATATAGATGTACATGTACAGTACCAGTGAAAGGTTTGGACACCCATGTGTGAGTGTCTCAAATTGTATATAATTACACTAGATCTTCACGGTCTGCTTGAATCAGTTTCAATCTTTATTTTTTTAATCTTTTTTATCTTTTAATGACTAAATCAGTCACACACACACAGCCCAACTAATCCCACGTCCAGAGCCAAGCTAACAGTGTGCTAGTGTGTTGCTCAGCACTTTCTACCCACTGGTTCCTGCCAAAGATGTAAGAACAGGTTCACTAATTTCCTTGAACAGCTGCTCACTTGAGTTAATTGTTGAGTCAAACTGTGTATTTGGTGATTCAGAGACTGTAACATAGGAGGCAGTGCCACAGTGGGGCAGTGGTTCGTATGATGTTTTGAAGGAAGCTGAATTACTGTATATTCCCTTTTGCACATGCCAACACAGTAAGAAGAAAGTCCTTGGCTAGATTTGTGCAGAAACTGTCAGGAGACATCTTGTTAAAACCACAATTAGGAATATGTATTCATTATCAAACACAGTTATGCAGGAGGTTTGAACCATGATAGTCAAACCTGTTTAAATGTCACATTTGAGAACAGGAATCCATTTTATGGCCTCTGAAGCTGACAAATTCACCTAAAAAGAAAACAAGCTTTTTGAATTATGCAGATTCTTAGAATTCATGTTTTCTTCTCTAGTATCCCAATTATGATGACTTAAGTATCTTCTTTTTGGGAATGTCTGTGAAGAATCCACAAATGTTTGGTTCACTCACGATGATGAATTGGAAAAATTCTCTCTCTCTCTCTCTCTCTCTCTCTCTCTCTCTCTCTGTCTCTGTCTCTCTCTCTCTGTCTCTGTCTCTCTCTCTCTCTGTCTCTGTCTCTCTCTCTCTCTGTCTCTCTCTCTCTCTGTCTCTCTCTCTCTCTCTGTCTCTGTCTCTCTCTCTCTCTCTGTCTCTCTCTCTCTCTCTCTCTCTCTCTCTCTCTCTCTCTCTCTCTCTGTCTCTCTCTCTCTGTCTCTGTCTCTCTCTCTCTGTCTCTCTCTCTCTCTCTCTGTCTCTCTCTCTCTCTCTCTCTCTCTCTCTCTCTCTCTCTCTCTCTCTCTCTCTCTCTCTCTCTCTCTCTCTCTCAATGGTTAATCGGAATTTGTTGAAATTCTAGAACTAATTTGTCTTAATTTGTCAAATTTCTCAACGTGTTGCTGGATAATATAATGCAAATTAAAAGCAGTGGATTGAACCGGTGTCCTCCGTATTTTCTGCTGCCCCTTACAGAGTCTGACATTTATTGGAAAGAAGACCACCAGCCTTAAGTTCAAAGAGAAAGTCACAGATCTGGACACTCGAAGTTACAAGTGCCTCCTCCTTGCGCTGGTCAAACTCATTCACGCTGATCCCAAACTCCTGTTGCATGTGAGTCCCACCACATTTATGTTGGCATGTCTCAGCAGCTAGAAACAACAGTTATTTATTTCTGTGGAAAACCAAAATTGTTATATTGTATATGTACCAAGTATGCTTGTAATTGTTTTTGTGTTACTGTGTATCAGAATCCAGTGAAACAAGCTCCAGAGATGCAGAGCAGCACAGCAGAGCTCATCACTGGCCTTGTGCAGCTAGTGCCTCTAACCAACAGTACCCAGCTCTCACAAGAAGCAATGGAGGTCAGAGCCCAAACCAGCTACTTTGCTCAGTGCACTTCTTGCAGAGAGTCTCAATGAAATAAATGCCAGGAGAAAAAACCCTTAAATCCAGTGGAGTGCTTTGAAATGACATGTGGATATGGGGTGTTTTCAGTGTCTTTCACTGTTAATTTGTTATTGAATTTAACAGTAATTCAGAAAATTGTGAAAGTGAGGCACCTGGGAATATTTTTGAATAGAAAAGAATATTTTCATTGTGGGCAGAGTGGCAAGTTTGACCAGATGTACACTGATGTAAATCAACTTGATGATAAATTTTATCAAAACTACAAGGAAACATGATAAATTTCTTGATTGCATTAACCAGCTAGTTCAAGCATTTCCAGTTTCATATTTTGCTACTGGCAGGTTGCTTGCTACTGGACTTCCTTTGTGCCATACGTGCCTGCACATAAGTAGGCATCCCTGCTACCACAAGTAGAATCTAATTCTATAAAACAAATGTGGAGCAGAATCACAAGGTGGTTTCTGCAGTTGTGGTAAATACTTTGCATATGTTATGGTAATAGATAATAGCACTGATCTTTTTCTTTTTTACTGTTAAGCTTTACATCTTCCTGGTTGTTTCTCTGAAGTCTGATGTCCTCTTCTTTTGGTTTCCAGGCTCTGCTAGTTCTGCACCAGCCGGAGAACATAGAGCTGTGGAATCCTGATGCTCCCATAGAGACATTTTGGGACATTAGGTACTCCTATATATATCCCAGCCACTAAATGCAATCCACATTTCCTCCCATGGAGACCCAGCAGTGACCCAGAGTCCTGTCACTAGAGTCGAAAACAAAGAATTACCTTTTAATCTTTAAGTAATTTTTGTTTCTATAGCACATTTAAAACCGAAGTGCTTTACACTTGAATAAAATAGAACAAGTTCCTAAATAACTTTACGTTTCACACATTCACAATGTTTACATGAAATAACCCATCAAAAACCAACCCTCTAATCACAGTTCCTGAAATCAGCACTTTTCAAAAGCTTGTACGAAAAGGTAAATCTTCAGGTTAGATTTAAAAAAAGCTACATTTGATGCTTGTCTGATGTCATCTGGGAGGTCATTCCAGAGTTATGGTGCAACAACAGAAAAGGCATGAGGTCCTTTTGACATAAGCTTCAACTGCGAGATGTTTAGGAGTGATTGAGAACAGGAATGAGTTAGACCTTAATGATCTTGCGGGAGTATGTGGACCCAGCATATCTACCACATATACAGGTGCCAGGCCATTTAAGGCTTCAAACACAAACGGTGCCACTTTATACCGCAATCTGTAATAAACAGGGTGCCAGTGTGATCTCTCTTTTCTTGTCCCAGTAATGTGGCTGCATTTTGGACTAATTGTAATTGGCTGAGAGATGTTTGGCCAACCCCAGTATACAGTCCAGTTTAGATGTAACAAAGTTATGCATAATCCTTTCCAGATCAGAAGGTTTTTAAAAATGTTTTTAGTCTGGAGATTGTTCTGAGCTGGAAGAAATTGATCTTAAACACTCCATTTATTTGTTATATTTCAAATTTGTGTCAAAGATTATTCCAGGGTTCTTAACCTGTGTTTTAATAGAAAAGAGTTATGAAGCCAAAGTTATCCTTCAGCTTCCTTGGTTAGTAGTGAAGAGCCAAACAATTTGACCTCTGTTTTGGACCCATTTGAATCTATGGGACATCCAATTATTTTTCCCATCCATCCATTCTCTTCCGCTTATCCGGTTCAGGGTTGTGGGTGGAGGTGCGGTGGAGCCTATCCCAGCTGACATACAGTGTGGCAAAAAAGTATTTAGTCAAGTTCTCCTACCTGGAAAGATGAGAGAGGTCTGTAATTCCCATCATAGGTACACTTCCACTATTAGAGGCAAAATGAGGAAAAACAAAAATCCAGGAAATCATATTGTAGGATTTTTAAAGAATTTATTTGTAAATCAAAAAAAAAAAAAAAAAAATGTCACAGGTAATGAGATGTGATACTAGAGACCTTTTTACTTGATCTTTTGATCTGTCATGGTCTAAATTTAGTAATTTGATTTCTTCATAGCTCAGTATAATATCTTCAAACAACTGTTATACAAAACAGTTTTGCATGCAGAGATGCTTTTATGTATACTCCAGTAGTCAACTCAAGGATTCTGGTGATTCTGTAATCTGACCATGCTGACACTTGATTTGAATTTCAGCATGTCGTCTTGACTGCGTCTTCATACCTAAATGCACTGAGTTGCTTCCATGTGATTGGCCAATTAGATATTTGTGTTAACAAGCAGTTGAACAGGTGTGAAGTAGGTGACGAGTGTATATTAGTTGTTTGACTCAATATGTCTGCCTGCTGCACATTTGAAACAAAGTGAATATTGAATATTGATTCACATATGAAGCTGTTAATGTTCAGATGCTATCAAAGTTGTGGAAAGAAGTGATTTTCTGAAAGATGCTTTTATATTATTATAGCGTGAAAAAAAAGATGAAGTCCTAAACATTGAAATTCACAGGACCACCTGTTTTTATTCCTTTGTTCAGCTCACAGGTGCTCTTCCTAATCTGCCGCAAACTGATTGGTCAGCAAATCGTTAATGGGACAGAAGTTCTGAAGTGGCTGAGGGAGATCCTCATCTGCAGGAACAAGTTTTTGCTTAAGAACAAGGTGCAGTCCCATTTCTTGGTGCACATTACTCTTGTTTATGCCCCAGTGAGCAATCTAGTCCTTTGGGGGTGTGATTCACTGGCTCAGAACCAGAAGGGTCATGCTGTGGTGTGTCCCACAAGGTGGGTGTAACCTGTATGTTTGGTACTTGATGCTTTCAGGAGTGTGCCACCATGGGTGGTGGCATCCCCATCTGTCGGCAGGCCCAGACAAAGCTGGAGGTGAGCCTCTACATGTTCCTGTGGAGCCCGGACACCGAAGCAGTTCTGGTGGCCATGTCCTGTTTCCGCCATCTCTGTGAGGAGGCTGATATCCGCAGTGCTGCTGATGAGGTGCCCGTTCAGACAATCTTGCCCAATTACGCCACCTTCAGTGAACTGGCCTCCGTCAGCAACATGATGGGAACAGGTTAGTACATTCTTTCCTCTTTAGCCAGAGGTAATCCTGCAGTTTGGCTCTGTGTTCTCTAATGAGTCTTTTCATATAAATAAGTCTCAAAATGATTTTGAGACAAAATACAAAAAAAAGAGCGAAAACCAACAATAAACTCGTCGTCTTATTAAACAAGAAAATTCTTCTCCTTAAAAAAGCATTTTTTTTTAATTTAAAGATAGATGCATGTAAAGCGAGCCATGTGTTTTAATTCACAGAAAAAAATATTTTCATCAACTCAAAACATTCAAACCCAAACACTTCAAGATTTACAGCCATCATTTTGATTGACCTTCTCCCAAGTCAAGCTCTTTTAAAAAGTTCAAAAGGGGTCGGTCCCCAAGCATTTTCAGGCACTTGATTTTGATAGTATTTAAATGTATACTTTATTTTGTCTATGATATGATTTGTAGTTTTTAGGCCCTATTGCATCTGTGCTTTATTGGTCTCCAGTGTGGGTATTGTATAATGGCTTAATCATTCCCCCTAGAAAACTGCAACTGGGGAGCCGCACTGCTGAGTTTAACCTTTTATTTACCATGGGCCTGCCGGCGGGCACTTCAACAGTGCTGCCATTTGTGGACTACGGGCAGCAATTACCATAATAACCATATGTTGGGTGTGAAGTGCAATTTCTCAGCTTTCAGAAACCGTTCAAATTTTTCCAATAGGACGCGTAATTACAGTAATGCAAAGATGTCTCAGTGGTGATACGCTTGGCGTTAAGTAGGGGCAGGTAACAGGTGCAACGGCAGTGATCGCCCGCTGTTAAAGGGCTAAGGTACATGTATAAAATTTAGTGCACACTTTAAAAAAAAAAAATGCTCTTAGAGCCATGCCTGACACACAACAGAAATTCACCAATATGAATATAATAATGAAAATTATATTGTGGCGACATAGTTTAACCCTTTAACAGCAGCGATCACCACTGAAGCACCTGTTACCTGCCCTTACTTACTGTGATCAGCTAGTCAACACCTGAAAAAACAAAATACATACATGAACCAACAATCTTGATTTGGTGTGTGGGTGTGTATGTACATGCGTGTGTGAGCAAGTGTCTGTCTTTTTGTCATGACACATACTTGATAATGAGGGTAGAAAGCCACAGAAGCAAACAGAGAAAGACCCAGGAGACCCGGCTGTCCGCAGCCCCCCAGGAACACTGTAGACCCGAGGCCACACATCCCGATGGCAACTGCGTGCACAGCCCAGAAGAGGACAATAAAGATACTAATAAAATCAATTCTTTGTTAAGTTGTGTGTCATGTGTAGACACAACAGTGGTTCTTCTGTTAAGTTTGGTGTATTATTTTTATGCTTGATTAATTCACAGGTAAGTGTTATTTGGCTTAACGAGAAAAAAAAAAACATTCCTCTGAAAACGGGCTGATACAAGTGGAGTGAAAAAGCAGCAAGTGTCCAAAGAAAAACATTGATGATGGTCAGAAAGCCTGGAGAACTATTGCTCAAGACTGCTTTAAAAACAAAAGTAAAACTGGCTCCTTGGAAAATAAAATGTAAAGAAATGACACAGTAGTCAACATGTCCTTATTTAATCATCAAAAACCAAGCCTGTAGTAGAAAAAATAAACAGTCCTGATCTCTATGAATGCTTTGTTTGTAATTCCACAGGCCGCTCCACCTTGCAGAAGAGGGTGATGGCTTTGTTGAGGAGGATAGAGCATCCTACACCAGGAAACATTGAGGTAACATTCAATTTACATTCATTTTACTGGCTATCAATTAGTTTTTGTTATTTTAATAATCCCCCCTTCTCTTGTGACTTGGTGATAGAATTGTGCAATATTCTCAGATTGGTGTCAAATTTAGAATTTGTTAATGTTGTAGGCTTGGGAGGACACATACTCTAAATGGGACCAGGCCACCAAACAGATTCTCAACTTCCCCAAAAACAAGGCAGATGACGGACAGGTAAGCATAGGGGAGTGTGAAGTTATTGTCTCTATGTACCTTATGAGTGAGTGTGGAGTGAACACACCTCTTTGCTAGAAGCAGAAGGCACAAAACACTGAGGGGAAATAAGAGTGCTTCTAGTGAGGCCACAGCAGGAGACCACTGCAGTTCTGACCAGATGTGGATTGTTTTGGATACCTAAAGTACCAGCTAGCTCTAGTCCACCTGAATTTTTGATGGGGCTGTGTTTCTCACATTGTCTGAGCACTGTTTAAACCTGACATCTTTATAAAGCATTTGACTTTCAAAGCTGAAGCAGTTTGTCTCCTCATTTCCCACCTAGAGTTGGTAAAAGATAAAGTGATGCAATACAGTGGTTAATGTGCCTTTGCTCAAACTTGGAATATATGTGTAAATATTAAAAATAAGCATAAAAAAAAACAAAAAACTACTCAGTGTTAAGATTTGAGAGTTTTTACGCCAGGTGCCCTTCATTACACAACCCCAAAGGGGATTTGTGTCTGTAATATTATATAATGTTACACATTCTCTACCTTGAGCTTACTTTTTTAGAGAATGGATTGTAATCGTAAAAAGTTGTAATGATTACAGTCACAAAGAGTTCTCCAGCCTCATTGTCCTGTATAATGACAATAAAGGCATTTTATTCTATTCTTATAAGGCAAACTACATTTTGTTAATCTGTTTGTTGCTGTTGATGTGCATTTTTTAAAACTGGCTTTGTGTTGAGCCTATGCAGTGTATTAGGCTATGTTCACACTGCAGCCTGAAGTGACCCAAATCCAATTTTTTTTTTGCCCTCATGCGACCTGTATTCGATCTTTTCATGCTAGTCTGAACAACACAGATGCAATTTCTTTCAAATGCGACCCAGGCCACTTGGATATGTGGTGCTAAATCCGATACGTATCCAATCTTTTCAAATGTGACCTGTGTGTGTGTACGGCCAGGTTGCATTTATCCGACCTGCACGTCATTAATACTCGACAAACTTCACTATTCTGCGTCCTGTTACGCAGACGCGGGAAGGAAAACGTGAGACTTCTGCAAACACTGAGCACGCTCACTACATGTGACGATATCGCGTCCTCTACTGCGCATGCGGAACGCTTTCAGGTTCGTCTGCTGTTCACACACTGATCACATCCAAGTCGCATATATTTGGAAATGTGAACGACCACGCAATCGGATAAAATCAGATTTCACAAAAAATCGGAATTGGGTCACTTCAGGCTGTAGTGTGAACGTAGCCTTACTGAATGCAGTGTATTACTGAATGCAAACTTGTAACACATAGTTTCCTTGCTGTTGTGCCACTGGACCTCAGTGTCTTTGTGTCCCCCTGCAGCAGGAGTGGATCAACATGACAGGATTTCTGTGTGCTCTGGGTGGTGTGTGCCTTCAGCAGCGTGGCACCCCTGGCCCAGCCACCTACAGTCCACCAATGGGCCCCATGAGTGAGCGTAAACCCTCCATGATCTCTATGGGGCCTTGTGAGGTTTCCAACCCCGTGACCACCTCCTGCTCTTCGGCCTCGAGCGAGACACCTGTCAGCCGCTTCCTGGATCGGCTGCTGGCCCTGCTGGTGTGCGGCCACGACAGAGTGGGCCTCCATGTTCGCACAAATGTTAAGGATCTGCTTGGACTGGAGCTCAGTCCAGCTCTCTACCCCATGCTGTTCAACAAGCTGAAGAACAGCATTGGCAAGTTCTTTGACACTCAGGGACCGGTGAGTTTGTATTAAAAAAGAGGGATAAATGAGAAAAAAAATTGTCATTCTGCCAGTGAGTAAGACTGCATTAAAACTACAGCAAATAGGAAATGTAGTTAGGTAAATTAGACCCTTATTAATAGCATTCTTTTTGTGTCTCAGTTTTGGAAAGCCTCCTGTATGGCCTCATTAGAAGCTCAAAACCTATGAATCACTTATGCCAGCACAACTGGCTGGCATAAATGATGCTAGACTGACATATCATAATTTGTCATTCAGAAATCTCTTCTCGCTTCTAAAAGGAGCCTTTTGACAACAGTGCTATTGAGTGCTAAGCTCACATTCCACTACGAGCTGGCAACCTCGTAGGCTCTCTTCAAGAGTGTTTTTATTCCACTGCATGGCAGTGTGGTAATCTGTAGTTTTCTCACTGTGACTTGAGATTATGGATCCAACCCCAGGTCTCTACTCTGCATTGCTATGAAAGCAAGTTAGAAGTGAGCTTGTTGTGTATGACAACTGAAGCTATGTCAGCTTAGTATATAGGAGTAGGTTCCTCACCCCTCCCAACATGAGCATCAGTTGGTACTGGCCTAATGGTACCTTGGTAGATATTGTTAGAAGATGCCCACATAGTGAGACACTCACTGGTGGTAGTAAGAGAATTTATTTGTTCTGGCAGTCTTTCCAAAAAAAATAAAATCTGGAGATTTAAGGTTCAATTCATCTTTAAATAATAGTTTGTTTTGGTTTGTCAGCACAGCTTTGATAAATTTCAGTTCTTGATCAAAAGTGGATTAGTAAGTTACTTATATTTTTTTTAATATTGATTGTTTTTGTCGTCGTCGTCTTCTTTTTTCAACAGTGTGTATGGTACACCGGTAACGTTACTACCTGACATTTACTTTGTGGTTCTGGTTTTTCCAGGTTCCCATTAACGACACTAACACACAGTTTGTGGAGCAGACCATAGCCATCATGAAGAACCTGTTAGATAACCACACAGAGGGCAGCTCTGAACACCTTGGACAGGCCAGCATTGAGACCATGATGCTCAACCTAGTAAGGTAATCAAAGCACAATATGAGATTAAAACACTGGAAATGAAGAAAGCATAACGCACCACAATGTAACTATGTAAATCGATTACATTAGTTGATGTAATTGATTTAAGTCTTATTAAATTTTAAATGTGTGTGTGTTTCCTTTAAGTAGTACTATATGAAGGTGTAACTGAATGCAGTTGTATTTCTGCGCCTCTTGCTGGTGACACAACATTAAAAGCAAACAGATCTCTTATCAACAAGACTTAATAGCTGTGAATATGAGACCACGACTGTATCACCCCTGTGGTATTCTTGGGAAATGCAAAGTATTGAACTTTGAGAACCTAATTTTAAACTCAGATGTTTGTTTTGTCTTTAAAATAGTTCACAGTGCTGCACTGCCTCTATTAAAAAAGATACATCTTTGCCCAGATAAGCAGAGCTTCAACATTGGCGACTTGGGGAGGGTGTAGAATTCCTAAAAGAAGCTGTGCCTTTGAACAACCCTCCTTTTCATTTACCCTTTATCATGCTGATTTTTATATTATGGTCATATATTAATGGGATTACAAGGAAAATACTGAATGAGGAATAAGAATCCATATGGAGGTCGTACCCTGTGTATGTGCTTTGTATCATTGTGTGTGTGAAGGGGTGAATGAAGACAATTTATACAAAAGTGCTTTGAGTGTTCAGGTAGAGTAGAAAAGCACTATTTAAGAACCGGTCCATTTACCATTTACCTTTTATGCTATGAGTTATCACTTTGAGTGGGCAGTATGACTTAAAGAGCGCCTATATAAATATAGTCCATTTATCATTCCTTTTAGTTTTTCTGTGTATGTAATTTGAAATGAAAATGACTGAAAATAACAGAACTGTGCTCCATCCCTCAGGTATGTGCGTATCCTGGGTAACGTAGTCCACGCGATCCAGATCAAAACCAAGCTGTGCCAGCTGGTGGAGGTGATGATGGAGAGACGAGATGACCTGTCCTTCTGCCAGGAGATGAAGTTCAGGTCAGTAGAACCAGCTTACAGTTAAGTCACTCTGGTTACTTGTACCTCATTGGAAACAATACCTCTACTACACCATACTAGCTGTCAGCTGTGTGCATTTTAACTGAACAAATTCATCTTCTTCTGCTTATCCAATTCATAGTTGCATAATTGACACAGGGTGAAAAGCAGGGTACATCCTGGACAGGTCACCAATCTATCGCAGAGAGACGGGCAACCATTCACACTCACATTCACACCTGTGGCCAATTTAGAATTGCCGTTTAACATAACCCCATGCATATTTTGGACTGTGGGAGGAAGTTGGAATATCTGGAGACAACATGCAAACTCCACACAGGAAGGGCCCAGGCCAGTGGATTTGAACCCAGCACCTTCTTCCTATGAGGCAGTAGTGCTGAACACTACTCCACCATGCTGCCCCTCCACTTGTTATTCAGATACTAATTTATTCCCCCTTTGGAAGGTTTCACTCATGTTGGTGTTTGTAGGAACAAGATGGTGGAGTACCTGACAGACTGGGTAATGGGAACCTCCAACCAAGCTGCTGATGATGACATCAAGTGCCTGACAAGGTGCATCTGTTAAATATACTCCGTAAAACCAGTGCATTGTCAGGAAATGATTGAGCTTCTTTCTCACTGTTTTTGTCTTTGTGTGTGTGTGTGTGTGTGTGTGTGTGTGTGTGTGTGTGTGTGTGTGTGTGTGTGTGTGTGTGTGTGTGTGTGTGTGTGATGTCCAATGCTAAGGGACCTGGACCAGGCCAGTATGGAGGCTGTAGTATCACTGTTAGCTGGTCTTCCTTTGCAGCCAGAGGAGGGAGATGGAGTAGAGCTAATGGAGGCCAAATCTCAGCTCTTCTTAAAGTAAGAACTCATCTGCACTTGACCTTTTCTGTGACCTAACAGAGACTCCTTGTTTGTCCTTTTTCTTTTTTCTTTTTTATTCCATTCACTCAATAATAAATGTGAATAGTTCATGTAACAACTAAAAAAAAATCATGAATGAAAAGGAGTATAAACTTATAATATCTGCCCCCTATTCACATAAAAAGAAAATTAGCTATTCAGCTCAGAAGATCATTACAGACATATTTCAGGTACGCGAAAATACACAATAAAACATCAGCTTATTCAATGCCATATTGCTGCATCATAATAGTTTTCAAATTTCTTTTAAATGCAGAAAGAGATTTAGATTGTTTAATCTCACTGTCAGGATTGTTCCATAAACTGATACCTTAATTTGAAATGTATCTTTCCATCGTCGCCGTTTTTTGAAAATCTCAGTTCCTTTTAAATTGTATTTACTTTCTCTTTTTACAAATCTGTGTTAAATATTGTTTGGTAAAAAATTTTTATGCACTTTGTACATAAATTTTAAAATATTGTACTCTATCAGCTGATTCATTTTCAATAAGTTTAACAGTATAAATATTGGGTTTGTGTGATCTCTGTATCCACTTCCACTTGTGACTCTAACAGCTTTCTTCTGTCAAAGAAAAATCAAATCTATATGTGTTGTACTGCCCTACACTTCCACACAATATGTCAGATATGGAACAGTCAGTGTGTTATACAAAATATACAAGGCCTTTTTGTTTAATAATTCTTTTACCTTATATAAAACGGCAATAGTTTTGGATATTTTAACTTTTATATAATTTATATAAGATTTCCATGACAAATGTTCATCAATGAGAACACCCAAAACTTAATTTCTTTTGGTTTTTTTTGTATCTCGACTCCTTCAACATCTAATTGTGCATCAGCACTTTTTTTTTTTTTACTGCTACAAAATATCATAAACTTCATTTTACCAATATTTAAGGATAATCTGTTATAATCAAACCATTTCTTAATTTTTATAAATTCAGTATATATATATAGTATAGTGTATATCACCCACAGTCCAGTGTTTACATTTTTCCCCAACACTGTCATATTCAGTATATTTTCTTTACTGATTACCTCCGCCAAGGAGGTTATGTTTTTGGTCGCGTTGGTTTGTCTGTCTGTCTGTTTGTTTGTCAGCAGGATTACTCCAAAAGTTATGAACGGATTTCGATGAAATTTTGTGGAGTGGTTGGAAATACTAAGAGGGAGAAGTGATTAAATTTTGGTGGTGATCCGCATCACCATCTGGATCCAGGAATTTTTTTTTAAGGATTCTTCACTATTGCGGGATAGGGGGTTATTGTTGTCTGGGAAAGATGAAAGATTATTTCGTATTTAGATATACGTATTACAGCATCAGTGACCCTATGGCCTTGGCGGAGGTTTGCGCTCTCTGAGTGCTTCTACTTTTATCTGAAATATGTCACCGAAAGTGCGAGTCACCACGAAGGAGACGTGAAATATAGCGAGAATATAGACGATGTCCATCCTTTCTAATGAATGAGCTGTTTGTTTTTGTGTGCAGGTACTTTACTCTGTTCATGAACCTGCTGAATGACTGCAGTGAGGTGGAGGATGAGGGCCAGGCGGTTGGTGGACGTAAGAGGGGAATGTCCCGACGTCTGGCGTCCCTTCGACATTGCACCATCTTAGCAATGTCCAATCTGCTCAATGCTAATGTAGACAGTGGTCTCATGCACTCCATTGGTAAGTCAGCTACTTAAAGAAATCATGTAAGGAATTTTTTGTCTGATTGGAGGAAGTGCAGTAGTTTATTTGTACCAATTTTGGTTTCCTTATTTGCAGGTCTGGGTTACCACAAAGATCTTCAGACTCGAGCCACATTTATGGAAGTGCTGACCAAGATTCTGCAACAAGGAACAGAGTTTGACACTCTGGCTGAGACAGTGTTAGCTGACCGCTTTGAGAGGCTGGTGGAGCTGGTCACCATGATGGGAGACCAAGGAGAACTGCCCATTGCTATGGCACTGGCTAATGTGGTTCCAGGGTCCCAATGGGTATATTTTTTTGTTTTTAGGACAAATTTAATGTTGACAGGTGATATAATTCTAAAATACATTCATAGAGACTTCGCTTTTTTTTTTTTTTTTGGAATACTTTATTTTACTTTTTCAAAAATAATATTACACTTATAACCTAACAGTACAATATCAACTCAGGAACAATCTCAATATCTTTTGAGTAATAAAGCAAATCTAAAATAAAAAGACAAAAAAAAAAATAACATGTTAATAATTAACATAACTTTACTTTTTTGTTTTGTTTTCATTTCATGGGTGTTTTCATAAATGTGCTTTGGTACAGTGAAAACCTATGGTATAATTACTATTGTATGTATTTTCAGGATGAGCTAGCACGAGTCCTGGTGACGCTGTTTGACTCTCGCCACCTCCTCTACCAGCTGCTGTGGAATATGTTTTCTAAAGAGGTGGAACTGGCCGACTCCATGCAGACCCTCTTCAGGGGTAACAGCCTGGCCAGCAAAATAATGACCTTCTGTTTCAAGGTAGAAAACACAGCCTGGCTTGTCTTATGAATTATTTAGAAATGCCTGACATTTGCCTTTTAGGACATGTTGTATACATCTTTAAGCTGTCAGTGCATTTTTTTTGTCAGGTATATGGGGCAGCCTATCTGCAGAAGTTACTGGAGCCTTTATTAAGAGGTGTCATCACAACCCCTGAACACATCAGCTTTGAGGTGGACCCCACCAGGTAAATACCTCCATCTCTGCAGACAGTAATTTAGTTTAGACTGAAACTGAACCTGTAACATTTTTGCAGAACACTTAGTAAGGCCCTCTGGAAAGCATGTTGCCCCCTTGTTCTAAAATATGTCTGGTATTATCAGATACATGTGTGATATAGGTAGCTGTATAACAAGATTTTTTCATTAGTGTGAGGGTTGGATGTAGTAGTACTACCTGTCCACCAGCCTGATGCTGGTGCAGAGCCCTTTTTTCCCCCTTAATGCCTCTTGAGAAATGGCCTAAGTATCAGACATTGGGGTAATTAAAGTGGGAACAAAATTATAGCATACAGAAGGTGGAGCTTCCTCTGCAAGTCATTGGTGAATTTCTTCTCTCACATCAGTGAGCAGAAATTTTGTGCTTCCATACACACCTTTTTTTTTTTTTTCATTTTTCTTTTTTTTTTTAAACATTACCCTTAGTTTAGTCACCAGAACTGTGTTGGTAGAAAAGATCTGTGTGAAGGATGCAATGCCATCTATCAACTAATATGCTGCCCACTATTTTTGTATGGTCACAGCTTCAGAGTTGAAAACCTCATGGACTCATGGAGCTATTTGTTTTTCCTCATCAGATTGGAACAGGGTGAGAACCTTGAAGAGAACCAGAGGAACCTGCTGCAAATCACTGAGCGCTTTTTCCAGGCCATCATTAGTTCATCCAGCGAATTCCCGCCACAGCTCCGGAGTGTGTGTCACTGTCTCTACCAGGTAGATTTCCTCTCTCTCACTCCAAAATGACCCCCAGTTGCTCACCCAATTTCTCTGTCCTTACCTGTGTGCATACAGTATCACTTTAACATTTCAAGCTCCTGCCTCTTCACTCTGAAGTCACCTGATGCTGTTTAACTCGCTGCTCTCTACAACACACGAATCAGTGCACAGCTATACATACCTTTCAGATGCTAGACTGATACACAAGGATCTTTCTGGTCAATTATTTTCATGCTTCAAAAGTTCCTTTGAAGTTCCATGCAACACAAATTGCAGGTGATTATAGTGCAGAGCCTGGTTTTCTTAGGTTTTGCCATCATTACAGCTAACAGGAACACTAGTCATGATTTTCTTTTTTTTCTGGAAACTTTATGCAGTATTTGTTGGTCAGTCTTTTCATTTTCTTTTTAAGCTTTTCTGGTAATTGATTGTTTGGTCTGGTCAATTTCATGTAGCCCAGGTTCAGTATATTGCTTTTTTAAATTTACCAAGCTCAAAACAGGTGTGTTAAAATGCAGGCTATCAATAATTCACACTAAATAAACTGGACCTGAGATTTTTTTTGAGCATTTTCATTTCAATTATAGCCAAATCTGATAATTAAATTAATTAATTTTCTATGGCTGAGTTAGTAAAACTTAGATATATTAGTTGTACTTGGCAGTAGGCACTACATTTAAAAATACGAGAAACAGTGTGTCCTCTGTGCACTGCAGTTTGAACAGTGTCTGTGACTAACAAACCTCAGCCTAATTTGTCCATTAAAAATATCATGCATTTGATTGAAAGATGAATTGCCACCTCAGTTTCACAATGTGGTTGCAAATGCAATTTTTGTGTTTGTGCAAGCAAACAGACTCACAGTTTAACATAATGTTATCAGGAATTTAAAAAAGGGTCACGTCACACACACAAATCTGTCACATAAATCAAATTAAAATGCTATAGTCTGCAAAATTGTTATGTACACAGTGCATTCATTTGTGTGCCAAAGTTGTTGACATGTTCATCTACTCTACTAGTCCATGTTCAGTCACCCCCCCCCCCCCCCCCCCCCCCCCCCCAAAAAAAAAAAAAAGAATAGAAACACCCAAAGGAAAAGGTTGCAGCTCCTGCTGCTATAGATGACATTAAATGAATAGACATTACAAAAACTAAACATTCAGGACACAAGCTCCTCAGTAATTTGAGCTACATCACAGATCTGATCACGTATGAAATTATTTAAAATTACCTTGAGCCAGGAGTAATGTAATGAGGAAGCATGGGGATGATAACCATAAAGGATTCGGCTAAGAAACACATACAGATAACATGATGGTAAAAACTAGTAAAATCAGGCTGTGGCTCAGTAAAAACAAGTTCAGCTGCTGTAAGACAGATTTCATGGCAGGTTTTATTGAGTAAAACTGAGTGAAATTCTCTTCAACCACTTTCTTAATAACTTTAGGCATGAATGTATTAAAAAAAACTGTGATCACAACTAATCTTTTTCATTGTCAAGCTGTAAGCCAAAACTTGACTATTTAGATCAAATGAGTATAAAAGAAAATCTTTTGCATAGTTCTACATTTCCTCTGTCTTCATCTCATCTGAGCTTTATCAATTTCAAATAATGGCACAAAGATACTTTTGAGGGATTTTTGTACCTTAGTTTTTCTGGGCCTCTGATCAGGATGCCTCCTGGGTGCTTCCTACGTGAGGTGTTCTGGGTATGTCCCACCAGGAGCAGGACCCTGGGGAGGCACCGGGGCAGAACCAGGATAGATCCAGGGCACGCAGGAGAGATTACATCTCTCAGCAGGAACACCTTGGTGTACCCTGGAAGAGCTGGAGGAAGTGGCTGGGTAGAGGGAGGTAGAAAATAGATTGATTTGGGGCTTTTTTTGTTTTAAGTGGAGATATGTTAGAATTAGGGTGGAGAGAGGGGTGGAAATTGTTTCCAACAAAGGCCTAAAGTCAGATATAAAGTTGCACTGCAGTTCATAGTGATACCTTCACAGCCACTTCAGGGCTGTCCCCTGGAAAATAAGCTGCTCAAAGAAATTAAAGGAATACTTTGTAAACATGATGTTAGATATCAATATTGATATGAGCTGGATAATGTGTTGGGAATGAAAGGATGCCACATTGTTTGATGGAAATGAAAATCATCAAGGTACAGAGGGCTGAATTCAGACACCCCAAAAATCAAAGTGAAAAACATTATGCAGCAGGCTGGTCCATTTTTCCGAAATTTCATTGGAGCAGCTCAAAATGGTACTCAGTATTTTGTATGGCCCTCATGAGCTTGTGCTCCTAATGAGACAATGGATAGTGTCCTGGGGAATCTCCTCCCAGATCTGGCACAGGGCATCACTGAGCTCCCTGGACAGTCAGAGGTGCAACCTGGCTGCATCGGATGGACGAAACATAATGTCCCAGAGGTGTTCTATTGGATTTAGGTGGAATCAATTCCTTCATCCTCCAGGAACTGCCTGCATGCTCGCCACTGGATGCCAGGCGTGGTCATGCACCAGGAGGAACCCAGGACCCACTGCACCACATTTTAAGGTCTGACAATGGGCTCAAGGATTTGATTCTGATTTCTAATAGCAATGTGCCGTTGCCTAGCCTGTAGCTGTCTGTGTGTCCCTCCATGGTTATGGCTCCCTAGATCATCACTGACCCACCACCAAACTGGTCATGTTGGACAATGTTAGAGGTAGCATAACGTTCCCTATGGCTTCACCAGACCCTTTCACGTATGCCACATGCTCATGATGAACCTGCTCTCATCTGTGAAAAGCACAGGGTGTCAGTGGTGGACCTGCCAATTCCAGTATTCTGTGACAAATGCCAGTCCAGTTCCAGGTGCCAGGCAGTGAGCACAGGGCCCACTAGGGAACGTCGGACACTCAGGCTACCCTCAGTCTGTTTCTGATTGTCTGGTAAGAGACATTGATGCCAGTGGCCTGCTGGAGGTCATTTTGTAGAGCTCTGGACATGCTCATCCTCTTCCTCATTACACAACAGAGCAGATACTAGTCCTCCTGATGGGTTAACCCTCTAACAGCGGCACTCGCCGCTGAAGCACCCATTACCTGCTTACTTGCCATGAACAGCTGGTCAACACGGAGCGTATCACCGCTGAGACGTCAGATCAAACGTAATTTGAATTACCGTATTTACGCGACCATTTGGCCTATTGGAAAAATTGCAACAGTTTCTGAGAGATGAGAAATTGTGCTTCTCATTCAACATAATTGAATAATAATAATTTTGACCGGAGGTCCGCGAATGTCGGCACTTTTGAGGTGCGTTCTGTCGCTGGTGACAGGTTCAGTATTAAAGGGTTAAGGACCTTCTGCAGCCCTGTCTAGCTCTCCTAGAATAACTCCCTGTCTACCCCATGCTCTTGATACTCTGGTGGGAGACACAGCAAACCTTCTAATAATGGCACATTGATGTGCCATCCCAGAGAAGTTATGAAACCTCTGTAGTGTCCTTGTATTGTCTCATGTTACCAGGATTGACACTGACCCTAGGTAACTGTAAAGAACTAGTGAAAGAACAGTCAGAAAAGGTGAGCAGGGGAAAAATGTCAGTGGCCTCCACCTGTAAAATCATTCCTGTTTTAGAGGCTGTTGTTAATTTTATTAACACCAAAGCAGCTGAAGTTGATTAACACCCCCCTCTGCTATTTAACTGATCAGATTAATATCCCAGAGGTTTAATTTACTTGATCTTATACTCTGATTAAAAAGTGTTACTTTAATGCTAAGTAAATCTGCTTTCCCGGTGCATTAGGTAGACTGTTTAAGCAGAGTGGTTGTTTTGAATACACAGTAAGCTACATATGTACAATAAACTGAACTGGGTTCCGGGGATGAGCAGCATCATGGAATTTAGATTCATGAATTCATTAAAGTGTACTTTCAAAGCTTAGGTTTATTTTGCTTATCTTCTCAAACTGAATCAGAGGTGCTGTGTTAACTTGACAGCCCATGCATCCCGACTAAAGCCAGACAAGGTTAGATGTCTTGGCATAAATCCTTATAGCAAAAAATCAAAGTGTAATTTGTCAGCTGGCTGTGAGCTGAGATTTGGCTTCAGAATAATTTTTTAGGTCAAATTTTTTTACCATTCTATGACTATAACTTTTTGTTCTATCACTAAGACTTACAAATTTACTTTATAACTGAATTATATAATTGTACCCATGGGTGTGCGCTCTTTGCTTTCAACCAGTTTGCCATGAGTTTCTTTTAGGTGAATTATTAAAGGGTTTGTCCTTTAGTGTGTAACACAGGTGATGCAACAGCAACTTTAGTTACAGAGCAACAACATAGGACAAAACATTTAATTTCTGCAAGATTTGTCCATTGAATTTATTTTGAATTGCACTGTGGAGGCATCTACAATTGGCCATTGACTGTTCAACACCAATAAAAATGATCTTAAAATGTATTTTAAAACTGATGGCAGCAAATTAGCTGACTATAGAAGATTTTTTATGTTAGCTCTTCTTGTGCTGGTCAGTAAACATGAGGCTCCATTTTTTTTTTTTTTTAAACGATTTGTAGTCTATTCATACCCTTTTAGGTACTACAGTAAAGAGAGCATTACAGTAATCGGTTGTGATAAATGCATGCCAGAGTCTCAGTACTTGTAGGTAAGACTAGATAAGCACTATATAAATGCAAGTACACTACTGCTACTCTGGTATCATGTTGGGGAAATGTAGAAGTATAAAAAAATAAAATATAAATTAAATAAAAATACATTTATGGAACATACCAAATTCATTGTGGCTGTGCATTGTCATAACCAATGACATCATAAGGTTAGGGTTTTTAACTTTGGCTCTTTTCTGTGATGTCTTTCATTTTTTCCTTTTGGAACACATTTTCTACTACTGTAGAAGAGTTGTTTGATGTAAAGAAAGCATTTGGTAACCAGGGTAAGCCCAATTCTGTGAAAACTAAGTGAGGTATCTCAGTATGGGAAGCATGTGAGTGACAGACCAGTCACTCACATGCTTCCCATACTGAGAAGCATGTGAGTGACAGACCAGTCACTTCAAAGACGTGGTGTCCCCTATCCTGATAACCAAACATTCTATTTCAAACCTTGCTTGGTATGTCACCATGGGACATATAGCCTACTCCCAGATTGCATCATGCCTAACACGTAGACCCAGGCAGGTCAATACCTCACACCCACCCCAAAGGCCAGTATGCAGCTAACAAACTATAGACTGGGCAATGAAGGCGTAGTCACAACACACTTAGTACAATTGATGTTGAAACCCAGGCCAAA
The DNA here is from genome assembly GCF_007364275.1 of Archocentrus centrarchus. Lineage (NCBI taxonomy): Eukaryota > Metazoa > Chordata > Actinopteri > Cichliformes > Cichlidae > Archocentrus > Archocentrus centrarchus. The sequence continues at coordinate 4,505,864 of NC_044358.1, forward strand.
CATCTGGATAAATGTTTGTGTGGAAATAAGCATCCTGTAGATCTACTGACATGACCCAGTCTCTTGGGGATGAGTGGCTCAATGCAGCAGCAGGACCAGCAGTAACAGTGACAAAAGATATGATTCTTTATTTTTAATGTCTCTCTTAACCCTCATCGTGGGGTGGGTGGTTGGAAAGTTAGACTTTTGGAGTCTAAATTGGACCCTCTTGCTATCATAGCAGTGGCTGGCAAGGCCTGGATTTGGGGGCAAGCCAGAGGTCAAAAGAAAAAAAAAATTTTTTTAAACAATGTAATTAAGAGATTAACAGATGATATGTTTTATACATTTTCTATATAATTTTTGTGATTGTATAGTCTAAGCAACAACAGCTTATACGGTATCATCATATAACCCCCTCAACCTGAATGTTGGGAATAAACCACACAAAATTTACAGTAAAATTAAATGCAGGTACTTCCTAAAGCCTTTGCTGGCTTTCTTAAGACTGACAGTAAATAAGTAAACACATTAATAACATGATATAAAAGGTATTACATAGATGTATAACGCTAGTTTTACTAATAATGTATGGACTGCATCATTGCCCACTTCAATGTATTTTCCCCGAACTGTAGGACGATGTTAAAATAAGGAATTTCTGCTTTTCTGATTTTAATGCTTGTTGTTCAACTGTCATTTACATTACAGTGAAACATTTGTCACCTCTTAGTGATCCGGTGTGAAATAAGAGCCTTCTTGCTGCAGATAAGAACCACCCATCTCCACCCATCTGTAAAACTTTCTCAGGTGCCGTTTACACGAGACCGTTTTCATTTTGAAACGGTGTCGTTTTGATGCGTTTCGGCCTTGCGTTTACACGACAGCGTGTCGTTTTGATGCGTTTCGCCCTTCTGTTTACACGACAACAGAGTGAAAACGATGTGTTTCAGAAACGGGGTCCAGAGTGGAGCGTTTCAGAAACGCACCGGCTTGCGTTTTCGTGTAAACACTTGAAACCGGGGTGATTTGAAAACGCTCGACTCGCACATGCGCACTATGGTTGCGACGGCCAGTTTTTCGCGCACGCGCAAACTGATAAACAGTACTCGCGGATTCACGAGTGCTTCTTATGCTTTTCCTGTGTTTTTACCGTTTTGTAATTCAGCGTTGTGTGCAGCAGCGATCCAACCTCATCATCGGTCCACACAAAACCTCTCACATTGGCCGTTTTGTAAGTAATGAACAATTTGCCGCACTACCTACTGTGTCACTCCACGCATGCGCGTCTTGCGTAAACAAACTTTGCAAAGAGAAAACCAACGCCAACTTGTGGCCTGGCATGGGAACTACATCGTTTTCATCGTTTCACATGTCCTCGTGTAAACGCGGATCGTTTCTGAAACGCCATCGTGTAAACGAAAGGCTGAAACGCATCAAAACGACACCGTTTCCAGTGAAAACGGCTTCGTGTAAACGGCACCTCAGTCAATTCCATTGTTGTGGTTTGCCCTTAATTATTCACAGGAGATTTGTAGATTACTGTTAAAATCCCATTTTAAAAGTATGGAACCCAGAGTATATTAATAAAACTGGTGTTAAGGCATCTACAAACTTTGTGACATGTTGAATTTATAATAATGTGGAACTTAAAAATATGCAGAAGCTATTTCCAATTGATGAAATGATCTGACAAGTTGGAATAATCCAGTTTAGTTTATTTAGGTCAGCTCAGTTGGAGAAAACAGCGCTGCGTTCATGAAAGCTCCGATATTAGAATGTCATACTTGTTAACTTGGGGCAATAGAGAGAGCATGGACTCTCCTTAGGAGAAATTGTCGATTTCAACAACACAAAACAAACCGACAAAATTGGCAGCTTTTTTGTCATTTCTTTAAGCTGTCAGGAACAGCTCTCCAGGCTTCTTGAAGGACATTCAAAGCTCATCTTTGGATGTTGGCTGCCTTTTATTCTGTTCTCTATTAAGATGATCCAACAGTGCTTCAGTAATGTTGAGGTCTGGGCTCTGGAGAGTCCCATGCATGACTGACAGTGTTCCATTGTGTGTTTTTCTATCCAGGCATGTTTTTACTGTGTTGGCAGTGTGTTTGGGACTTTTCTACATTCCATGAATTTTGACCCCAACACTACTGGCTGAAATACAGCACCAAACCATGACAGAGCTTCCACAGTTTTACTGGTGCTGTAGACACTCATTGTTGTACTTCGCTCCTGACTGCCTCGATACATATTGATGATTCATAGTTCATTGTTGAGTGGTTTAACAAAAAAAAAAAAAAAAAAAAAAAAAAAAACATTCCTCTTCAGGTAAAAGGACTGGACTGAAAATGTTTTTTAAAAAAAAAACAGCCAATGTCCAAAGAACAACTTTGAAAGATCTTTATATAGCCAGGAGAGCACTAGGTGAAAAAATATGAAGAAATGATGGGTGGTTTAAGACTTTTGCCCAATATCAAAGTTTAAAGAAATTTATAGGATAAATCAAAAATGTTAAGTTGTAACCTGACAAAAAAATTGTAGGTCATACACATAAATCATACAGAAGTCTGAACAAGTAGCAACCCAGCAAACAATAAATGAAAAATTAAGTTCTACCAATATCAGACACAATCTACACATCTGCTAAGGAAGTTTGTGTTCAACAATTTATATATTTTCTCTTAATTTGTTTGTTTTAAATTGCATCTACCTATTAGATTAGATTGAAATGGATGAATGAAGATGTTTCCTGGGAATAGTTTTGGTGGTTTGCAGTGCAAAATGTCTGAATGGTCAGATTGACTGTAAAGTTTTATCCATCTTTTTTACATTTTCAAAACTTAAACTTGACTAAGTTTTTATATTTCAGCAGGTGAAAATATTTAAGTATGAATGCTATCAAAACAGTTTGAAAATATACATATCAAAGTTTTTGTGAAGAAAGCCCAATTTCATGTTGACACAGTGCAATTGAATGAAAGGGGCATGTTTATAGTTGAAAGTGCATACGCCCAGGAGAAGGAGAGGGGACTCCCAGCAGATGGGAACTGGCTGATTGCTGGCTGCCAGCCAGTTAGGAGAGGCAATTTTAAGTGGCTGTATCTGTGTGTGAGTCAGTGAGGTGAACTGACACGACTTCTGACTGTGCGACACCAATAGAGGCGCGTCTGCATTTGCACAAGTTAAAATAATTCAGCTTCAGTGGAAAGTTTCCTTCACGCTGTGCTGTGCATGCAGCTGGGATTCTTCTATAGACTCTGGGTACTCTCCTGATGCCACTGATGTTTAGAAATGGAGAACAAGTTCTCTATGGCCCATGCCCAAATCAAGATGTGGATTAGGTGTGATCACAGTATAGGAAAATGACAACTGCCTGCTATGTGTTACAAAGACATCTAGCAAATTATATTATATAATTATTGCCAATTAAAAATTGACAATTTTTTTTTTTTGTTAAATTTGAGTTTGGATTTTCTGTCTTTTCCACCTGAATGTCTCAGCAGCCTCATGCAACATTTGCCGTCACACCTTCACTGCAGTATTTTCTACACATTCTCAAAAAGAGAAACAATAAACTTTGAAAAAAAACTTTTATCATTTAGAATGATTCTGCATCCACACAAGTGGTCTCTGCTGTATTTGCCGACATCTTTCATTTCCTATTCTCCACCTTGGATATGCTTTTGCATACACAGTAATAATGTGCTATAGTTAAAGACCCCTAGTGCATGCATGGGCACGCTTCAAGTCCCCTGAGCAGTCACACAGCATTTTTTATTTTTCCTTTCTGTATTTTTCTAGATATAAATGCATATAGATATAAATGTGTTTACCTTAAATGGTTAGGGCTATGCTGCCTGTGTGTGTGTGTGTCTGTGTAGCTGGTGCTGTGACCATATTGTGCTCATCTCTGTTCTGTAGGCTACTTGCCACTCTCTACTGAATAAAGCAACAGTAAAAGAAAAAAAGGAAAACAAAAAAGCAGTAAGTTTGGAGAATCTATTTTACCTCAGACACTTTTCCCCTTAAAGCAAAAAAGGCTCTTTTTTTTTCTTTGCATTTTATTCATTAGATTTTTATTTATTTATTTTGCATTTTTTTTTTCAATCTTTTGGTTTTAATTTGGTGTTTCATTGGAAATGTTTTATTCCTTTTTCCATATTCAACTCTGTACAACCCTCTCTTAAAATCATTGTACTAATACTGGCATCACTTGATGCGTTTTCAATTAACAGTATTCGGGAAATGGCAGCATTCTGTCTTCTCTTTTCTTTCTGGGCTCTCTATTTGCACTCTAGGAGACATTTTCTCAGAAAATTTCATCTGCACTAACATCATAATTCTTTACTATAAAGAGTCAAGTAAGATAAACACAGGCACAGCAACACATCTCACTTGTTTTGGTGTAGACATGGCCTTTTTGGCCTTTTAGATGAAATATTCTGATAAATTGGTCCCTCTGTAATGATTTGGGTATCTTTTTCCCACCAGTGTGTTTCCATAGTTTTTTTTTTTTTTTGTCTTTTTTTAACTGGTAACTCACTCAGAACCTTGTCTCATGCACTTAAATGTTGCTGTTCATGCGGAGCTTTGTTGCCATTTAAAATACTCTTGTTGGACATTTAAGTACTCAAAAGAAGGATAGTTTTCTAGTAAAACACCCTTTTACTTTCTTGTAAACCTATCCCCTTCAGTCACTGCAGACACAATTGTGTACATCACTTTCTATACTTATATATTGTACTGCAGTATTCATTTTCTGACATCTCCAACATAAAATGATTATGTAGGCAGAAGATGACCTTTTAAAATTCACAGTATCAAAGTAAAATACGTGAATTAAAGCAGGCAAACATAAAACTTAAAGACTATTTAAATTTTAGAGCTGCTTGTTTTCATCCATAAGGTTCTTTCTGAAATAATGCAGCACCCTTCTACAGATGACAGTGTGGAGACACAGCTCTGTGAATGCTTTAGTAATGAAGCCTCTTGAGATGCTGCAATACACTACTTGATTCTTCTTTCTAAACTATCATCTTTGTATCAATGTCCACTGATTGTTACTTTATTATGAAATATCAAGAAACCTGACTTTGAAACCATAGCACACTTAACATGTTTTTTTTGGGACATATTGTGTGTTCTGTCATTACATTGTAAGTTTGCTGCCCAACATTTCACTTAACACTGTTTGTCCACACTGCAAAATTGTATATTTAATGACAACCACGGAATACAATTTGATTTGTAATTACAAGTTTGCCAGTGCCAAGTTTGCAGGTAAATAGAGGTGGGAAGTAACGTAGTTCAAATACTTTGCTGCTGTACTTAAGTAGAATTTTCAGGTATCTGTACTTTACTTGAGTATTTATTTTTCTTACAACTTTTTACTTTTACTCCCTACATTTTTACACAAATGTCTGTACTTTCTACTCCTTACTCTTTCAAACAGGCTCGTTACTTTATGTTTGACACATCTGAGGGAAGATTTTATTTGTGGTCACTGCGCGCCTTCAAACATCAAACTGATCTGAGCCTAAATCAGTGCTTCGGGGGGGGGCACGTCTGACCCCGGGGAACATGCTTTTTTTTGCCATACTAGAATAAATTCTAATTGCACATCCACAACAGTAGATGGCAGTGGTGCTCTCATTGTCAGAGTGTGCGCAGTAAGTAATAGCTCTATGGTGCATGTTTTGGTTTTTTTTTTTTTTGCCTACTCACAGCACAGAGCGGGTTCCGCAGTCGCGTGGGGGGGCGCAAAAGGTTTTCTACTTCCTGGGGGGGGGGGGGGGGGGGGGGGGGGATAACAGAAAATAATCGAGAAGCACTGGCCTAAATGGAGGAGCAATAGCACATTAAGGGGCAATCGTACTGGTGTATCCACCCCCAGGGTTTATCGCATACACAGAGATGAAAGAGTTAAAACCATATAATTTATTTTTAGTTTGACTTTAAGCTGATGAAGCTTAGATTGATTCACTGAATTCAACCTTTATACCAGCTGTATACTGTCAGTATAAAGACAGTATAAAAATTATACCAGTGTAGGGGATGGAAATCAACCAAGATAGCTTGTGAAATACTGGGTTACATCTTGTTGAATTCAGTTGTCTAAATCCACACAGACCAATAAACCTCAGATCAGCAGCAGCTGATCACAGCCGGCGCACACAAAGAAATTCTACTGGACCTCACAATAGAAATTGTGAGTAGTGATTCTTATCCCCATGTTGAGCCACTACAGCCAATCTCAGCGTCCCTCCACCTGCTGAATCCCACTGTTACTCCTGACTACTCATTTTCCTGTTCAGGTGAGGCAGAATCACCCTCTACAATGTAGGCAACAGCAAATAGAGCTTTTTAAAAATTATTTATTTTTCTCTGCTCATGTTCTACATACAGTGTTCAAGCTGAGTGCATTCATTAGAATTAGAATTTAGATTGAAATAAAGTTTGTATTCTCATATTGTTTTTTATTATGTTAATATAGCTCGTTTCAGTTGACTTTACACAAAAATAGCTGGTAGAAACATCCTCCGAAGAGCTACTATTACTTTTTTTGAGTAAATTTCAGAACCTGTACTTTTTCACTTTTACTTGAGTAAAGAAGCTGAATCAGTACTTCAGCTTTTACTACAGTGTTTTTTAACGCAAGTATCTGTAATTCTTGAACAATGGAAAGAGTATTTCCAACAAGTTCTAAACAGACTACCTCCTGAAAACCCACCACAACTAGAAGAGGGAACACTTGCGGGGCTGGAGTTGAACCCGTTTTTCAGTCGAGCACTGGGTGCATTCACGGTAGAAAAAAATGCTGAAAGGTTAGAGCACTTGGCACCAGCACCTGGTCAGTGGAAAAAAGGATCTTGGAGGTTCTAATTCTCATACCTGCTGTTCTACACTTGGCTCTGAACTACTCCAGTGCAAGCTGGAGTCTACTACTTGATGAAAAACAGGACCACATCATCTGCAAAAAGCAAAGATGAGATTCTGAGTTCGCCAAGATGGAAGCCTTCAGCCACTTAGATATGCCTAGAAATTCTGTCCGCAAAAATTATGAGCAGAATCTGTGACAAAGGTCATCCCTGGCGGAGTCCAACACCTACTGGAAATGAGTCCGACTTATTGCTGACAATGCGGACCAAAGTCTCACTCCTCACTGTTTTACAGGGACTGAATAGTAAATGGACTGGTTCTTATATAGTGCTTTTCTACTCTACTTGAGCACTCAAAGTGCTTTATACAAGATGCCACATTCACCCATTCATGCCCATTCATACAAGCAACAGTCACACATTCACACTCCAAAATGGCCAGTAATCGGCAAGACACCCTATACTCCCACAGCACCCCCACAGATACCCCAAAGGACACAGTCAAATACCTTCTCCAAGACCACATAACACATGTAGGCAAACTCTTGTGCACACTTGAATATGCGTGAGAGCATGAAGAGCTGGTTTGTCCTTCCACAACCAAGATGAAAACCACAATTTTCCTCCTGAATCTAAGGTTCAAATAACTGATGAACTCTCCTTTCCACTACCCTGGACCTTCCCGTGGAGGCTGAGTGTGATCCCCCTATAGTTGGAGCACACCCTCCCGTCCTCTTTCTTAAAGATGAGAACCACCACCCCACTCTGCCAATCCAGTGATACAGCACCAGATCTCCAACAATGTTGCAGAGGCATGTCAACCAAGACAGCCCTACAACATCCAGAGCCTTCAGGAATTCAGAGCGAATCTCATCCATCCCAGGGGTCCTCCTACCAAGGAGTTGTTTAACTACCTTAGTTACCTCACCCTCAGTGGCGGGTGAGTTGTTCCCCTCTTCCTCAGACTCCTCAGTTAAAGTCAGCAGCGCCCCACCCACACTATACATCATGTGAGCAAAGCACCACTTTCCCCTCCTGAGTCACTTGACCCCGTTTGCCAGAATCACTTTGAGCGAGTCCAAAATTATTTTTCTATGGCCTCACTGAGCTCCTACCATACCCAAGTTTTTGCTTCAATCACCACCTGAGCTGTGTTCCGCTTGGCCTGCTGGTACCCATCAGCTGCCTCTGAAGTTCCACAAGCTAACTAAGCCTGATAAGACTCTTTCTGTTTGATGGCTCCCTTCATGTCGGGTGTTCGCCATCTATTTCTGTGATTACCACCACATCAGGCACCAACCACCTTGCAACAACAGGTCCATGAGGCAGCCTCAACAATGAAGGTATGGAACATGGTCAATTCAGACTCAGTGTCCTCAGCTTTCCTTGGAATGCTATTAAAGTTTTGCTGGAGGTGGGAGTTGAAGATCTCGCAGAATGGGACCTCTGCCAGGCATTCCCAGCACACCCTCCCTACACATTTAGGTGCGTCTGTCCAGCATCCACCTCCACTGATGCAGACACTGTACTGGTCTGTTCTATAGTGCCTCCTAAGGACGTGCCCCACTGCTGTTTCATTTACATGTATGAAATTTGGTACATATATATATAACACGTTAAGATCCTCAAAAAAAATCCTCTGAGTGATGCCCTACACCCAGCAATTCAAGAACCAAGATGGTGCTCCTTAGTGTGCGACATTGCTGAGCTCTGAGTGAGACACTTGCTTTCATTATTATTTTCACTTATTTTCACGCTTAGTTAAGGGCACAACGAGAGTAAACATCAAATATGACCAAGTGACTTTGTTCTAGCTGGAAGTGAGTAGTTGGAGCTTAATTTGTCATTTAAGTGTATTGGACTTTTTCCCCAAACTGCTTGCGATACCAGGTCAAGCCACAGCAGGGATCTCGGCTGAGGGCAACAGACTGAGGAGGTGGCCTGGTAGATGGGGAGGAGTTGACTGGTAGCTCCGGTACCTGTGTTTTCACAAAGCAAAAAACATAGTTTAACGCAGATGTCCGCAGGAAAATCAGGAATCAACATGAGGCTTACAATTCAGTAGACAGTGAAAAATATAAGTGGGCCTGTTATGAGCTGCGTAAATCCATCAGAGCCGCTAAAAGGACATATTCCCCAAAAACGTAAAAACTTGCTTCTACCTAGACAACAATGCGTGAAGTATGTGGCAGGGAATCCAATCTGTCACTAACTACAGGAGAAACTAGAACATGGAGGTTAGAGACAACAGCCTTCCAAACTGTCTCAACAGCTTTTATGCCATATTTGACAGACTTAACACAGACTCTCACACAAAACTCCCCTGTAACCCAGATGATTCTTCAAATCCTCCACCATCATTTTCTTGTACCTAAGAAACCAGATGCATCCACCCTGAACAACTGAACAACACCAGTGACGCTCACACCAGTCACCATGAAATGTCCGGACAATCTGGTGCTCAAACATCTCAACTCCATGGTGCTGGAAACTGTTGACTGTCTTCAAATACATCAGTGGATGATGCGGTAGTCATAGCCCTCCACCACACCCTAAAACACCTCGACCACAGCAGAACGTATGTCAGGATGCTCTTCCTCGACTACACCTCTGCCTTCAATACCATCTGACCAGGAAAGCTTATTGGAAAACTGTCCAGTCTAGGGGTCCCGACTGCCACATGCAACTGGGTTCTGGATTTCCTCACAGACAGACCGCAGGTTGTACGGATGGAAGGAAGGGTCTCCGCTGAGCTCACAGTCAGTTCCAGATCACCACAGGGCTGCTGCCTCAGCCCTAAATTCTTCACCTTATACACCCACGACTGTGTTTCCAACATGGACAACACAGTTATCAAATATGCTGATGACGTGACCATCCTGGGCCTCATCAAGGGTGGGGACGAGACTGGGTGCAGTGGTGGTCGAAAGCACACTTGCCTACAGAGAGGAAAATACCTCATCCTCAATGTAGAAAAGACAAGAGAAATCATCACTGACTTAATGAAGAAAGCCCCTCAACTGCACCCCCCCACCCCCCCCACTGAAGTGGTGAGAGTGTGAGAGAGTGGACAGCCACAAGTTCCTCAGCATTCATGTGTCATCTGATGTGAGCTGGTCGGCAAACACTGCAGCCACTGTGAAACAGGCTCAGAAGCTGCTGCATTTCATCAGACTGCTCAGGAAAGCTGGTCTAAGCTGGAGCCCCCTCATACAAGCCTACAAGGGCCTGGTGGAGAGCATCCTCACTACTCATATCTCAGTGTAGTATGGCAACACCACTCAGGCAGAGAGGAAGGCTACCCAGAGAGTCTTAAAGACAGCTGAAAAAATTATCAGGATTGAACTTCTATCAATGGACCAGTTTACAACAACAATGCAAAAAGAGGGCACAGCACATCATCAGAGATCCACAGCACCCCGCTCACTTTCTCCTCAGGCCCAAACACAGCATACAGCCTGAGGAAAAGTAGAGCAGACAGCATCATCACACACAGGACTAGATTCCATAAAGGTTTCTTTCCTGCCACAGTCAGTGATGGCATCCCATAAGTCAGAGTAAAGGACTGTTCACAACCAAAATCCACTGCAATTTTTCTGACACAACTAAAAGCTAATGTGTGCAACATTTATTTGTTGAAATAACATTAATTGGTACAATGATCTGTTTGATCTACATGTGCTGTATACACTTCATTTTCTGTGCAATATCCACTGTGTTTGGAATACTAAGTGTGTAATAACTGTGCTGCACAAGAATTCCTATGTACCCAAACCTTGTGTGTGAGTACAAATGACAAATAAAATCTTGATTCTTAAATAGGAAGTCTGCCATTTTGAATTAATTTGGCAATTTTGGTGCAGTTGTTGCCATTTCCAGTTCTCATATTTTTTCAACCCTCTCAGTGGGTTTTAATGGGATCAAGTTCATAATTGATCAGTTTAAACCTCAGGCATAGGTGAATCTAAACTGCGAAACTGGTTAGTTTTTGTTGAAGGGCGTGGCCGTGGCACCATGGCGAATCATTCGCCATGAAATTTTAATTGTCTGATTTACATCCAACCTAGTGGGAACAGGAAATATCATATTTTATACTTTTGAGATACAGATTCAAGATGGTTGAGCAGAGCAATCTCAGCTTTGGTCAGGAAAGCCTTAAGGAGTTGGTGTTACATTATGTTCAAAAGTATGAGTTTTCATCAAAGGGCATTACCCAGGCAGCATGGTGAATTTTGATGTTTCACCGTGAAGGATGAAGTTGCTGTAAATCAAAGCGACATTGTCCGATTTGTGCAAAACTTAAGTGGTTCTATAAGTCTTGCCCTGAACACATTCATATGTCTATAGTCTGTTGTAGTTCGAGCACCACCTAGTGGCAAGAGAAAATGGTGCATTTTATACTTTTATGTACTGCTCCTCTCAGTTTGATCCCATCTACCTCAAAAGTGGTCTGAATAAACATCAGACCTTGATGATGATTTAGTGCAATAATTGTTAGTTTTTTTTATTTATCAGCGCCCCCTGTATGCATGGTGATTCACCATGAAACAGGAATTGTTTATTAAGGGGCTTAGAAAGCTCAAAATGTTATGAAATTTAGCATACCCCTCCATCCTGAAGAAGGCTTTCAGGTTGTATTACTCTCATTATTGAATATGGTAAAATGGCTCCATAGTGCCACCTAGAAAATTAAAGAAAAATCACCTCCGGTGCTATGTTTCATCTGTGTATCTGAAACTTTGCTGGCTGATGTAACATCCTGAGATGTGCTAAAAAGTTTCCTGTAGCAATATCTGAAACCCTTCAGGAAGTTTGGCCATTTTGAATTTAACTGGTTTAACCTTTACACAAAGACAAAGGTTAAACCAGTTTTTCAACAGGTTTGACCTGCCATCATTACCCACCACCTATCTCTGACCCTCAGCACAGATGACAAAACATCCCCCAAACCAAATGATTTGTACATCAGAGCAGACCAGAAACAAGATGCTCAACCAAAGAAAGGCTGCTGGACTGGACAGCATCAGTCCCTTGGTGCTAAAGAAGTGCGCGAGCCAGCTGTGTGGAGATCTTCAGTTTCTCCTCAACATGAGCCTTAAAGTCCAGAGAGTTCCAGTGCTATGGAAAACCTCTTGCATGGTCCCAGTGTCCAAGAGAAGAGACATCTGATGGCACTGAATGATTACAGACCAAGAGCACTGACCTCTCATATCATGAAGGTCATGGAGAGACTGGTCCTAGATCATCTCAGAACACTGGTATGGACATCTCAGAACCCCCGGCAGTTTGCATACCAGCCACAGGTGGGTGTGGACGATGCAATCATACATCTGCTGCAGAAGGCATACTCTTTCCTGGACAAACCAAGCACCACAGGCCGCATCACGTACTTCAACTTCTCCAGTGCATTCAACACCACCCAGCCCAGCCTGCTCAAGGCCAAGTTGGAGGACATGCTGGGGTACACCCCCATGGTTGCGTGGATCCATGATTACCTGACAGGCAAACTGTGCTCTCCCCCGTTTCTCATCACCACTTTCACCACAGATTTTAAGTACTGCACTGCAAACATTCTCAGAGGATGCAGCCATAGTAAGATGCATAGAGGGTGGATAGGAGGATGAGTATAGGGAGCTGGTGGATCAGTTTAAGTGGTGTGGGGAGAACCACCTTCAGCTAAATGTGGAGAATGCAAAAGAAATGGTGGTGGACTTCAGAAAGAAAAAGCCACCACTCTTGCCTGTTTACATACGAGGGACTGCAGTGTTGACAGTGTCCAGCTATACATTTCTAGGCGTACTGCTGGACGATAAACTGGAGTGGTCTACCCACATGGAGGCAGTATACAAGAAGAGTCTGAGTCACCTTTACTTCCTGAGAAGGCTCAGATCATTCAAGGTCTGCAATAAGATGTTCTAGATGTTCTACAAGTCTGTTGTTGCAGGCACCATCTTTTTTTGCTGGGGTGTTCTGGGGTGCAGGCACCAAGGCAAAGGATGCAAAGAGACTAAACAAACTCAGGAAGGCTGAATCTGCTGTTGCCTTTTGGAGGTGGTGGCTGACAACAGAATGGTGACAAAACTGAAAGCCATCATGACCAGTGCCTCCCAGCCTTTTCACAACACAGTAGACAATCTTAAAAGTAAATTCAGCAATAGATGCCTACAACATCACTGCTCGAAGGAAATAGTTCTTGCCCAGTGCAATAAGACTCTATAATTCACCCACATCCCAGACATACCTGCCAAATTCTGAGGACATATGACTGGACTGGACTTAAACTTCATCACGGCACCTTACATACACGCACATACATACTCATGCATACTATGCACCATAAACCCACACTCACCCCAATGCCTGCTCATTGCAGAAATGCTGTTTTGTTTTTTACATAGCACAAACTGCTGTTTTTTTACTACTGCTGTAAAAACTGGATTTTCTGTATGTAAGATATATATTTTTTTCTATTTTATTTATTCTTTATTTATTTTCATTTATGTTGGCATTCCTACATAGTTTTTAGTGTCATCGCTACTTTCTGTAAATTGCTTGAAATACCAAAAGTCAATTTCCTCTAGTGGGATAAATAAAGTTGTCTGTCTCAAAATGTTTCTCATTTATGCATATAACTGTGTTGGGCACAAGGGTGGCTCAGCGGTTGAGCAGGTGAACATACAGGGGTTGGACAATGAAACTGAAACACCTGGTTTTAGACCACAATAATTTATTAGTATGGTGTAGGGCCTCCTTTTGCGGCCAATACAGTGTCAATTCGTCTTGGGAATGACATATACAAGTCCTGCACAGTGGTCAGAGGGATTTTAAGCCATTCTTCTTGCAGGATAGTGGCCAGGTCACGACGTGATACTGGTGGAGGAAAACGTTTCCTGACTCGCTCCTCCAAAACACCCCAAAGTGGCTCAATAATATTTAGATCTGGTGACTGTGCAGGCCATGGGAGATGTTCAACTTCACTTTCATGTTCATCAAACCAATCTTTCACCAGTCTTGCTGTGTGTATTGGTGCATTGTCATCCTGATACACGGCACCGCCTTCAGGATACAATGTTTGAACCATTGGATGCACATGGTCCTCCAGAATGGTTCGTAGTCCTTGGCAGTGACGCGCCCATCTAGCACAAGTTTTGGGCCAAGGGAATGCCATGACATGGCAGCCCAAACCATCACTGATCCACCCCCATGGTTCACTCTGGGCATGCAACAGTCTGGGTGGTATGCTTCTTTGGGGCTTCTCTACACCGTAACTCTCCTGGATGTAGGGAAAACAGTAAAGGTGGACTCATCAGAGAACAATACATGTTTCACATTGTCCACAGCCCAAGATTTGCACTCCTTGCACCATTGAAACCGACGTTTGGCATTGGCACGAGTGACCAAAGGTTTGGCTATAGCAGCCCGGCCATGTATATTGACCCTGTGGAGCTCCTGATGGACAGTTTTGGTGGAAACAGGAGAGTTGAGGTGCACATTTAATTCTGCCGTGATTTGGGCAGCCGTGGTTTTATGTTTTTTGGATACAATCCGGGTTAGCACCCGATCATCCCTTTCAGACAGCTTCCTCTTGCATCCACAGTTAATCTTGTTGGATGTGGTTCGTCCTTCTTGGTGGTATGCTGACATTACCCTGGATACCGTGGCTCTTGATACATCACAAAGACTTGCTGTCTTGGTCACAGATGCGCCAGCAAGATGTGCACCAACAATTTGTCCTTTTTTGAACTCTGGTATGTCACCTATAATGTTGTGTGCATTGCAATATTTTGAGCAAAACTGTGCTCTTACCCTGCTAATTGAACCTTAACACTCTGCTCTTACTGGTGCAATGTGCAATTAATGATGATTGGCCACCAGGCTGGTCCAATTTAGCCATGAAACCTCCCACACTAAAATGACAGGTGTTTCAGTTTCATTGTCCAACCCCTGTATATACTGCGTGTCGGTGCAGACGGCGCAGGTTTGAGTCTCAACCTAGTCACGTGTCTTCCCCCATTCCCCCTCCCACTTTCCTGTCTATCTCCACTGCAGACAATTATCAAATAAGGCCAAAAAAATAATAATAAAAAAAAAAGTGATGTATGTCATTTACTATTATGGACAGTGCAGCCTGCAACAAAACTCATCTCACAAGCCTATGACATAATGTATCTTTATACCTATATTGCATGGAATACATAGATGTTGAAAATAATTAAGTATTATGAAGTAATATTTATATTGTTTGTTGCATCACTCATATTATGCACTGTTATGGGCACTACACAATTTTTCAGTCAGCAACTTCACACTCACGATGTTGACATGAAAAATGATCATAGTTAAGTGATCTTCAGACATATATGCTCTAAATAATATATTCATATAAAAAATAGATTTTCTAAGTAATTACAAGCCTTATGTTTTATAAATAAATTTGTAACAAAAATGTGAATGCTCAAAAAATAGTTTTTTAATGTCAAACCTAAATGTTGTAGAGTCTATAGCAAAAAAAAAAAAAAAAATGGGATTGCCCTTACTGTTCCAATACTTTTGGAACACTATTAGTATTTTGAATATTACTTTATTTATTCAAATTGGATTTGGTACATGGTGTCATACCTGGTGACTACTCTTAATGAGGCAAATCATACCTGGTGACTACTCTTAATGAGGCAAATACCACGGCTGCTATCTTGTGTCTACTCTGAGCTCTGGATAGCTGTAGTTTTAGACACTTTGTCTTTGTTAGCTTGTTTAAAATGTCATTGTTCAGCTGTCTGGGGGTTATTCAAGTCTCTGAGTAGGTTTGTTGTTACAAACACTTTAATGGTCTCTGGCTCTCTTCCACAGTGTGTGTTTTGTTCTGTTTCCCTCCCCTCACCCCCAATTGGTCACAGCAAATGGCTGACCCTGGTTCAGCTGGACGTTACTTCCTGATAAAGGGGAGTTTTTTCTTTTCAATGTCGCCAAGTGCTTGCTTGTGCTGGGTCGTTTTGACTGTTGGGTTTTCTCTGTAATTATTGTATGGTCTTTACCATACAATATAATGTTATTTGGTGCTATATAAATAAAATTCATTTCAATTGAGATTCTTTAAACAAAATTTCAGTCCTTGGCTT
This sequence comes from Archocentrus centrarchus, assembly GCF_007364275.1. NCBI lineage: Eukaryota > Metazoa > Chordata > Actinopteri > Cichliformes > Cichlidae > Archocentrus > Archocentrus centrarchus. The sequence goes on from NC_044358.1 coordinate 4,521,840, forward strand.
GCAAAATTGTGGCTTCTACTGGCCTCCAAAACAGTTGATCAGATATCAAAATATTTTAGGGACTTCAAGCATCATGTGTCAGGGTGCTGGAAGCCTCTGTGCATTGAGGAGTTTTCACCTTTTTTTTTTTTTTTCTTTGGAGGAATTTTTGCTTTGAGGAGTTTTTTTTGTTAGTGGCATCTATCTCTATCTGTGGCCAGTTTTATTATTATTCCAGCGGGATGCATAGACAGTACCAGTACCAGTCAAAAGTTTGGACACACTTACCCATTCATATAGTGCCTGGCTTTTGTGACTGTGTATGGTTCTTCCACATGCTACTGAGGCCCCTGTTTGTTAACTGAATAAATTTTAAAATTCCCAATATGTCTTGATTCTTCCGACTTAAATCATTCAATCCAATAGGTGGCACCAAACGAGTCAATAGCTGAATAAGCTGGAAGAGAAAATTTGCCAAAAAAGAAAATTTGCCAAGTTTTTCATGGGCAAAACTCACATACACAACTTTGCTCCTCAACCCACAAATGCATTTTCCCCGCAAAGGAAATGATTCAAATTCTCCTCAACATGAAAAAACTACGAAAAAGCAAACACAGAAACTACAGGAGCTGCTGCCACAGGAGAAATACATTCAGCACCACCCAGCCTGCTCGCTTCACACTTCACAGTGCTGGATGTTTCTTTATAAACAGGCTTTCCGACTGTATAAGATTTATTGCCAAGAGGCTCTGTAACAACAAAGAAATAATCAACCAAACGCAAATTTCCCTTCTGCTAAATTGATATCTGTATCCACACTTAGGGATGAGCTGGGTTAGGTGGTTGAGTCCTATTCAGAACTGCGGCGGGGGCAGTGCATCACCTTAATATATTTTACACTTGATGGTGACTTGTGCAGTTTCCTTCAAGTTGGCCTCCAGTGTTCAATTTCCATTTTCAGTTTTATTTATATAGCGCCAAATCACAACAGTCGCCTCAATGCACTTTATATTGAAAGGTAAAGACCCTACAATATAATGTTGCCTTCCACTTGTTCATTGAGTTCCTGATGACTGTTACTAGTGCACTATTAGCTTTGTATAGTGCTAAGCACTCCAGTATTGATGTGTGGGGCACTGAGTCGTAAGAGTTCTTTTAGTTAATCCAATTAGTGTTCAAGTTGGTCTGCCTGGTCTTAAAATCGTGGTGTACTGCTCTATCACCGGTAGCTAGTGCTTTGATCCTCTGATGTTATTTGCAATGCCCTTCTGAGCTGCGCTCATGTGTTGACTCGTGCGCTTACTCGGCTTGTTTGCTGTTGTGCCTGAGAGGAGCTTCCATGTTGTGGCAAGTAGTTGGCTGGTAGTTTGATGGTGTTGTACCCTTGAGGGGATCCATGATTATGATTGCTCTGTCCGGAGCTAACCAGTCCAGATGAGTACCAGCTGTTAACAGGCTATTTATTTGTGCTGCCAAATGTTCATGGAGTGCCATTAGCTTGTTCAGCCAGTAGGCATGGATCATGTCAGGTTTGCGTGCATGCAGATTCCGTATGTGTCGTGTGCATATGGGTTAACATCCATACTCCCTTTATTGGAAGTGCTTCCTTTGTAAACAACATCCTTATGTCTCACAGCAATTCACTACTCAATATGGCTATATTTTGGGAAATGCTGACATTTTGGAACATGCTGAGCTTACACGGGGATATGGAGGTAGACAAAAACAAGTGGATGAGGTGTTTGAGCAGCCACTTTAAGCAGATCAGTAGCATTGCAGTATCACTTGCAGCCAAAGATTCCGTGGTACATAATGTGGTTTCTATTACTTCAGTTTCAGTCTTTCTGAACTTTGTATTAATGACAAATTACAGTTTAATACTCCTAATATCTTCTACATTACTGTGAAAAAGTCTTGAGCCATCCCTACTTTCATTATGTTTTACTAGGAAAAGGGGAAATGGGTGTAGAGGTTTAATGTGCAAACATACTGTGTATAGCCAAAAAACAAATTTTGTACAATTCTAACAAGATTAAAAGTCAATATTTGGGATGGGCACCTTTGTTCTTCAGAATGAACTCTCTTAGGCAAGCTTGCCTGTGATTTCTTTAAGTAGTAAATGGACTACATAGCTCTTTTCTACTCTACTTAAGCACTCCCTGTTTGGGAGTAGTACTCCAGGGTTCTCGAAGGATATTCAAAAGCTCATCTTTGCATTTGGGCTGCCTGTTGTTCCATTTTCTGTCAAGATGAACCCACACTGCTTCCATAATGTTGAGTTTTGGCCTCTGTGGAGACCTAGCTATGACCAATAGTGTTCCATTTTTTTTCCCATCCAGCTATGCTTTTATTGCATTGGATGTATGTTTGGGATCATTGTCATAATTCCATCAATCTTGATACCATCAATCTTGAAACCACTGGCTGAAATTCAGCACCAGATGGCTGTAGATACTTACTATTGTACCTGTCTCCTGATCTCCTCCATACATACTGATGATGATTAGAACCAAAATTTTCAAATTGGGAATTATCATTCCTGACCTTTTGCCACAGATTTTCAGTCCACTCAGTCTTGTGTAATTTGGCATACCCCAGCCTTTTCACCCTGCTTCATTTCATTAAGGATGGCTTCTTGACAGTGTTGTAATTTATTATATCTCTAATGCAGGTGCGTGTTCTTTTAAACGAAAAGGATTCAGACGACAACGGAATAAAAATCAATAACTTGAATTTAATTAGCCAAAGATCACACAAGTTACAGACCGGTCTGGGTGAGACTTGCAACCTATCTGAGCTAATACAAATCAGCTGGTTCAGGGCATGAAGTCTGAACCCCTCTCTGGCTAAACCCAGACATATAGTTTTCCGTTATCTCATTCTATTACATCATTAGAAATATTTGAAAAATGTGCAAGGATGGTTCAGGCTGGTTCAGGCTGGTTCCCATCCGTGGTTGGTTTTGGGGACCTTGGATGTTCCCCTTATCGTTCCGTTTGTCTCCTCAGGTGCCTAAGCCAGCCGTTGCCACACCGCCCAGCACTTTCTGGAATCTGTTATGAGAGACACAGAAGGCCTAGGCTGTCCTTGCTACCGAACAAAAACAAAATGTACTTCTACTCTGGTGATTAGCACTACTATCTTCATTTCTCTCTTCTAAAACAGTTGAATACATTTAAATCAGCAAAGGCAGAAATGCATAAAATGATTATACTTGTGATTTTCATAATATTACTTCCTTCAACAGCCACCCTCGCACTAAAACCATTTCTGATCAGGTTTCAGCAAACATTAGATGGTTCAACTGGCCAGATGCATTGCTCAGATCCTGGCCTTTGCTGTATTTTTTCCTGTTTCTTAAGGACATAGGTTTAAGATACTGTAGATCTGCTATAGATCGTTTCTTAGGGCTGCCACCTCTTGTGTCCTCCACTTACCTAGTTTTCTCATTTTTTTTTTTTTTTTAAGGACACACCACACACGTTATGTTGTGAAGCACTTTGTGATGTTTGTCTTGAGAGGTGCTATATAAATACAATTTTACTTTTACTTGCCAAAATATGCCAAGTTTTCAGCTGATAGCTGTTTTGGAATCTCCTTGTTGTCTGGATGGGTAAGTTACAGAGAGTTAGTGTTAATATTTGTACAGCAATGTTTCTGTTAGTTTACCTGTCGGAACCAAGGTTTCATGGATAATGTTTGCTAAGTGGCACCATTTCGGTTATGTCAGCTAATGAGTGAAGGACAGTAGGAGCAGCTATGTTGTCTCTTATTTGTTTTCTTGCATTCATTCATTCTGAATAGTAAACCTCTTCATGAACTGAATTGTCTGCAAACTTTTCAGTAGTTTTGCACAGAAACATTTTTTTAATTTAATTTGAAGCCTTATTTTAACTTTTGGACAGAGGCCTTTTATTTATTTGCATATTATATTTTCATTTAAAAATAAAAATTGCATTCACTTTAATATGCATTGTTTATTTGATATTTATTGTGATGGTCACATTAATGTTAAAAAACAATGGATTAGTTTCAAACTCGTATTTTTATGGGTCATTATTTTAATTGTGAGAAGAGACAACAAGGTGATATTAACAGGTGAGCAGGCTTGAACAGGTGAGGTAAGATTCAAATATCGTTGACTAATCGACTGATCGACTAATCGATAAAATAATTAACACATTATTTGACTACCAAAATAATCTTTAGTTGCAGCCCTAGACACAAGCAACAATAGACTGAAAGCATATTCAGTAAAGTATCACATAATGGAATTGTGGTAGTAACTTTTAAAAAAGATTTAAAGAGGCTGGAGAGGCCAAGTCTGTCCAAAGTAAGATTGGGAGGGGTTCACCAATTATAGAATGACACGTTACAATGTAATACGTAAACATATAACGTAATTTCATTGTATGTTTGACATATAATGACAATAACTACTTCTTCTTCTCTTCTTCTTCTTCTACTGTAAAGAATTTCATTTACTGTGACACATTGTAATAACAAGTTTTTGGCCATATGGACAAATCGTACTCAAAAGACAAATCTTAAAAATCAGTGACTCAGTGGCCATGATGTTTCGGAAGGCGGCACTACAAAGAAAGAAGTCTGTTTCTATAGTGGAAATCACTGCATGGCCTCAAAAACCACTGTGAGCAAATGTTGCTCCTAGCTGCATCCTCAGATGAAAGTTAGTGGTGAACTTACACTTAAGGTAACTTTTATATAATCTATATTCATTTTATGTGAAGTGAGTGCTGCATAAATGCATAGTATTGAAATATTGCGCAAGGGAAAAGTGTGGTAGAAAAGGCAAGAGGGGTGCCTTGAGAGGATTGTCAAGTTCAAAACTTGCGAGAGCTTCACAAGGATGGACCTAGGGCTGGTGTCAGACCCACCATATGCAGACGTCTTCAGGAAAGGGGGTAAAACTGCCACAAAATCAAGCCACTCCTGAACCAGAGACAGAATAAAAAGCATCCTTCCTGTGCTAAGGAATTGGAAAGAAAGAACTGGACTGTATTGCAAAAGTCCTCTTTTCAGATGACAGTCAATTTGGCATTTGGTTTGGAAGTCAAGGTCCTAGATTCTGGACGAAGAGTGCTCCTTAGTTTCCAAACTGATGCAACATGGCATTAAACGTGCCTATGTCGCAACTTTTTCATCAAATTCAAAATGCACTGACATTTCTCAAAAAAATTTTTTTTCTTTTCTTTTTCTGTTTATCCTACAGCACAATATAAAGTGAGAGGATGTCGTCGTCCATCTGTTCGCCAGTCCGTCTGAGCTTTCCGGTCTATAGACTCCAAAGCCACAAGGAGTAGAGTCATGAAATTCGGCAATTATATAGCACCAAATCACAACAACAGTCATCTCAATGTGCTTTATATTGTAATGTAAAGACCTTACAATAATACAGAGAAACCCCTAACAATCGAACAGCTCCCTTTGAGCCAAAGATTAATAACAAGTAATGATTAAATGCACAGTGGTTTATAAACACAGAGTGACAGAGGTGAGTAAAGAAAAAGCACTCAGTGCATCACAGGAAGTGGAAGGGTCACTTGATCCAGCCCAAACTATAAGCTTGATCAAAAAGGAAAGTTTTAAGCATAATTTTAAAAATAGAGAACTTTTCCAGGGAGTTTTGAGGACAACCTCATAGTAATGAATTATAATAATCAGCCTAGAAGTAATAAATGCATGAACCTAGTTTTTCAGCATCACTCTGAGACAGTATGTTTCTAATTCTAGAGAGATTGCACAAATGCAAGAAAGCAGTTCTACATATTTATTTATTATATGCAGTGAAGGACATAACCTAGTCAAAAATGATTCCAGGATTTCTCAGTGTTACTGGAGGCCAAGTTAATATCATCCTGGTTTCTAAGATTTTTAGGGCCGAGTACGATAACATCAGTTTTATCCGAATTTAGCAGGAAATTAGAGGTCATCCAGGTCTGTGTCTTTAAGACATTCCTGCAGTTTACCTAAGTGGTTTGCGTCATCTGGCGTCATAGATGGATAAAGCTGTGTATCATTTCAATAGCAAAGAAAATGTATACTACGCCTTCTAATAATACTCCCTAAGGGAAACATGTATAATGTAAATAGAATTGGTCCTAGTCCTAACAATAGTGTGTGAAGAAAACTCCCCATTTACTTGAACAAATTGGAGTCTGACACTGTCAGGGGCCATGAGAAGATTATTGTAACCTTCACTAATGCTGTTTCTGTACTGTGATGAATTCTGAATCCTGACTGAAACTCTTCAAATAAACCGTTCCTCTGCAGATGATCAGTTAGCTGTTTTACAACTACTCTTTTAAGAATTTTTGAGATAAAAGAGAGGTTGGAGATTGGCCTATAATTAGCTCAGACAGCTGGGTCAAGCAGTGGCTTTTTTAAGTAATGGTTTAATTACTGGCCTGTGGTACATTGTCCATTAATAGAGAGAGATGGATCATATTTAAGATTAAATTATAAATTAATGGTAGGACTTCTTTGAGCAGCAGGAATGGGGTCTAACAGATACGTTGATGGCTTGGAGGATGTAACTATTGAAGTTAGCTCAAAGAAAGATCAGAGAGAGTTTAAATATCAGTAGTACTGAAAGTAGCTGTAGGAAATACATCTGTGAGACGGTTATGAATATTTTTTTCAAATGGTTAAAATTTTATTTGAAGAAATTCAAGTCATTACTATTAAGGTTAAAGGAATACTTGGCTCAAGAGCTCTGACTCTTTGTCATCCTGGCTACAGTGCTGAAAAGAAATCTGGGGTTCTTATTTTCTTCAATCAGTGATGAATAGTAAGATTTCCCGTTTGTGCTTTTTTTTTTTTTATAAGACAACAAACTCTTTTTCTGGGCTAAATGAAGACCTTCACACCATTTCCTCTCCAGCTTACGGGTTATCTGCTTTAAGCTGTGCATTTGTGAGTTATAACAGGGAGTCGAGTCAATTTGAGGCTTTCTTTTTCAGAGGAGCTACAGTATTCAAAGTTGCATGCAGTGAGGATGTAACACTATTAATGAGATAATCGACCCTTGTAGTAGAGTAGAGTTTAGGTAGCTGCCCTGCATTGTGTTGAAACACGACATTGTAGATGCTAATAGTGGAGGAATTATATCCGTAAATTTAGTTACAGCACTTACAGAAAGACATTCATATGTCTCTCTATCTGGGTGTCTGTCTGTTAATTGGTGATTCTAAATTGCCACATAGGAGTGAACGGTTGTTTGTCTCTCTGTGTGAGCCCTGTGACAGACTGGAGACTTGTTCAGAGTGTTCCCGCTTCCCGTTCTGTGGCAGCTGGAACAGGCTCCAGCCCCTACACTACCCTGAATAGGATAAGTGGAAGAGGATGGATGGATGGATGTATTATTTCCTTACTAACTCAGGGGTGACTAAACGTGTTTTGATAAAAGTTTAAGGCAAGGTCTCCAAATTATGGCAAAATAGTTTTGCGCAAGGTAATAAGATGTCTACTGAATGATTTTCTATCATGACATGAGGCTGTAATGTTATCCTGACTTCTAGATGTATTTTAAGTTTTCATTAATCGCAGGAGGATATACCAATCAGTGATGGGTATTCTTACTTTTTTTTCTACTATGTTGGCTTTTCACTAAATTTAGTTTTTAAATAATATGAAAGTCTGTGTTCCGTTTTTACCGACATTTTACACAGTTTGACTAACCTGAAGAATTCTTTTGGACCTGCACAATAATTATGTTCGTTTTTGGTGGTTGACCCATCAAATAGTTCGTCTTAGAAACAGGCTTGGTGAATGCAGTGTTATATGTACTATTACAAATAATCCCCAGAACTTCAAAAGTAAGACTGACGTTGTAATAAATTGGGATTAATAGGCATCTTACATGCTATATCTGTTCTTATCTTTTCTGATACATAGAAACAAATGGTAGCCATACTCAGGAACCTGTCTGAGCCAGACTGGGTCTGGCTGCAGGTCTGACATTCATGTGAGATTTCTTTTTATAATTATCTATTAAAATACATAAATATGATTAAAAAAATTCTTATGTCCCATCAACTCCTTTTTGTCTGCAGTCATGCCTTAAGTCTTTTGGACTAATTGGCAGCTTAATGAGAGACGGATTGAATCCAGAGAATCGACTGTCCGATTTTGGAAACTGTGATGTTACACTGTACAATAACTCCTCTGGAATGTTCCACACACAGTTCTGCTTGTTCTTTAAAGCAAACTGTGATGTGCAGGTTGTGATATTTTTGGATGGTCAGCAGTAAAGCTCATCCATCTTATGCTTTGCATCACAACTCATGGCTTAACATCTGTCATCTGCCTTTTGTTAGTTTGTGTGGTAATTTCCTGTTTTCATCTATCACCAACAGAGAGGAGACGGTTGGGTTGATTGTCTTGCTTTTCCTCTCTTATATGTTTCTTTGGCTGTAACTGGAGTAAAAACCTTTTCACTCCTGGTACAACTCAGAATGAAGTAGGATCATTTCCAGGTCCTCCTTCATATGTCTTCCTCCCTAGGCTCTCCTCTTGAATTCAGCATCTTTTGGCCTGACCATGACTCAGCTCACTCTGCTCTGTTACACACATAGATACATGTATATTTTGTTATTCTCATCATTCCCTAATTTGCTCTTAAATGTAATGAAATAAAATTGTAATATTTTCTCCTTCCCTTTTTCTCAAACTGGGCCCTCTTCTCACACTTTTCCCTTCTGTTCTATATTTTCCCTTGTCTTTGCCAACATTTTTTTTTCCTCCATTCTCTCCATCCTCCCTCACACAGGTGGTGAGTCAGCGGTTCCCCCAGAACAGCATAGGTGCAGTGGGCAGTGCCATGTTTCTACGCTTTATCAACCCAGCTATTGTGTCCCCGTATGAGACTGGCATCTTAGACAAAAAGCCTCTGCCAAGGATAGAACGGGGTCTCAAACTCATGTCCAAGGTAAGCTTAGTGGATATGAGGGCTGGGATGGAACTGACCAGAAGAAACTGGTAATCCAGCAAATGGACATTAGCTGAAAATTGCTAGTCTCCATAACTACTTCCCACAGGTTATTTTCACATCCTGAATAATTTATACTTTTAAACAAAAGAAGGATGTAAAAGATAGACACTTATAAAAGAACATATATGCTATTAAATGATCTGCCACAACTGAATTCTGCATCCCTGTATACCAGACAGTTAGTGGTTGGCTGGTTAGATTTTTACTTGACTAGTTTCACCCTTTGTGCAATAAGTTTCAATTTATTCCATCTAGAAGGGTGTGTACATAGAAGTAGTATCGGCGCATACAAAATTTGGGGTGGGCAAGGTATGCAGTCTACTAAGTGCTCTTCTAGTAATTAAATCTGATCAATTCTAATTTAAAACAAAAGGTCCTAGAGTCCAGAGGATCTGCCTTCTATCCAGATCCATCCACAGATTAGAGTGGCATTCAACAGTTTTAGCTCAGTTTTTTTTTTTTTTTCTTCTTGGTGTCCGCACAAAGATAGTGAAACACTCGACTGCACTAAAGAGAAATCCTTTAACATAGTGTACTTGATGTAAGTGTCTGAGATTGTATATTGGTAAAGCCTTTAGACCAGCAGTTAGGATTGCCTTAATGGCCTTGTTGTGTATCTCTTGTGTCTTTTCCTTCAGATTTTGCAAAGTATTGCAAACCATGTCCTATTTACAAAGGAAGAACACATGAGGCCTTTTAATGACTTTGTGAAGAGCAACTTTGATTCAGCAAGAAGGTAAGCAAAGGGAACTACCACTCAGTCACCAACTCAGTAACCATCTGTTCTCTTCAAACATAACAGCTGTTAAATTATGAATAATATTTATATTGTTTAGTTAGAATTATTGCTTTGTTTTAATGACTTTAGCTGGTGCTTAAAGGCCTGAAATGTATTTTTAAAAGCATTTCATGACTTCAAGGAATTAGACCTGTAAAAGTCTTGACCCAAGGCCACTGTGTATACTTTTTTTAGTTTGGAAAATAATTACATATACAGATTACTGATAACTCAAGGTCACTGCAGGTTCACAGCCCCATGCAATTATAACAGCTAAATCAGTGTATGGGCCAGCACTGTTATAGGCATCACATTCAAAAATAGCTTATGTTACTGGTTTAAACCAGTGCCATTTCGTGCCATTAATGTTTAATACAAAGTAATACAGCTGCCTCATTTCTTATCACTAAAGTTACTGGTAACAGCCCATGTTGCAGCCAAAGTTGCAGGTCATGAGTGACACAGATAACTTATACCTGATATCGGCAGAGTTTGGGTAGTCAAGGTTTCTAGTACTATATGACCATGTGACATGCAGTTCAGACAAACCAAAAACTTCACAAACTAAGTCAGTGAGGTGCCTGGTGTAGTATTTCTTCTCCCTTTGAGATGGTGATCTACTCTCTCCACCCCAAGGTTTTTCTTGGACATAGCATCTGACTCTCCACCCAGTGATTCGGTCAACCACAGTCTGTCATTCATCAGTGATGGGAATGTGCTGGCTCTTCACCGGCTGCTGTGGAACAACCAGGAAAGAATTGGCCAGTACTTGTCCAGTAACAGGTCAGGATTGTAAATAATTATTGTAAATTTCATGAAATTTTTATTTTTAATCACTAAATTGTTGTTTTTAATCATTAAATCAGGAGTCACAATTTTTTTTTCCAGGGACCACAAGGCTGTCGGCAGGCGACCTTTTGACAAGATGGCCACCTTGCTAGCTTACCTAGGACCTCCAGAACACAAGCCTGTGGCTGACACTCACTGGTCCAGTCTCAACCTGACCAGCTCAAAATTTGAGGAGTTCATGACCAGGTAGGATTGATCTCAATAACTACACATGGTCTTGAGCATCTGTGTGCCTGTTTATGGGACTGAAGTCTTTCCGTCTTTGTTTGTAGATGTGTTAACGCTTTGTGGGAAGCTTTTATTGCATTTACAGTAACATAACAAGTTGCTGCTAATCTTTGTGTGATCTTACTTGCTGGGAGTGTATGATGGAGGATATGTGTGTTTCCCATATGATGAAATAGGGAAGCCAATGTGATTTAAAATGTTTACTTTTTAAGTTTTAGTTTTTGAAGCTATTGATGGGTATAATACTGGTCATTAGATAAGCACATCACTTAATTCTTTAAAGTGGTACATCCCACAGTTCAACACAGAATAATAATCACAGCCAAACACTCCAAAGTCATGGCAGAATTTCCATATGTGTCTAAGACTGATCAGACTAAGTTTAGTCTGACACATAAATATTAAATGTGTCCTTTCATTGAAGACATAGGTGTAAGGTTCTCTAAGCATTTTTATTATGAAATCACTAAAATATTTTTTTATAAGTAGACCTATATACTCCATTTAATGTTTCATTTTTAATGTCGGTGCAATTCCTCTTTTTAATGTTTATCTGTAAACTGCTTTGTCCAACTTATTTACTCCACGAAATTGTGTGAGCTGGATTTGAACAGTATTTGTATTTGCAAACGTCCTCCAGAACGAGACATATCCCACTGAGCCCTCATGAACAACCACAGTTCTGTAGTTTTAATGTTTACTTGTAGTCAACTGTGAAATTAATCAGTTTAAAGCAGCCTTCATTAGGCTTTTGAACACTGCTGTTCAGGCAGCATGTTTTGTCCCCTTGAGAATGTGTCTTTATTTGCTGTTTTGTGTTTTATAAGCGGTGACTACCAACATGCTTTCATGCTGAAATCAATACATCAGTATTATAGCTGCACTTCCTGACAACATTTAACATGTAGTTATTGTTAATCAAAATATTACCACCAATTACGTTTTTTGTTTTTTTTTTTGTTTGTTTGGGTTTTTTTTTAAAGAGTGAGCACCATGGATAGTCCTTCTGCCCTGGGTACAGTTTTGATTTTACTTTCACCCCTTTATCTTTTGTCTCTGTTAATTCAAATTTAATTTTCAGATCTCATCCCACAAAAGTTGTACATCACTCGACAACTTTTGTCCCATCTCCAGCACGAGCTGAGATCAAACTTTTTTTTTGTTTGTTCATTTAGAAGATAATTAAGTTTATTTTTTAGTAACAGTAATATGATGACTGATTTTGCAGACAGTATTACATTACTGGGTGAAAACAAATGGCATTACAGTAATCATTACTTTCCAGCACTTCATTCCCAAGACTGGTGATTTATCTTCCTCTTTTTCCAGTACTTTTACCATCTAAAGAACCTTCACTGTCAACAGTAGCACAAAAACATCTCAGTAATCCTTTGTGTGTTGTACTTTACTCACTCCTTGATGGCATCATCGTCTGCTCATCCCACAAACTAAACTGGTGCTGAATCTGTTTACTTAATGTGATTTGGTTAGGATTGCCAAAATGTATAAACAAATTTCACCACTGGGATTAAATTTTTTCTGATAAAGAAAATATATTAAAATTTTTATTCCAAAAAATGTTTGATGCAACTGCACTAAACCCTGTCAGCAAAGTGAAGGAGTGACCGATCTTCAACATTCTTGTTTGTTCTGCAGGCACCAGGTACATGAGAAGGAGGAATTCAAAGCCTTAAAGACCCTCAACATTTTCTACCAGGCAGGAACCTCAAAGATTGGAAATCCAGTGTTCTACTATGTGGCTCGCAGGTACGACTTGGCGTTCCTTATTTCTTAATCTAGTAAACTGAAAAAATACTAGATAAAAGTTCATCTGTCTTTAGGGACTTTGGTTCATTTTGAGTTCAGTCCCCACCAAGCACATCTGGCAATCCTATTTTTCTCTGCTGAAAATTAGATAATGTGGATGGTGTTTCACATTAATCAAGGCAGGCAGAGATATTTTGTATAATGTCTGTGCTAGTCAGTTGGATTAATTATTTCTAAATGAACCACTAAGCACATACCCTCTTGTGGAGCAGTGTGTGACATTTCCCGGATGTCAGCACACCCATCAGTAGTGGCTGCCATATTCACCAATCTTTCGTTTGTTATAATTAGGGCCCAAACAACAGCCATGTGAAGGCCCTGTTGTATCTGCTCCGTTTATCGAGTGTGCTGATTCAGCATTCACAGCTTTGAAATCCAAATCTTTATCAATTAAATTTATTGAATGGGCCAATGCAATAGCATTAAGGCAGACTATTTATTGTTCGTCAGATTTATTATTCTGATTATCTTTATTATTATTATTCTCTTTCTTCCGCCTAAAATTTTTAAGCCTAACTTGTCTCGCAACTTTGAGGGAAAACTCTGTAGTAAATTTTAAGGGGAAGAAGGAGAATAATAATAATTAAAGTAATAAATCTGGTGACTGAAATATAGTGCGCCTCAATGTTATTGCATTGGCACACTCAACTACAAAATTTCCGGGGAAACTTTGTGTGCTAATGCTACTGCCGGTTACAGTTGTAAGAAGCCAATGGGATCTAACAGCCTGTACGAAGAGCAGTGAGAAGCTAAGAATTGCTTTGTGTAGGTTGTGAGAAGTACTGGGTATATATACTGTGCTGCCAAAAGTATTCACTTATCCATCCAAATCATTGAATTCAGGTGTTCGAATCACTTCCATGGCCACAGGTGTAAAAGATCAAGCACCTAGGCATGCAGACTGCAAATTACTTATGATAAAATCAGGACTAGAGAAGGAGTTGAAACTTTCAGCAAGGTTGCGCCTTGAGTTATTCATACAAGCCTTCCATGTGTCTGTGATGATTGGAGATTTGTGGATGTTTATCGTGTGCAACAAATGACTAGACAAGTTACACAGATAGCCACCACAACTAAAAACACAATGAGCATCTCAAGCCATACATCCTAATTGTTTTAACAGGTGTCTGCATTCCATCCCAGATCCCTCATGGTTGACACAGAGTCTCGTTTTGCACATCACTTTGTTGGAGCTTGGCACACTCTTGTTGGAGGAAGGCGATTTTTCACCCTTCACTCTTACTTTTGGTTCCAATGCAGCTGTAGGTTGAAAGGCCAGAGCATGTCCTACACCCTTGTCAACATGGAAATCTTCTTAACCCTATGGGTTATTATTGTGATTCTGGGATCCTCTTTAAATGGCTGGCGTGAACTCAAGTGGCGCAGCCTTCATCCTTAACTGCTATCTGTGTTGTCAGTAGTACCTGGAATGGTCCCTGCCACCGTTTTTACTTCCGGCTGGTTGTCCAGAGATCTCTGATCAGCACCCAGTCTTGAGGGTGTAGGACAGAGAAGCTAGGATATTTATACAGTACCATTTCATCCTCAGTGTTCTGTGGCTGTAAGAGAGTGTCTTGGGTTCCCCATATTTGGTAGACACACAGCATTTCAAAAGGACTGAGGCCTTGTTTAACTCTTACTCTAGTCCTCATGTGCATTATCACTCGGGGTAAGGTTTCAACTAGGGCTGAAACGACTCCTCGAGTAACTCAAATAATTCAATTATAAAAAAAATCTGCGACACAAAGTTCTCTGTCACTGTAACAGTCATTTAGAAAAAGCGACCTTTTAACATCGAGTGGATCATTGGCGACACGTTTTTTTGCACGCCTCCACTGCACTCTACAACCGTGTGTGTGTGTGTGTGTGTGTGTGTTGTGTTTCTGTGCTGAGAATTTCAGCTGTAGCTACCAGAACTGATCATTATCACCACAGTTTACTAGTGGGTGCCGCCATTACCACTAGCAACTAAAAATACACCTTCAATAGAAACATATTTAGGAGTGCGCGTGTGAAAACAAAGCATTACAACATTAAGCTCATGCAGCCGCTAGTTTTCCAACAAAAACACAGATAACACAACATCATTTGTTTTATGTGCAGTCTGCACACAAGTGGCACGCACAAAAAGGCGGAGCCGTTACAGAGACGGTGAGCTCAGGTGGAGTGAAAGGAAACGTTTTTCTAGGGTCCAACGCAGCAGCACTTGTTCTTGTAACCACCATTAAAATCTTTACTGGGAAGCAGCTGGAGGTCCTTCATCAACCACCTGATCAGCAAGTTCCAACGTGAAGAAAAGAGAACTTTGTAGCTGCTCCATCCACTGTTTGTTTCACACATCGACAAACTGAAGTAAATCTAAGGAAGCTAAAATATGCATATGAGCTGTTAATAAAACAAAAGTATTTCTTATCCGATTACTGGATAATCGATGGAATAATCGATGGAATACTCAATTACTAAAATAATCGATAGTTGCAGCCCTACTTTCAACCATCAGAGCCCTGTTTCTACACATTTGTTCACATTTTGGACCGGGAAGACAGATGGTTTAAAAGTGGAGTATGCCCACTATGAATGACCGTCATTGACCAGAGGTGGTGGCTTACGGCATTAGCTGTCAGCCACTTGTAATGCAGTCTTGAGATCCCTTCCCAGGTGCCTTATCCCCCACTCACACCTTACTTCAGGTGACCTCAATAGATTTCACAGTGGTTTCACCCCAAACCCCTGGTGGTAATGACCCATGCCTTTTTTCACACCTTGGCTCATGTAATGATACACATGATTAATAGTGGGTCAACAACTACCTCCAAGGGGAAGCCCCCACAAAGGGTATAAATACATGGGACTCTCCACCTTTCGGTTTTAGAACAGAAGAAGCCTCTTGAATAAGAGGTGAAACCTCTTTCAAAAAAATTAAAGCTGTCCAATCATCTTTTTTCAAGTTCTTCAGACTGATTAATGTAACGTATTACTTTGGAACGTGCTAAACCCAAACACTGGTTGTAGAGACATCATTGCTGCATCAAGCAGACTGGCTCTGCTTTGACAACAAAAGTATGAATTTTTTCCAGTCTGCCTTTAACATATTTGAATTATTTTTTAAAACATGTCTTATGTTAGAGTGAGAGGAGCACAAAGTTCTAATTAAAAATTTTCTCCTGCCCGTGTGCCCACAATTGTCACTCTACAGCCATCATGGTATTAATTATTTTATCCTTCAGGTCATGTGAGGTCGGGCATTGTCGGACCCTACGCTGGTGCAGCGGGTCCTGGGTTCCTCCTGGTGCATGACAATGGGTCCAAAGATTTCATCCTGATACCTAATGGCATTCATGGTGCCATTGCCTAAGAGGTCTTGAATCTTGCATCCCTCCATATACAGGTGCTGGTCATAAAATTAGAATATCGTGAAAAAGTTGATTTATCTCAGTGCTTTCTATATAACATTCACACACATTCATACTCTGACGATTGTATCAGAGAGCAGCTTTGGTGTCTCGGCTGGCTTGGGAACACCTTGGTTTTCCCCCAAACGAACTGGCTGGGGAGAGGGAGGTCTGGGCTTCTCTGCTTAGACTGGTGACCCTGCGACCTGGCCCCGGGAAACTGATGGATGGATGGATGGATGGATGGATGGATGGATGGATGGATGGATAACATTTTTTTCTCAGAACAAAGTCAAAAATTCTCAGAATTATGAGAAAAAAGTCAGAGTTCTGTCCGCCCATTTTTTTTTTTTTCTTGGTCCTGGGTGAGGGGCCAGACAAAGAGCGATTCAGAAGACCCCTATGAAAGTGTCACCAAGGGAACTGTTTACCCTGCCCGGGATAGGGTTACCGGGGCCCCACCCTGGAGCCAGGCCTGGGGATGGAGCTCGAGGGAGAGCGTCTGGTGGCCAGGCATTAGCCCTTGGTGCCTGGCCAGGCACAGCCCAAAGAGAAGACATGGGCCTGCACTTCTGTAGGCCCACCACCCGCAGGAGGCGTCGTAGGGGTCGGGTGCAATGTATGTGGGCTGGTCACCAAGGGTGGAGGACCTGGCGGACTGATCCCTGGCTATCAAGACTGGCTACTGGGACATGGAATGTCACCTCTCTGATAGGGAAGGGACCCTGAGCTAGTGCATGAGGTTGAGAGATCCCGGCTGGATATAGTTGGGCTCATCTCAACGCATGGCCTGGGCTCTGAAACCCAATCTCCTGGAGAGGGGCTGGACTCTATTCTAGTCTGGAGTTGACCTTGGTGAGAGGCAGCAAGCTGGGGTGGGTATTCTTATATCCCCTTGGCTTCTTGCCTGTATGTTGGAGCTTTCACTGGTAGAGGAGAGAGTTGCTTCCCTGCACCTTTGGGCCAGGCAATGGGTCCTGACTGTTGTTTGCGCTTATGTGCCTAAACGTACCTAAACATATCATGAGGGTGCGCTGGGAACACCTGGCCGAGGCCCCAGTCCGCGAGATCTTCATCTCCCACCTCCGGCAGAACGACCGCATTCCCAGGGAGGCTGAGGACATTGAGTCCGAATGGACCACGTTCTGCTCCTCTATTGTTGAGGCTGCTGCTCAGAGCTGTGGCTGCAAGGTGGTTCATGCCTGTCGTGGTGGCAATCCCCGAACCAGATGGTGGTCACTGGAGGTGAAGGGAGCCATCAAGCTGAAGGAGGAGTCCTATCGGGCTTGGTTGGCCCATGGGACTCTGGAGGTAGCTGACTGGTAACGGCAAGCCAAGCGGAATGTGGCGGAAGCAAAAACTCGGGTGTAGGAGGATTTCGGTGAGGCCATGGAAAAAGACTTTCAGACAGCCTCAAAGCGATTCTGGCAAACCGTCAGGTGACTCAAGAGGGGAAAGTGGTGCTTTACTCACACATCTATAGTGTGGGTGGGGAGCTGCTGACTTCGACTGAGGTTACAGTCAGGTGGTGGAAGGAATACATTGAAGACCTCCTTAATCCCACTGACACGGCTTCTGTAGTGGAAGCAGAGTCTGGGGATGAGGGGGATGACTCATCCATCACTGGGGGTGAGGTCACTGAGGTGGTTAAACAACTCCTTGGTGGAAGGACCCCTGGGGTGGATGAGATTCACCCTGAGTTCCTGAAGGCTCTGATGTTGTAGGGTTGTCTTGGTTGACACATCTCTGCAACATAGTGTGGAGATCTGGGGCAGTGCCACTGGATTGGCAGACCGGGGTGGTGGAGAATGGGGTATCTGGCCTGTTGTTGCGGGTAATTCAGTCCCTGTATAATCACAGCGAGAGTTTGGGCCGTATTGCTGGCAGTAAGTTTGACTCGTTTCCTGTGGGTGTTGGACTTCACCAGGGCTGCCCTTTGTCACAGATTCTGTTCATAATTTTTCTGGACAGAATTTCTAGGTGTAGCCAAGTGGCGGAAGACTTCTGACTTGGTGACCTCAGAATCTCATCTCTGCTTTTGTGGATAATGCGGTCCTGTTGGCTTTATCAAGTGGTGGCATTCAGCTTACAGTGGAATGTTTCGCAGTCGGATGTGAAGTGGCTGGCATCAGAATCAGCACCTCTAAGTCTGAGGTCCCACTTGGGCTCAGAGACGAGTTGCTGCCCCAGATGGAGGAGTTTAAGTATCTCAGGGTCTCGTTCATACCTCTGTCATGGTAAAGAGTGAGCTTAGTGTGAAAGCGAAGCTGTCAATTTACCAGTCAGTCTACATCTCTACCTTCACCTATGGTCATGAGCTTTGGGTAGTGACTGAAAGAATGCGATATACAAGCGACAGAAATGAGCTTCCTCCAGAGGGTGGCTGGCCTCTTAGAAATAGTGTGAGGAGTGCAGCCATTCAGGAGGGGCCCAAAGTAGAGCCAGTGCTCCTCCACATTGAAAGGAGCCAGTTGAGGTCGTTCATACATGTGCTAGGATGCCTCCTGGGCACCTCTTGGGTGAGGTTTTCCCAGCATGTCCTACCAAGAGTAGGCCCTGGGGCAGACCCAGGACACGCTGGAGAGATTATATCTCTTGACTGGCCTGGGAATACCTTGGGGTCCCCCCTGGACAAGCTGGAAGAGGTGGCTGGGGAGAGGGAGGTTTAGGCGTCTCTGCTTAGGCTGGTACCCACGTGACCTGGCCCCAGATAAGCAGAAATAGATGGATGGATGGATGGATGGATGACTTTTTTTCTTTGAACAAAGTCCAAAAGTCTAAGAATTCTGAGTAAAGTAGGCTGCTTTGCTTCATTTGATTTTTGTGACCACTACATAGTCTGACATTCACATCCGAATCCACAAAAACTGTTTTCAGGCACGTTCTTTTCTGTTATTGTTGTCAAACAACAGAATGGCAATGAAATAATGATTTTTTTCAACCGTAAACAGCATTTTCTATATTATGTATTACTAATGCTGCTTTGCTCCATTGAAATTCACAACTTTTATGATTGCGATGTTGTCGGACTTACTCACATGTGCTGAAAATTCTGCTTTATTTAAAAGTAAAACCATGGCTCACAGAGAAAGTTACAAGTAGATAAATTGTCTCCCTTTCCTGACATGTTACTTAGGCAATGAGCTGAACTGTTCCTGTTGGCTGTTTCTATCTGTCACTCTCAGACACTCTCAAAGGGGTGGGTGCAACATCCTTTACAGATTTAAAGATACGCAGAAATAGACAGACTTACATAGTGGCTACTAACTCAGGTATAGTACACTTATCTAATAAAGTGGGAGACTGCTTGTATATGAGCCATATTCCTTCAGCTTTTTTAGTCAACCTATTTACCTCACACATACACACAAAGTCCGGCAGTAGCAACAGTCCCACAGCAATTTTTCCAGAAACTGCATAGTGTAGTATTAAATTTGATCCTCTTCCTTCTTCTCCTCATGTACCTCTCACCTTCTACACTGTTTGTCATAAAATCACTGGTCAAACTCCAAAACAAAAAGCTTCTCCACAAAACAGAATGAAAGAATGGGTTGGGATGTTCAGAGCTACAGTTTGGTGATTAACTGCTAGAGCAGGAGAAGCAGAAAATCCCAAATGTTCTCTTCAAACTTCCAGTGAGTCAACAATTCTCCTGCTACAGCCATCATTTTACCCCCAAATTTTATGAAAAATTGTCCTTTTTCCTACAAGATCATCTAACAGGATTCTTAAAACTCACTTTAAAAAAAACAGACAAAACAAAAACTATTACTTATTGGATGTCATAAAGGTGTATTAATGTAAAATAAGTACCACAAATTAATCTCAGGAAATTATGATGAAATGTCACATTCTCAAAATAAAAGTTGAAGGTCCCATTGTATTTGTTCTCTTTATTTTTTGACAAATGAATTACCTTTTTGAGGGCCTAAACATGCTCATGAATTTATGAAAACTTGCACAGCATCTGGTCTTTTGAAAATTTACTTAAGCGCCACCTAGTGACAACAGGAAATTGTTTCATACTTTGGGTGAGATGGAGGCAGATGATTTGCTGTGGCAACACCTAAAGGGAGTAGCCAAAAGAAGTACTCCTCTAGGAGCTGACCGCAGGTTGACCTGAACCATCTATGATATGGTCAGAAAGTTGAGTTGGTGTTATTTTATTTTGAAAACTCATTTTGGCATTGATCAGATGCCATGTAGCATGTGGAATTTCGATGTTTTCCCATGAAGTACAAAATTGCTCAAACTCAAATATAGTTTCTCCAGTCTCTCCCAAACTTCACGTTTGATAAGCGTCTTGAACTAAACACATATGCCATCTAGTGAGAACAGGAAATGTCACGTTTTAGGATTTGTTTTTTGACTTACTTCCCCACACAGATTGACCACATCCACTTCAGAAATGTTCTGAGTAAACTTCAGGCCTTGATGATGTTTTTGTGTTTTCATTTAATTGCCCTTGGGTTATGGCGATTCACCAAGAAACAAGAAGTAGTTGTTCAGGGACTGAAATGCTTCAAAAGTCATGAAACATTTTATTGGTCATACTAGTGGGTGTGGCTATATGGCTCCATTGTGCCATCTACAAAATCTCTGTGAAGCAGCCCCAGCACTACGCTTTATCTATGTGCCTGAAATTCAATAGCCTCATGTCATGTCCCAAGACATGCAAAAAAACCCCTCTTGGAGCCATACCCTAAACCCTACAGGAAGTCAGCCATTATGGATTTAAGATATAGTTTTGACCGCATTTTTGCCATTTTCTTGTGTTGTACTTTAACAAACTCCTCTTAGAGATTTCATTTGATCAACATGATTTTTGGTGAGTCTAAAGACCTTGGCTATGCTAAAAGTTTTTCAGTGAAGGGCTTGTCCGTGGCATAATGGTAAATTTCATCAGACCCAAACTTAACATGCTTGATGACAACTCAAGTCTGGAGACATCCGTGAGCCAGTATTAGGTCACACTCATAGCGCCACCTTGTGGAAACAGGAAATCAGCATTAGATGATAAGCATCATAAAATGTGCATATTTTCATTGTTGGATCCACAAATATCATACTGAAACACGATCTATAGTTATTGGGAGTTCTCTCACACCACCTAGTAGGCACAGCAGGTGATAAGGAACTAGTTTGTGCAACAGCCAATTAGAATCCAGGGACTGAGACATCTGCATGACTGCAGGAAATGTACGGACTGCATCACATCCCAGTGGCAGCCCTCTTCAACAGCTGCATGCTACCACATGTGCTGAAGTGCAAGGGCTCTATCATTATTGCCTGCAGCTTTAGTTACTTGTTATTATTACTGATTTTTTTTATACATGTATGTGTGCATGCATGTATGTTAGTGTGTGTATGTATTTGAGTTAAAAATGAAGATGTGTATGTGATTTAAAAACTGCAGTTCCTGTTGGTGCTGGCTCTGAAAGGGAATAAATCGCTATAGGCAGCTAGAGCTCTGCTAAGCCTCATCCACTACTTGCAGTCATCAACATGGGCCTCTACACTATTGACTATTGTTTTTAATGCAGTGTCTGACTAAAATTATTGCTTGCTGTGTGCTGCAAGAAGTTTGTGCTTTAGTTTTCATTGTATGAAATCCTCTTATTTTATTGATCTGTTACTTAGCACTAATTAGCCAACGTGTGTCTATGCATTGCATTCATACTGTTTGGTTATAGCATGCTGCATTAATAAACTAATTAGCATTAGCTGATAAAATACCACTCAGCCCTTTCATCCATATAATTAAAAAAAACCTACATGGCATACCCAAAACACTAATGATGAAGTTTCAAAAACGTACAATTCACAAACAGTAAGTGATGGTATGGTGGCTGTGTCACTCTTATTATTGAATAAAGGTCACCAGAAGTAGGGAAAATTGGCATCCCCACCTTCTTTTTCATTTGTAATATCTTTATAACTTATAACTTTATAACTTTCCAAATGAAGTCTTTTTATCTGATATATAAACATAGGTGCTGTGACCAGCTGGTATGATGATCTCTTGTGTTTGGCCGTTCTTGTTAGAATTAGTTTTGTTTGCAATATTTCATGGTGTGTCCATTATAATTTGTGGAATTTGTTTTTCCTTTTTTCCTCCTCCTTTCTTGCACACACACACACACACACACACACACACACACACACACACACACACACACACACACACACACACTTAACTCTCTTATATTGCTATTCCTTAATTGGCATATTGGTATATATCTTGTGATACATACATTAGGCTCCTTACTACTCTGTGACAGTGATCCAGAGTGCCAGTGGTAACTCTGAAATGTTATAAAAATGTGGACAGCCATGTTCTGAATGACTTGGTAGGACCAAAGGAGCACAACAACATTGTTTTAAACAAACAAGCCAACAAAACTCAGCAGTCTGCGTTTTGAACACGTTTTCAGTTCATACAGGGTTTCTTTGTGTATAGGATATTCACAGACATTGTCATGATGTGCATCTTGAAAGGATGATGATGACATAAGGTGATAATAGCCAGAATTGTTTCTCTGAGAGAAAAGAAAATGGAGTTGCTAAGTAGAGGAAATCAGTCACAGATTTACTGTCCACAATATTCTGATAAGTGTTACATTCCATATTGTGTGGTTCAGAAGGTGGTGTATGCAGTTGTCATAACTACAATAGACAGGGTGATTGTTTGCTGAGTCTCGATGAGCAGTTTGCAGCCTTCATTATGTGAGTTAGTTACTTTGGGCTTCTTGGTTGAAGACTTTGGGTGTGCTATTGTGCTTGTGTGTGAAGAGGAACTATCCAGACTTGTCGAAGATGTCCAGATGTGGTCCCCAGATTCATTCATGCCTTTTTTGCCCTGATAAACTCCAGTCTCAAAAAGTGGAAATTTTGCCTGGTAGTTAGGTGTAGTCTCTGTAGTCCTTGCAGGTAATTGAGCATCCTGTCCTTCACCTCTGCTGTTGACCCAGAGTGGTGGCTTTGTAAAAAGAGCTGACTGCCAATTCCTTCCTGGTGTTGTCAAGTGGGATTGCCCACAGATGGGTCTTGTATAACAGGGACACCCCAAGACGGTTGCACGGGTTTTCTCAGCCCATTTAAGGAGCTTTGTTATGTTTTCTTCTTCTTCACAAGCCCAGGGGTTATCCCCAAGAGTAATCATCTCCAGTCCTATGAGTTTATCAAAGATCCCCTCAGACAGCCAGGAGAAGCGGTTAGCATGCAGGTAGAACTGGGCCAGTCTGGGCAGTCGATCCAATGATCCGGGCAGAATCTGCAACAGATAGTTATGTGACAAGTCAATACTCTCCAAGTTGTGTGGCATATTTGTGGGCACTGTCCAAAACCTGTTGTGACTAAGGTTAAGAGCCTGGAGACTCAACAATGTGTTATTGATGAAGACCACTCTCTCCAGCTCATTATCTGACAGATCCAATACTTTCAGGTTCCAGTGGAAGGCTGTGTCATTTTTGTCTAGAGAGCGTATATGGTTTCCTGCTGCTCGAATGTCCCACAAAGACTTTGGCAGGGCAGGGGGCAGACTCTTCAGGTCGTTGTAGGACAGATCCAGGGTGCGCAGATGGGCATAGTGGCTGAGCTGGCCGTCCAGACCCTGCAAGCTGCCAGAAAAATGTCATAATAAAAAATATTTTTGCACCAACATAATTGTAAATTTTGCTGAGCAGCATCTACTTTTGCCACTCGTGGCTCAGGTGGTAGATCAGGCTTATTGAAAGGTCAGTGCTTCAGTCCCCAACTCCTCTGGTCTGCATGTGAAACTATGTTTGGGCAAGAACCTAACTGATCCTGAAATTGATAATAGAATGAATAACTGAATGGTTAAAAAGCTCACTGTGAAAGTTGAGCACTCTGAGTGGTTAGTAAGACTAAAAAAGCACTAAATGAATATCAGCTGATTGCCATATAGTGTGACTGTAGACACAGAAGGGATTATGTACAGTTATTAGTTCCATATTTCATTTGTGTGTGGAAAAAGTTTTTGGAAATTCCATAAATATTGTATTTGCAAGTGTGAAAGCGTGTAAGCAGATTAATATAGTTAAGTTACAAGCTCTGGCAGATTATCTGGCACAGCTATATATTTTTATAATTGTCAAATCCTGCAGTTAATAAGAGATCTATGTTCCATATGACCATATGTTCCTTATTCTTTTACCTGTTACAATTACATTGTGCATGTAACAAAATAATGTAATTATCTAAAATTGGAGCTACAACAAAATTGCCCTGAAGAGGTGCAGCTGCTTACTTGTTAAAAGAAAGGTTGAGAAAGCGGATGTTATGCTGCAGACCAGGCGGTAGGTTGGTCAAGCCTTGTGAAGAGCAGTCCACAATACGGTGGCCTCCACTGCAGGAACATGCAGCAGGGCAGATGGACAGCACCCAACCTCCCAGCAGCCCACAGAGCAGCAAGAGGAGCAGGCAGAGAACAAATGCAGAGCATACAGGCATGTTTAGAGCTCTAGAAGTGAGACAGGTATTGAAAATAGAAGGTTAGGTATGCAGCTAGCCAGCTTAAGCACATGATATTTCAGAGTAAAGTAATTAAAGTAAAATTTTATTTCTATAGTACCTTTCAAGATAAACATCACAAAGTGTTTCACAACAGAATATCAGAGCATAAAAAAGAGTTAATCAAATGCAAGTTTAAAACGGTGAGTTTTCAGACCACTGAGTCTACCGCCCTCAAACTCAGAGGGAGACATCTTTTGCACTATTGCAAAAGATGTCTCCTGTAGTTTTCAGCCTTATGTGATGTAAAGCCAGTAGGCCGTGATCACATGACCTCAGGGACCAGATGGGGATGTATGAATGTAAAAGTTTACTGTAAGCTGGTGCTTGTCCATGAAGAGCTCTAAAAGTCAAAACCAGAATCTTAAAATGTACTCTGAATTTAATGGGCAGCCAGTACAGCTGGGTTAGCAACAGTGTGAAATGAGAGGACTTGTAAGACTTAGTCAGAAGCCTCGCAGCAGCGTTATGAACCACCTCCAGAAGTTCCATGGAGTTTTTGCTTAGACTAGTGAACATTGAGTTCCAGTAATCGAAACATGATGAAATAAATGCATGAATAACGATCTCCAGTTCAGAGCATGACATAGTGGGTCTTAACTTGGTAACATTTCTTAACTGATTAAAAATAAGAGTGAACCAGAGATTTGCCATGAACATCCAGAGTGAAAGCAGAGTCAAAAGTTACCTCAGGGTTCCTAATACAAGATTTAGCAAATGTGACAAGGGGACCAAGAGTTTCCATTATCCTAGAGACAAATCTGTCCGGGGCACAAACAAGGACTTCAGTTTTTTCTCCATTAAGTTGGAGAAAGTTGTAAGCCATCCAACTTTTGATTTCTAAGCAGTCTAAGCATCTACTTATATGTAGCTTAGAAACATCTCGGAGCTTAAGAGATATATAACTGAATGTAATTTGCATAGCTGTGGTAAGATATACCCTTAAAGGTGTTCAAGATGTGCTGTAGAGGGAGCAATAAGGTCCCCAAAACAGAAACTTGTGGCACACCATAGGTAAGACAAGTGGAAGAGAACTTGTATTTAGAAACAGCCACAGAAAAGGATCAGCTGGATATGATGTGAACCACTCCATTGTTTCAGACATTATGTATTTCTTTGTCGGTGCTCATATCTGCTTCTGAAATTAGATACACAGAGATGTAGTGCAACGATTTTGGCAAGCAGAGTATATTTCTACAGCATTTTGTAACAATGCGTTGTATTTGCAACATGGAGTCTATTTGAATGTCAGAAGTCGAGCTGGTTGGACAGTCCATCACTTTGAATTTGGATTGAATTATCCTAAATTCTATTAGATTACTACAGTATGAAAGTATGAAAGTTTGTATTTCTCTATTAAATATCCCAACATATACATACAATATTTGGTGTCAATAACAGTGGCAGTGAAAAGTGACAATGCAAATAAACATAAGTCCAGCCTGTTATCAACTAAATTAATCTCTCTATCCCTATGCCACATATTCTGAAACTATTTTAAATTTTTGTTAAAGTTTTGTTTCTTTGTCTTTTTCTTTTTTTTTACTGGCATTGGATCTGTTAGTCTCTGAATGGATGTGCCTGTCAGAATACAGCAGTTAATAGGACTCAGATGGATCTGAAGTGTGTTAGATTCATTTCTGATTCTTGCACAATGCAATAGTGGCTTTAATAAATATCTTTAATAAAGCCATGCAGCTCTCATGGCATGCAGAAAAAGCAATGTGTTCATTTATGCTATAACTCCTGTATAACTAACAGACATCTGAGTGCCAGTTAATTGACTAGTGACTAAACAGGGTAACTACACACTCCCCTAAAAATGTTAAATATCAACAGAAACCATGATTTGATTAGAAACACAAATGTACATTTTTACTGCGTGGCCCACTATCATATGCAGGATTCCTAAACTGTTATCAAAACTTGGAGAATCCTTACTCTTGCCTCTGGGAATTTAATACCACTAACAGTGCTTATTCATTAAATGAGTTAATAATTAACAAATAGCCTTTGGTGCAAGTGAATGGCTGCAGAGATGGCAATCATTGAACATGGATTCATCACTTAGACTCATTTGACTCTCTTTTCAGTACCATCCCCATTATAAAGTAGGTTTCCTTATGCTATTAGTTTAAAGCACCAACCAGCTTGAAGCTGTGCCAGTAGGACATGAGCTCAGTCTGCTGCAGGGACACTCAGTTGATTCAGGGCAGTATACTGTGTTCGTAACTCCAGTTCATATTCTGACTACAGCACACTTAACATAGAGAACATAGTAAATATATTCCAGAAATTTCTTCTTCTGCTTTATTTGCTTGATGATGGCAGTTGAACCTCTGCTATTATTATGCTTTACCTTGCTCAATTCCTCTGTATTTAAATACTGTAATGTGACTTTACTCAGTGTCTCTGTGGAGTGCTAAAAGCAAAAATCTGCATAGCGACAGAGCACAGACTAGCTTCATCATGAGGCAGCACTACATTACAGTAATTTATTGTATTAATAAGGATGAAATGGTTCACTGCCCTGCCCATCATGTGTATGTGGATCTCCGCGTTTTAAATCACTCACCTCATCTTTTCTACTGTGTGTTTGTCATCTTTCCTTTTTTCCTCTTGTCTCCTCCTCTAGCTCTTGTTGTGTCCTTTCTTTGTGCTTTTCTCTGCTGCTCAACGGTCTCAGACTCTTGTTTCTGGATGTTGGAGCTGTTGTGCTGTGGCAGTATACATACCGCCTTCTATCACTGGTCCTGTGTCCTGTTCACTGCTCTGCAGGCTCCTGATGCAGCTGGAGCTCCAGGTTAGGGAGGAGAGAGAATTGCAGCAGCGTGCCAAGTCATTCTGTTGCTGATGAGGCAAGCAAGAACTCGAGGGATGTGTGCGCGTGCGTGTGCTGATAAGAGCATGCTTAGCTGCAGCAGCTCTCTGTTGCACATGCATTCTTATACTTGAAGAAATTATGACACTTAAGTGGATCTGCTTTTTCCCAGAGGCATGCAGATGAAATAACTGTAATGTGAAAGGTATCAACACACCACAGCAACTGATCACTGTCTCTCTACTTTTCCTAACTTGTTTGAAACTTTTCATGATCTTTTAATTGATTGTTTTTGCTTTCACAGCACATTTATTGTTTTGGTAGTGTCTGTGTGCTGTAATCATAATTTCAGCAGCAGGGAGTTGGACAAAACTTGTAAATTTCTACTGGACATATCCATAATAACAGTGAATGAATAGACAATATGAAATGGGTCACTGAGAATAGAAAATGATCAAGTGAATCTGCTGCTCTGCTTTATAGGCCCTGTCTACACATAAACAAGCATTTTTGAAAAGGCAGCTTTCTTTTAGCCTTTTGTCCACACAAAAACATTAAAACATCTTTGCAAGGTGAAGATTTCAGAACCTATGTTTCTGCTTTTACATGTGAACAAGGAATACAAAGATTTTGTCTTGCTTCATCAAAGGTGTGC
Source organism: Archocentrus centrarchus (assembly GCF_007364275.1). Taxonomy (NCBI): domain Eukaryota; kingdom Metazoa; phylum Chordata; class Actinopteri; order Cichliformes; family Cichlidae; genus Archocentrus; species Archocentrus centrarchus. Next base: position 4,549,914 of record NC_044358.1, read on the forward strand.
ACCTTTATCTCTTTTTCCGATGTTGGACTGTGCACTCTGTTACTGTTTATAGGCTTCTGAATGACCAGCGTTTCTGTATGGTTAGGGTTACAGTTGTGGTCAAAAGTTTACTCATCATGGGGAATGAATGCATGGTAATTTGGTGCTTTTAATGGGTTATTTGAACTGTTTTTTGTCACTGTTTTTGTCATATGTATATGTGTATATGTATGTATATATATATATATATATATATATATATATATATATATATATACTAGGGTTGGGACTTTAACGCGTTAATTTTGATTAATTAATTACGGGGAAATTAACGAATTAAAAATTTTAACGCATTTTAACGCACTTTGCACCGTGGAACGTTTCTCAGTGCACGAGTTCCCGGCATACAGATTATATCGACGCACAATGTCCAAATTCAGGGGCCGCATCCTGCGAAGGACCCGGCCCACGTCCTTCAGAGCCCACGAAGACCGCAAAGGGAGGACGTGAGCGGCTAGCCTTCATATCAGCGTCACCTGTCCTCACCTGTAGCTCATGTCGCCTAGCGACCCTGAGTGTGAAGCACAGCTGTGTAAAAGCAGCTGGTTAAACGGAGCACGAACTTTTTCTCCTTTTATTGAAAATAAGCTGTTAAAACAAGCACGACACATTTCAACATCAAGGAATACAGCTGAGAGAATGATTAATTTTCAACTATATTAAGTGAGACATTAATATTGAATAAAACTATCCAGTTATGATGCTTAACTTTAATTTCAGGAGTTTGCTTATCACAGGAGCACTGCCACCCTTTGTTGGTCTGTGTAGTAGACTGGTGGGAAAATAAACAAAATCTTGAAGTTTAAGCTTATGTATATTGATTCATTCATCAACCAAACTGAAATTAATATTTCTCATGTCAAATATTGAAATGCGATTAAAATGCGATTAATTTCGATTAATTAATTACAAAGCTTGTAATTAATTCGATTAATTTTTTTAATCGAGTCCCACCCCTTATATATACACATATATGTGTATGTATATGTATGTATGTATATGTATATATACATGTATTATGTGTGTGTATGTGTATATGTATGTATATGCGTGTATATGCATATGCGCGCACGCATGTATAATATTTTGTTTGTTTCCATTACAATTGTGTACTACCTCAGTGTTGGTGGAGTTAACAATGCAGGCAGAAGTCACTTGATGTAATTTGTATGTGACTCAAATGCGGCTGTTAGCTTGGAGACCTCCTGCTGCATTTTCTCGTCTCTCGTCTGCCATCAAGTACAGAAACATCTGCACCTCGTCGTTGCACCACGGTGTTGGTTTGTGTATCTCCATTTTCTTGCTGACGGGTTTTAAATACGGCGCGTTTAATTCGGGTGAAGGAATCGCTCTCGTTACTCAGTGATGACACTCCCTGGCCAATCAGTGGCATGCTGTTCTTCAACCCCTTATGAAAATTTACCATGGTTTTACTATGGTTAAATAACTATGGTTTCCTGTTTTTCATAGTTGTCATGGTTTTTTGGGTACCATGGGAACCATGGTTTATTACTATGATTTTATCATGGTTTGACTACAGTTAAACCCTAGTATAACCTTGGTCATAAACCATGGTTCTTATTATGGTTTTTATAAACTATGGTTTTCTTAATTAAATCTATAGCTCCATTAATCTGTTTCACAAAACTGTAGTGCAATAATGCATACATCCAACAATGAATAGGCTAATTCTAATGCAATAGCAAATGTAATTAAAAATCCTACTTCATACTTCCATCTAGCTATCAAAAAAGCCACAGAAGAATAATCAAAAACAGGAGAATCTTTAAAATGTAATATAATTTATATTTTTATTTATAAATGTAATTCAGTCTTCATTTGCTGGGATGGCAGGTCCAGCTCCACCTCTGTATGTGTAAGAAAGAGGAACAGGAAGAGTGACAGATATTCAAGATTAATTGCAAAAAAACCCCCAACAACAATGATATTGCATGCAAAGTGAATGTGTGCGTGTGTGTGTTCACTGTTGAAAGAAATGTTAAATGCACTTAAACTTACCGGATACTTTTGAAATTCTTGCTTTCGTTATTAAGCTTGTTTCTGGTGGCTCCTCTCAGCAGAAATTTCTGCACAGTTTAATCTGCAAAGTAATGTGACAAATAAATCCCAAGTGTTTACAAACTGTAAAAGACTTGGCAACATTCTAAACACATACAGTACCAGTCAAAAGTTTTAGCATTGAAAAGAAGTTATTTTATGTTATAACAAACAAACAAACAAACAAATATTCCAGCCAATCACTGACAAGACAGTTGGAAGTCAGAAACTTACTCCCATCCTTTGGCTGGAACCTGGTTTGTGATATTTTGGGGCACAGCCTGTGCCCATTGTGTTTGTTTGATGTTTACAGCCCCTGTGTTGTCTCCCAAGACCAGATTTGTATGTATTTCAGTGTATTCTGGAGATGGTTTTACTATGGTTAAATAACCATGGTTTACCAAACCATGATAAAACTATAGTAATAAACCATGGTTCCCATAGTACCCAAAAAACTATGACAGCTATGAAAAACAGGAAACCATGGTAATCCATGGTTATTTAACCATAGTAAAACCATGGTTAATTTTAGCCTTATCCCAGGGGCTTGTTTGCTTTGTGCACAAAGGAAAACAAGCCCCTGGGATAAGACTAATTCCTAGTACTAACACATTCACAAATCGATCTCTAAATCAGCTCTTACAAAGCATCTAATGTTAACCGGAACATAGATTATACTTACAGCCATTGCCTTTGAAGGTGTCAGTAAAGATTTAGGACACAGGAGGTGAAGTTTAAACACGGATTGGCAGGTTTTTTCTGTAAAATATTTTCCCCTACTAACTTCCACTTCTGCTACCCACAATGCATTGCGACTTCACCTTCAGAATAAAATACAGATAAACCAACACTGACTGTATGGAAGACATGAATTATTATGGCAATTTTAACTTTTTGCTTTGGGCAGAACATTTACTATGTTGAACGAAAGCATGGTAGGAACATGGATACGGTAGTGCATCTTTTTTTAAACCATAATAGTCTCATAGTTACTATGATGTGCTATATGTAAATCATAGTAATACCACAGCTACCATGAAGTGCTACGAATAAACCATAGTACTACTATGGTAGGACCATAGTACTTGTAATCACCATGAGGTACCATGGTAAAACCATGGTTACTGAATAAAAACCATAGGAAACCATAGTGAATTTTTGTAAGGGACATCACATTTTTGGATCGCTTGGAACCCTGGCTGAGTGGGTACTAAAAAAGTATCTGGTACCAGGACCTAATGGAAAACCTTACAAACCGTGCTGAGTCAAGTTGAGTTGTGCTGAGTAGGTACTAGTGGAAACACAGCGTAAGTGGGCTACTGGAACAAGACATTCAAAAAAATGAAAATGCCTCACATATGAAGAGCTGGACAGCACCAGGCCCTGACTGGCTAAAGAAGTTGACTGCACTCGATGAGTGCCTGGCAGGTCTTAATGACTAAGACACCCCTGGAATGGCTGACCGAAAGCCGGACAGTCATGATCCCCAGAAGGGACCGGTCCCATCCACCTACTGGCTAGTAACCTGCCTCAGCACAACATGGAAACTCCAGTCAGGCATCATAGCAGCTGAGATGAATAGGGACATGGCTCAATACATGTGTGGGTCTCAGAAAGTAATTGGCAAAGATAACAGAGCAGCAAAACACCAGTTACTGGTAGATAGAATAGTCACTCGAGATTGTAAGACCAGACCGACCAAATGCTGGACTGATTACAAGAAAGCCTGTGACTCAATGTCGCACATATGGATCCTGGAATGCCTAGAACTGTACAAGATCAACAGGACCCTAAGATCCTTTGTCAGGAATTCACTGAGGATGTCGAGATCGACACTAGAGGCCAATTTTGAGCCAATTGCACAAGTCACCCGCTCTATGATTCAGTTTGACACCCCTGATCTACTGCAAAGACAATGGAATGTCATTCAGACTGGAGAAGTGTAGTTGGATAGTAACAAAGAGAGGGAAGGTAGTCACAAGTCACAAGGGAATTGCACTACAAGAAGGCAACATTGCAGACATTGAGGACAGCTACAAGTATCTTGGAAACCCACAGGCAAATGGGAACCATGAAGAGGCCACTAAAAAGCTGCAACTGCCAAGTACCTGCAGAGAGTAAGGCAAGTCCTGAAGAGTCAGCTGTATTGCAAGAACAAGATCCGGGCAATCAACATCGACACCCTGCCAGTTATCAGATACCCTGCTGGGATAATAAGCTTGCCAAAGGAGAAGATGCATGGAGGGTTTCACCCCAAATCCAGCACCCTGAGACTGCACGCTAAGCAGAAGAAAGGAGGTCGAGGACTAGTTGGTGTCAGAATCACTATCCTGGATGAAACAACAAAGATCCATGAATACATCAGGAAGATGGCCGCAAAGGATCGTATGCTTATTGAATACCTCAGGCAGCAGAAACCCAAGAAGGAGGAACTGTCATGGAAGGACAGGCCCCTGCGTGTAGCACTGGCAGATAGAAGAAGTGGCTGATATTAAAAAAATTCCTACCAATGGCTGGACAAAACTGGACAAAAGACAGCATGGATGCACTAATCATGGCAGCACAGGAACAAGCTCTAAACACAAGATGAAGTTGAAGAATTTGGTAGTCTTTTATTCTGTCCATGTTGTACAATGTATCAGTACCACTAGCAGCAAAACAGCCCAAGAGTATGATGCTACCACCACCATGCTTAACAGCTGGTACAATGTTCTTGGGTTTGAAAGCCTTACCTTTGCTTCTTCAAAGATACCTCTTTATGGTGGCCAAATAGATTTTTTCTGCTGGCAAAGAGAAATTACCAGTTGTAGTTAATCATGGTCACTAACAAAAAGATTTATGTGAGTGTATGTATATATTTGAGTCTGCATATCTACTTTTGACCCTGCATGAATTAGAGAAAATCCAAAATAAATTCAAATTTGCAGTGAATTCTTGGTTTTTTAAGGTCTTTAAAGATGTATGCTGTAAATTTATTCCACTTGTGGAAAAAGAACAGTTCAAATAAATAATTAAAAGCCCAAAATTGCCATGACATGCATACTCACAATGAGTGTGTAAACTTCTGACCAGAACTATATATCATCACCTGTTGCTTTGGTATGTTCTTGACTGCATTTGACATAATCTTTGACATTTTCATGTTGAGAGAGAGATTTTCCAGAGCAAAAGCAGAAAATCACCATTTAAAAAAAAAAAAAAAACCACACCTGTGTACAGGTGGATTTAGCCATAGAATACAGACTGTTACGTAAATGCTTTGCCCTTCTCAGTCCACAAGTACTTCACAATGTTTCTCTGTGTAAATTGGATATGAAAATAGACAGCAGTTGGCTGTGCCAAAATCAGTTTATGCAGCTTTCAATTATGATGCAAAACAAAAAAACAAATAGTAATTACAAATGATTTTTTTTTTTTTTATCTTATTGAGCTGTCAAAAGGAGCTCAATCAAATGAAGGGATTATTCATTTCATTGAGGTGCGGTTGACAGCATTTTAAATAGCTTAAAACTGGTTTGAGGCCTTTTTTTTCATGTTGGGCCCATCATAGAACTCAACTTCGAAAGCAATTCAAGGCATTTTTTACTTCAAATTTCACCTTTACTCTAGTAATGATGCATTTAAGTAAGTTTTTATGAAGAATGAAAACAAAATACTATAAATTAATAGTTGTTGCATTTTATTGCATTTAGTTTTTAAAATACCTGTTCTTTAGTCAGCCTGTTATATTGCATCAGAAAGGTATTTCATACAGTTTATGTACACCTGTGTAATTTTTTATGCATTTATTTGTGACACATAAAACAACAACCAATCAACAACCCATTTCACCAGATTCTTTTTTTCCTGTACTGTCTATTACCATATAATCAACACAAGAAAGAAGAACATAAGCACTAATTAAAAAGTATACAACTATATATTTACAGATTAATAAAAGCATCATGATTAGAATTATTATCAGTTTGCAAATACCAAGGTAACTAAAACTCATGGATTAAATATGGCACGATATTCTAATTGGAACTTGGAACCTAGATTTGGGACATATGAAAAGAGAGAATTTGTGCATGAATCTAGTTTGGTTTGATTCTGGATCTAGATTCAAACCAAAATTTAAAATTCTCTCTGGCTGTGGCCTAATTATACATCCAGTATATTGACTATCTGCATCTTATGTAGATGTACATATAGCTCTTCTTGTTATATCTGGGTTAATGGGTCGTCTAATAATTGTAAGATCAGTAGTTCTGTCCACAGCTCCTATAGTCTGCATGTCAAAGTATCCTTGCACAAGATACTGAACCCTAAGTTGTCTCTGATGCATCCATCAATGTGTGTTAGGTATACAGAAAGGTGCTGTATGAATGTGTGTGTGAATGAGCTTTTTAGTAAGAAAACAATTTGAGTGCTGTATAAGTACCAGTCCATTTGACATTTGTTACCCTGTCCCCAGAGGGGGGAACGGGGTATTGTTTTTGGTTTGTTTGTCTCTCTATCAGTATGTTAATAATATTACAGCAAAACTACCTGTCCAGTTCATACCAAATTTGCATGAAAGATGACCAGTGACCAAATTCACCTGATTAAATTATTTAAATTCACACCATATATCCTGGATGAATTCAAATCTTGGCAACCTTGGCCTGAAGGTAAAGATCAAGTTTCAGAAAATCTTGATAACTCTCGATGACTTGAGAGCGATGTCACGTAGGATGTTCAAATTCACACCATAGATGCAGCTACTAAAAAACTGACAAATTCTAATCTCTGTGATCTTGACCTCGAGGTGTAACTAATAAAGTAAAACTTAATTAATATAAAAAGGTAGTTTGAAAAGTCAAATGTCACCATCAGTGGATAATTGTTAAATAAAACATTACTGTTATTTTTCTCTAAAATAAGGGCTAATCAAGAACTTAGATCATGATCGGAATGGTGTAATAAACAAAATGGTGTTGCATAACTGGGTCCGTTGCTGACTGAAAACTCCTCTGGTCATTAATGGTGTAGTCAGCAATATAAGTGAGAAAAAAACAAAAACAAAGTTTCAAAAATATTTTCACTAATTTTTGTTTGTATTTTTTTGTTGTTTGCTTGGCTGTTTTCGAGGAAAAATCAACCTAGTCTTGGCATTGGTGTCTGTTGCACAAAAACTTAAACGTTGGTCATATCTCGAATGATCACCTAGGATTTTCAGATTCACCCCATAGATACATCTGTTAAAACTCTCGGAACAAGTGAAGATTTTCTAAGAATCTTGTGAATGCAATAACTCCAGAATGATCTCACCCAGTATGTTCAAATTCACACCATAGGTGCCTACTGTTCAAGATAAACTTATCAAACTGAACATACTTGTTCACTGACTTTACTTTAACAGTACTTTTGGTGTATAATTCTTTCATTTCAGTTTAAAACTCAACAACAAAGGTAACACTACAATAATTTTAAATAAAAGGATGTAATTTTAAGGGCTGTTTAGTCTTCTTTTTTGCTTTTAATATAGCTAAGTGAACTAAATCCTAGATAATGAGTCAAACATTTGTATTCACATTTAGAAGCTTCCTCAACACATCAACACATGGTATTTATTCACACTGTTGTATGACACAAGCAAGCTGGCTGCTGTGCTGTACAGTTTTCAGTAGCACATTTCCTTCTCCTTTTCTGTTAGCGGTAAGATTATTTTAAAGGCTCCTACATGTAGCGTATGATTATATTTTTTTTTCAACTCTTCAAAAGATGTTGGAAAGAAAGCAAAATGACAATTATAATCACATTAGAACAACATTTTTTCTGTTTTAAGTCTTGACATCGTCCTACTCTTATTAAAAAAAAAAAATCAGAATTTGCTGTAGAGATCATGATTAGTACACACACATCACACTCTCCCGATGATTTCCGGCTGCAGTAACAAAATGGTTTCCTGTTTTTGCTGTTGCCAAGAAACCAGTGAAACTAATAAAAGGTACCCTGCATCTGCTGGATGTGTTTGAAGATCAAATTCACTTAACGTTACAAAAGGCCGTTATTCATTTGTGCAGAAGCATTTTCCATGTTTCCAGTTAGATCTGACTGATTTGCAGAAAGGTCTTGAGATAGGTTTGAAATCTCATTATTTGTGGACACAGTGTTGTTAGTTTGCAAAGAGGTTTCAGCGGTCTCTGTTGTGTCGCCTGTGTTTTTCATTTGTGGAACAACTGCAGTAGTCTGATTGCTTTCTGGTCCAGCATTTCCATCAACTGCTCGACCAAATGTGGCCCCCTGATTTTTATCTCCAAATGTAGTAGCTGGTGTCATGTCTTTTAACTCCTCATCTGTTTCTGGAAGCAAGGACAATCTTTTGGACAGTCTTAGAGGCAGAAAGCTGGCTAGAGAAATTCGGTTAGATGACCTCAGTGTTACCTGGCCATTGTCAGCTCCACCCTCTAGAAATGGTGAAGGACCTGCCCAGTCTGTAGTTGTTACCTGCTGCTTCTGAAGCTTCCGTTTCTTAATGAAGATGACCAGAAATCCCACCATCATCAGTAACAGGGACCCACCTATTACCCCTGAAACTATTTTACCATGGGTAGTTCCATTTTTGGAATTTTCTTTTTTTCTGGAGCAGTTTGTCTTTTCCTTTCCTTGGTAATAGGAATGGATGTTGAAATTTTGTATACGTCTGTGGGCTGTTTTATATCATCACCTGCAGCTGGACTCGTACTTTCAGGCTTATCTTCTTTGGGCGTGGTAGATGTGTTTGTAGTAGAGATGAGGTTTGTAGACTCTGGTGAAATTGTAGATGGATGGGGGCTTTGTCTCATAACTTGGGTGCTTAATGTCTTCTCTCTACTCTGGGTGGAGCTGCTTAGCACAAGAGGTGTACTTGTAGGTTTTGTTAGGTTGCTGGCTTGACTGGTTAAAACTGTCATTGTAGGTTTAATGACTGTAGGTTGTACTTCTGTTAAGGATCCCATGGATGTTCTCGTTAAGTCAGGCAATGGGGAACTGGTAGGAGCTGATGTTGTCTGAGCAGTCGGTAATATCGTATTAGGATGCACTGTTTGACTTCTTTGCTGTGTTGTTTTAGTGGAAGTTATTTCCTCCAAGGATGAACGCTTGTTGTGAGTGAAGGACTCTTCGGTTATCACAGTTGTTGGCACATTATTGGAGACTTTATTTTGATCAGATGTCACGGCGTTGTTTGCAGTCACTGGCAGCAGCCATATGAAAGTGAGGGTTATGAAATCTATGGACATTGTTGTCCTCTGGGTGGTTACTGTGTCTTTGAAGCTAGAACAGAGGAAATTATTTTGTCAGAGCATATAGACTGAAGCAATGCCATCTGATGAGGAAGTGATGAATTTGAGCAAAAACGGGGTAGTGTTGTGAAACACATACAGTTTTAGAAATGATCATTTCCTCAAAATGCTACTGAATAGGCATGTTTTTAAAGAGTACACAAAATGTCAGTTTAAAACACTACTTTTAAAATGTTTGTTCAATTTACATTATTGTCTCCTCTGGTCTTTAATAACATTTAACACTAAGGTTTTAAGTTCAACCAATACCGTATTAGTTTGAGTACCATAATATTATTATTAATCAACTTCACCATTATTAATCAGACACAAATGACTTCAGTTTGATTTGGTTAATTTCAGTTTACATACCAGTGACTGTACACAGTTGAATGCTGCAAGCTGGTCCTTGTGTCCTTCTAGCGTATGTTAAAAGTTGAACAATGGTAGATGAAGAATGTTGTTGCTTTTCTGACAGTGTCCCTTTGAATGGAAGTTGAACTCTGGGGGTTGGACAGCTTGTCGCTGCTGAAAGTTTTAGACTGATTCTTGCCTCACTTACAGGAAGTGTGACGTGTGAAACTGATGACAACAATTCGCGTTTTCAGTCTGCTATGCTAAATATACTTTACACACCAAAGCCTTGCTACAGTAAAAATGCTGAAATAATGCTGAATTAATCTGTAAAATTCTAAAGAGTGTCTGTTAATTTGACAATCCTGAAAAAATGTTAATTATAAATATTAATAAGGGTTTTTTGGTTTTAAGAAGGAGAAAATCACAGAGGAGAACAAAATGTTACATTGACATGCTTTAACTAAGGAAAGTAAGGAAAGTGGTGCACTCATAAGCCACAGCATGTGACTGCTAGGTGTGGTGAGGCTGATAGATGCTTATTTAACTAGAAAAAGCATTTCCTGAAGAAAATGCACTGTGAATGCTGCATGCTGAAAGATTGCAGCTGAAATGCCAAGAAAGGGTTCAAACAGCTGAAACTTTATTTGCTGAATGAGCTTCAATGAACTGCTGAATTACTGAACTGCTGAATACCTGAACTGCTGAATTGCTGAACTGCTGAACAGGTGTTAAAACTGCTGAACAGGTGTTAAAACTGCTGAACAGCTGTTAAAAGGCTGAAGGGCTGTTAAAATTGCTGAACAGCTGTTAAACTGCTGAACAGCTGTTAATAATGCTGAACAGCTGTTAAACTGCTGAACAGCTGTTAAACATGCTGAACAGCTGTTAAACTGCTGAACAGCTGTTAATAATGCTGAACAGCTGTTAAACAGCTTAATAGCTGTTAAACGTAATGGCATAAAGTAATAGCATAAATCTGCAGAAGAAGCTGAGCATTTTGATACCAGAACGGTTTCTGTAGCATAAACGGTGCTGAAGTTATGAAAGAACAAAAAACAGCTCAACTTTGAACAACTTGCATGCAGAAGATAAATCCACCAATCAGTTTAAAGTATTATGAGCCAATCAGAATGCTGCTACACATTTAGTTCTGCCAACTCAAAACAGCTGTGTAACTGTTTAACTGCACTTTGTGGCAAAGCCCGGTTGAATTTGTATTGGCGCACCTCCTGAACAACTGCTTATAAATCAAAAACCGTAGCGTCTATCAAAATAATTTTTGAACTGTGAGTGTCACAAGGCCCTGCTCTAAACAGCGGTGTAATTTTTATTTTCCTGGCTTTCAAAATGTGGTCATGGGAGCAGTTTTAAAAAAGGGCTCTTTTCTGGTTTTGAGAAAATCACCTCCCGAAAATTACTATAGAGGCAGATGGAGGAGTTGGAGGGTGCTCCCTCTGCTTGAAGCCTCACGGTTTAAAAAGTTTACATTTCTCAGGGCTAAGAGACACATTGTTTGAAAGCAGAGAAGCAGCTCTACGTTTTGATCATAAAATGATGGCTGTAGAGTGAAGAGTGTGGACACAGCGGCAGTTTAGAGAGAAATTTTTCAGCTGAAGAATTTGAAGTCTCTCACTCTAACCTTTGGAATGCGCACTCTAGACGGCCCAATACACAACCATTATAAACGCTAAAAAGAGCAAAAAACCTTCTTATGCTTAAACTGTAACTGTTTAAAAACCATAAAAGATATTAATACAAAAAGTAATAGCTGAATAGCTGAAAGGCTTGGCTTCATTTTAAAGCTTAAATGGTTTTTGTAGCTGAAAGTATGCTGAAGTTATTAGCTTTTAAAGCCTGAAAGGATTTGAAAAGGATTTGAAACTTCCCCATTCATTTTGAATGGCAAAAATGAAGATTATAAAAAGTTCAATATCTTAAAAAGTATAAAGGTTACAAAAAAGAAAAGTAATAGCACAAATCTCTAGAACAGGCTGAACGTTTTGATACCAGAACGGTGTCTGTAGCCCAAACGCTGCTTGAGTTTTTAGCGACCGAATGTTTTTGGAGTACAAGAACAATACTGTGAATGCTGCAAAGCATTCACAGTAATTAAGCAGAGTGTGTGTATGTGTGTGTGTGTGTGTGTGTGTGTGTGTGTGTGTGTGTATATATATATATATATATATATATATATATATACACACACATGCACGCACACCCTTTTAAAACAGCGGTGTCCATTGCTGTTTCATAACGTCTCACTTTCTTAAATAAGCCACTGCAACATAGGGCGCACGATTGACAAATATTTGTCAGTTTTGAAACATGAAACATTGACACAGTGCAAAAATCAATTTATTTAAAAACTTGCAGTGTAACAGTTTTTGAGTCATAAGAAACCAGTAATTAAATTGTTGAAAGTACATTTCGATTATACTAAAACAGAAGCAGAGTTCAGCAGAGATTAATTAATAGTTCCCAGCATTTCTACTATCCAGTCCAGGATCTTTGACAGTGTTAATGTATGTTGATCCTCTCGTTGTTGTTCTTCTCTTTAGTTCATTATGTAAGTTACTGTTATGTTGTAAGAACTGTGATGCATGTAACAAATATGTAGCATGTAATATGTATCGTGTGATATGCTTAAAAATTATGCTTAACATCTTACATTGCACAAAATATTTCATGAAAAATACATCTCTCCTTTAAAATACTAGTTTCTCTTTTCCAGTAATAATTGAGCAAAATCTCCGTTGTATTGAAAACAACTTGGGAAGTTTTTTACTTATCGTTTGATCAGATAGTTTAAATACATAATTTTATGGGGTTTTAAAGATTTACTACATTGTAAAACATTACATATTTATCTAAGCAAGTTGCTGAAAATCTATGCTTTTTGCTCTGTGTATCAAAGCTCTTTATGCTAATATTTATAAATTTCAAATGATGCCCAGGCAGCCGTACTTATGTTGAGTCAAATACTGATAGATGAAATTAGGGATGCACCAACCACATCGTCAGCTTGCCCGTTTATAAACCAGATATTCATTCTTTACTTGTTGAATAAGAAAGCAGTCACCACTCTGTTGTAGCCTGTATATTTTTTCAGCCCCTGTGGCCATTTCATAAATTTGTTTGATTGAATTTGTGCTCATTTAAAGATAGTATGATGAAGGGCTGAAAGACTTTCAGAAGGTTATTGTTTCTTTCCCCAAAAACAAATAAAAAACGAGGGGGTTAAAAAACAAAACAATTAGCCTAATTGTTACCTTATTATATATTTGCCCAATTTAACAATTGGTGCATCCCTACTGAAAAGGATATGAACGAAACATGCCATGTTAAAGTTTAACAGATCAGCTAAACTGACTAGTTGTTTCTGGGGATAGATTTACTGAGGTGAGATTATTTCCTTACACAACAAGGGGCATGTCTTCTAAATCCCTGGGAACCTCCAAACAGGAGTCCCTAGAGTTGGAGCTCTGCATCAGACTTTGCTTCTCCTCAGGATCATAAGCCATTGCTGTTGCCCCTTCCTTAAGTCCTGCCTCAGCCTCTTCCATTGCCTCTTGCATTTCAGCCTGCCTCTCTTCCTCCATCTTGCTGTCTGCTCTCACCTCCTCAAGCATGACACTGGCATCACATGGTCCAACCAGACCTGCCATCTCTGGTTGGTCTGTGCCCCAGTAGCCTGTACTGCTTACTAAGTCCATGTTGGACCGTGAGGTTCGAGGGACATAAACCTGGCGCTGAAGGCTGCAGACCTGGCATGCCAGTACAACAGTGGCAACCATCAAGCATACAATCAGACCTCCTGCTGAACCTATAGCAATCAGTCCCATCTCAGTGTCAATCAAGCAGTTGCCATTAGTGCCATTGATGGAGTTGTTGTCTTCAGTGGTTGTGAGGTTAGTCTCCACTGCAAGCGATGAATTTAATTGGGTTGCTGAAAGGTTCGTGTCTACATCAGCAGGACAGAGGGGCAGGTAGTTGAGCAGGAGAAACAGCCAAAGCGTTTTTGAGCCTTCCATCGTCATCTGAAATTCACAAATCATTTTAGAAAAAGTAAGTCTGACTTAAAAAATGCAGACTTTCTCTATCACATACAGCATGCGGCTAAGTTCTTAGTAAGGTAAAATTTAGTAGACTAAAATTTTAAATGAGGCTACTGCGAGCTTTCATAACATGTCACTACAAAAGCTCTGCATCAGAAAGCTGCTTTAAACGTTCTAGTTTCTAGATGCTTAATGTTTTTTGAGATTTCTTGTAAAAGATTTTCTTGACTTTTGTACTTTTAATATGATTCAGAGATGCTGCATGACGAAATCTTACCTGAAGTAGTCCTACAGAGGTCTTTGACACCTGCTCCAAATTGACTGTTGAGATGGTCTGAAGTCACTTCCTCACCTCCGTCTGGTTTGTTGGTTTTGGGGGGAGGGGTGGGGGTCTGATTATTTCAGAGCCCTGGGTTTGATACCACAGAGGCTGCAGGGCTCTTAAAAAAAAAAAAGGAGAGACACAAAAAGAAGCATACTTTCTCAGACCTAAACCATTTCAGAGCATTCATTTCAGTCACATGGCAAAGCAAGGCAAAGTTTTTTTCTATAGCACATTAAAACAACTTCCGTTGACCAAAGTGCTGTACAGATCATCAAAACATGCAATAGTCCTTAAAACGATAAATACAATCAACAATCAAATATTAACTGTAAGACCCTAGATAAAATCATAGATATATAAAAACTAAGAAACCATAATAAAGCCAGGATACTCCACTCAACTAGTCTCAAACACAAGTGAATATATGTCTTAGGAAGTCCTTTAAAATGATTAAGCGAATGAGCTTCTCTTATATGAGAAGGTAAGTTATTCCAAAGCTTAGGTGCCACCACTGCAAAGGCTCTATCACCTCTGCTTTTCAACTTGGAACTAGGTGCTATTAACGATTTGAGACTCATATAGACAAAGCTTGACACAAACAGATTACTACAGAACAATTTGTATTTGACCTTATTGATTTTTTTCTCTCCCTTTTCTTTAGGTTCAAAACAGGCCAGATCAATGGTGACCTGCTCATCTACCACGTCCTCCTCACTCTCAAACCCTACTATGCTAAGCCCTATGAGATAGTGGTAGACTTGACACATGTTGGACCCAGCAATCGTTTCAAGACCGACTTCCTCTCTAAGTGGTTTGTGGTCTTTCCTGGATTTGCTTATGAGAATGTAGTGGCTGTTTATGTCTACAACTGCAACACTTGGGTAAGGGAGTACACTAAGTATCATGAGCGGCTTCTAACGGGCCTGAAGGGAAGCAAGCGGCTCCAGTTCATCGACTCTCCAGCTAAGCTGGCAGAGCACATTGAACCTGACCAACAGAAGCTGCCTGCAGCCACGCTGATACTGGAGGAAGACCTTAAAGTGTTCCACAATGCCCTCAAACTGGCCCACAAAGATACAAAGGTCTCAATAAAGGTAAGGTTTCAGCCACAGAACCTACATCAAAAATTATCAATATATAAATATTAGTAGTAGATAAATAGAGATTTGATTAATAAAATCATAACAGAGATGATGCCTAGGGTATCTCTATAACAATCTTTGTGTTCTTGCTGATCAGGTGGGTTCAACAGCAGTTCAGGTGACCTCAGCTGAGCGGACCCGTGTCCTTGGCCAGCCTGTTTTCCTCAACGATGTCTATTATGCCTCAGAGATTGAGGAGATTTGCCTTGTGGATGAGAGTCAGTTCACCCTCACAATGGCGAACCAGGGCACACCCCTCACTTTCATGCACCAGGAGTGTGATGCCATAGTCCAGTCCATCATCCATATCCGTACACGCTGGGAGTTGTCACAGCCCGACTCCATCCCACAACACACCAAAATCCGACCAAAAGATGTGCCTGGTACTCTCCTCAACATTGCTCTGCTCAACCTTGGCAGTTCTGACCCCAGCCTCAGGTCTGTCCTATAGGGGTGTTATTTCAATTATTCTAGGCAAAATGCTTTATCAGCTTTTATGGGGAAGAAAGTAGGGCTGTAATGGAGAATCTGTTTAAGTTAAAGTTTAACTGTATTCCACATTAAGATTTTCTTCATTGAAACTAATAAAACTAATGAATATGAATATGAGAAATGAATATTTGGACATAATTTAGGTTTAAAGTTTGGACTTAGTATAAAAGATTGCTGCAACTCCCACGTCATAAAGTAAGCCTAATGCTGAAGTGCCTTAAACTTGTTTTCTTTCTAATGGCTAGCAGTTAATGACTCCTCTGGTTGTATAAATGTTTGAAAAAAACAACCCTATTTCTCACTTCAGCTTGTACTTTTCTCGTGTATTTTTTTTGTAAATTATGATCCTATGTAGAGTAAAAGTAGATTATAAAACTGATGCAAAACAAAAAACTAAGGTAGTGGTGGCCAAAGCACTCAGTGCTTCAAAATGGGACCTCAGAAACCAGCAGTTCACTGCATTGTGGCTACATCTGTCTTTTATATATATACTGTGCATCTGGTCCTTCAGTTGATCCATTTACCGTTTGTCAAAGAAATAGTCTAAGTGGAAGGGTGGCTATCAAGAAGCTATTCTTAAGGAAGGGAAACTGGGAGAAAAGGATGAGGTATGCCAAACTAAACAAGAGCTGGACTAAAACTTAGTGGGAACAGGTCTTATGAAATGATAAATCTGATGTACAAAGGAGGTTAGGAAAGAGGTACAAAAGTGAGTGTCTACAGCTATGTGTATAACATGGTGGAGGCTCTGCCATGGTTTGAGTCTGCATTTCAACCAGTGGTTTTGGGGATCTTTTAAAATTGAGGAAATTTTGAATACAGAGAAACAATATCAGATGAAATACTATTTGGAAAGCATCTGATTGGCAACAGCTTCAAACACACTGCTAGTGCAGTAAAAGCATACCTGGATAGCATAGCACATAACAGAATGGGATCAGTCATGGATTGGCCTCCCTAGAACCAGACCTAAACATTATTGAAGTGCTATGGAGTCAAATTCACAGAGAAAGGAACAAAGGGCCATCAGATCCAGGGAAGAACTTTGGAATGTTCTTCAAGAAGCCTGGAAAACTATTCCTGAGGATTATGTGAACAAATTACAAGGAAGCTTGCCTTGAAAGAGAGGCTGTGTTAAAGAATAAGGGTGGACATACTGAATGCTAACTTTCAAGCTCATTAGAATTGTGCAAACACCGTTTTGCTATTATATACTGTGTGTCCATTTATGCTGGCACTTTTCAATAAATCATTGCATCTATTTCACATTTTCCTAGCAAAATATAGAGAAATAAGGGGTGGCTCGAGACTTTTGCACAGCACTGTACACTTTAAACTTATGCTTAAATATTTTGGATCCACTACAAGTGGTTCCATTTCTAGGAAAACTAGAACATTTTAGCACATCCCATTGCCTTTTACAAGCATCAATTCAGCTTTACAGACCTAAGGTAAAACATGTGAGCTACCTATTCATTTACAAGACCAATTTTTTTCAACCCAAACCTGTAAAAAGGCTACCACTGTTTTTACACTAACTCATCCATGTCATATCCAGATCTGCAGCTTACAACTTACTGTGTGCTTTGACCTGCACCTTCAATCTGAAGATAGAGGGCCAGTTGCTAGAGACGTCAGGCCTCTGCATCCCAGCCAACAACACCCTCTTTATAGTCTCCATCAGCAAAACTCTGGCAGCCAATGAGCCTCATCTGACACTGGAGTTTCTGGAGGAGTGCATCTCAGGCTTCAGCAAGTCTAGTAAGTCTACTTAAGATACACTATATTGCTAAAGTATTCACTCACCCATCTAAGTCATTGGATTCAGGTGTTCCAATCACTTCCGTGGCTACAGGTGTATAAATTCAAGCGCCTACAGACCGCTTTTACAGACTTTTGTGAAAGAATGTGTCGCTCTCAGGAGGTCAGTGAATTCCAGCGTGGTGCCACCTGTGCAAGAACTCCAGTCATTAAATTTCCTTGCTACTTAATATTCTACAGTCAGCAGTTAGTGGTGTAACAAGACCACCTTATTAAAATGTATAAAGTTGTATTTTTACGTAACTGTGATTTTTATTTATTTTATATATATATATATATATATATATATATATATATATATATATATATATATATATATATATATATATATATATATATATATATATCTGAGCAGAGAGTATAGTCCTGTATACTTCAGAATTCATCCTGCTACTTCTATCAGCACTCACATCATCAGTAAAGAGTAGTGACTTGGTTCCACTGACAGCCATACATGCTCATGCCGTAACATTGCTTCCATAATATTTGACCAATGATGTGGGTATGCTTTGGATCATGAACTCCATACTTTCTTTTCCTCATCATTCTGGTGCAAGTTAATCTTGGTTTCATCTGTCAATTATTTTTTTCCTTTCTCCCAAACTGGGCAGGCTATTTTAGCTATTTCTGGCAAAGTCTAATCTGACCTTCCAGTTCTTGACTGAAACCCTCAGTATTTCCATTCATGAACGTAGACTTTTTCTCAAGAGTGCTCTTGACTTGGTGAGATGTTCTGAGCTCTGTTCTTTTTATGGACGTACCAAATTTTGCTACCTCTACCTGGTTTTTCAGCTCAATGTTGGCCACCTTCACTTTCATCAGCATCTCTTTGGACTTTGTATTGTGTCCAGTGAACAGCTACCAAATGCAAGTACAGCTTAACAGTGTGAGCCCAGCCTATAAAATTTTTAGTGACTGGGCCCTGTGGGCTCTTTAATAACGACAAATTAATAAGTAAGAAGGTTGCATTGTGTAGCGCTGAGCTGATGCAGCTGTAAGAAGTAAATAATTTTTTCTCCTGCTGCAGTTTTTTAAAGTGTTGTCACAGTTAATTTGATATTTGGAGCTGACCATAATTCTTACATGGGTCTTTTGTTTGCCAGTAAACCAGTTCTGTGTGCCAGCACATAGAACAGTCTATTTGTGATAAATGTCAATTAAAAATGACCAATATTTTTTATCATTATTCTCCATTATACAAATCTTAGAGTCACTGTTAACCCCAAACCCCATCGTCCTCGCATCTTGTCAAAGCCAGTGTCTTCTAAACGTCACACATGTAGTTTGTAATGCAGGCTTACCCCAGTGAGCTGCTTTGTCAGGTCTGAGGAATTCATACAGATTATATATTATTTACATTAAAGTAAACCATAAGTTCTAATTGCTGCTGTTCTCTTGCAGGCATTGAGCTTAAGCATCTCTGCCTGGAGTACATGACACCCTGGTTGCTCAACCTGGTCCGCTTCTGTAAGCACAATGATGATGCCAAGCGCCAGCGGGTCACGGCCATTTTGGACAAACTCATCACCATGACGATAAATGAAAAGCAGATGTATCCCTCTATCCAGGCCAAGATCTGGGGCAGCCTAGGCCAGGTGAGTTAATCCCCCACAGCTAAATAAGTACTTGTGTCTCTTGGATTTGACCTTGTGACCTTTTAAGCGTGTCCTTGTGTCTTCAGATAACAGACCTGCTGGATGTGGTACTGGACAGCTTTATTAAGACCAGTGCCACAGGAGGCTTGGGCTCCATCAAAGCAGAGGTCATGGCTGATACTGCGGTGGCTCTAGCTTCAGGAAATGTCAAATTGGTCTCCAACAAGGTGAGACCACAATGTCAGCTAATACACACAGAAAATAATCATATACTGCTGAAATCATGCAAATGTAATTAGGGCCAACCTGATAAGGTTGCTGTCACATTTCTTTGCTTCCAGGTTGCTTCAGTGCTTCATGGAATATAGAAATGGGTTCATGTCTGAAAGGGGCTTAATATATGTAGATAAGCAACTGTGTGAAGAGTGTTAGGAAAAATAGTTACTGGAACAAATGGTGATTAAATCTGCAACTTAACTCTACTAGCCTTACGCACTCCAACGAAGCCACCTAGCCATCGCTGTGAAACAACAGAAAGTAGGGCAAAATGGGGCCAGTATGCAATAGCAGTGTACTAGGTATATATATATAATCCTTATATATAAAAATAATAAACAACCCTGGTGTTAACACTTTTTAATAGACTCACCTCTACTTAGTCCAAGTCAGCTCATTTGGATGCAGGATAATTATAGTTATATGAAGTTTAATTTTGGCTAAATGATTAATCTGCAAGTTTAAATTCAGAGTGCTCCTGTGTTGCTGCTCTATCTTGACTACATTTTAGCCACGTGTGCTACATTTTTCAACTAATATGCTGAAGCCATTGTGCCATGGATTTTCCCTGCCAGCCATTGTTTAATTGCAACAGAGAGCTGTAGTTCAGGACAGGAAAGACACAGCAAGAAAAACCACATCATGTGGCCTAAATGCAGAAATGCTTGTGGACGTGATCCGAGGCAACTGTCAGGTCACTTCAATCTTATTTAGTTCCCCAATCAGTTGGGGGAAAAAAACTACATTTGTGCCTTCAATATGCCTCCAAGCTGTCATCCAGAGTGCCACGACTTATGTCTGTCTGTACATGCACGTAAGTCCCAAAAATTTCATGTGAAAACTTTGCATGGTGGTCAAAAGTTACAGTGATGTCATGTCCATCGAATTCTTGAATATCTAATGAACACCTGAAGGACATTTCTTCAAATTTGGCACAAGTCCTTAGACTTCAGGAAGAACTGATTAGATTTTGAATTCACAAAAGTGCCATAACTCAAGAATGCATATTCCCACTATGCCAAATTTTCACACAAATGTAAACTTAATTTAAAAATATGTTTAAATGTTAAACAACATTAACATAAAATGTATTTATTCAGAAATCAGCATTTAATGTAATAATTACTTACATGCTGATGAAAGAAATAAATCCAGCTGTGATTCACGCTCGACTTAGAGAAGCTAAAGAGACAAACTCATCCACTCACTATCCATTATCTGTGTGCTCTGATTCCAAATCCAGGCTGCGATTCAGATAAACAAACACAACATACACAGCCAGACACAAAAGAAAAGCCAGGCCCTGGCTCCTGTTATAGCAGACACCATCACTGCCCTCAATAGTGGCCATTGTGAAGACTGTTGACTGAGAAAAAACTGTTTGTGTTTAAGTTGTGGTGCTGTTCTTCTCTGTGGCTTAGTATGGCCTCACCAAAGTGTTATACTGAGTTTGAAAAAATATAGAATTGAGCACTGTACATAGCTATTGAACTTTACTTGAGTCTTTATACTGGTGTTATCTATAATTACAGCATGATGTCATGGCAGGGCAGCCTACTGAACACAATGGTGCCTTGTTTGCTGCTCTTGAACTCTGTGTCACCCGAGAGCTGAATAAATGCCATTTTTTTAACTGATTAGAACAGCTATGTAGTCCAATATATCAGATTCATAACCAAAAAGATTATTAAAGGTCTCCAGTATGCATCGGTTTGTTAGTGATTATATTTATTAGTTTGTGGTTTCTCTTTAGTTTCGTCTTATTGGTTATGGTTAAGTACTCTTATAAAATCACGATTTCACTTCTGCACAGTTGAATAACTTTGAGAAGCTATCATTAGCTTAAGCAAGCAGATCAAGTCCTCAACACTGAGCTCAATGTACACTAAATCTAACTACGTTACATCTCATAAGGCCATGTACAGTTGTGGTTATATAAGGATAAAGCTTTTCTACCATTTTCTTTAAATTATCAGTGAATCACGTGAACTTAAAAAGAAGCAGCAGAAAACGGTTTTCAATGGTTTTCACTTTCATTTTATGGTCATTTAAATTTTTTGTAAAAGTTTTATGTCTTACGCAGTTTGTCGGGTGGGCAATAATAGGGGAATTGAGTGATCGGATCGATAGAGAGCCAAAAGCTGTGTCCTAGTCACATATCCGGATCATATTCTTATCAAATGTTACATGTCCATGGACAATAGTGATATCCTTATTACTGCAACAAATGAGAATAATGTGTCTTTTTTCAGAGATATGGCTAAAAATATGTGTTAAAGGGAGTTCCCCATGTTAAATTCAAGTAGCCTGCAAATCCAGAATCTGGATCAGATCCACATGGCATTCAGTTTGGCACTAGTTCTTGGCCCTCCATAACTGTGTCCCAAATATCAGATGAATCTGATTGGTTTTGAGAGAAATCTGATATATTTTTTTTGTTTTTTTTTTTTACCTTGACCCAATTATTGGAAAAATTAAACCAGGGGATCTAGTGGTCATGGCCATGCATTGATCACAACTTTCATAGTTGTGACCTCAGAATTAATATTGCACAGATGCATGGAAAACTGACTGGAAAGGGGAACACAAGCATTTCTAAAGACTGCTACTGTCTGTGGGAGTGGGGGTCCTCCAGAGTTTGCATCAAGAGAAAAATTTGTAGCAAATAATGAGCTGAGGGACTGATCCTGACCTTAACCCAAATGAGATATAGTGACATGACCTGAAGTGGGCTGTTCAAGACATTCTGGACATACTGATGAACTGAAACAATTTTGTAGGAGGAATAGTCCAAAGTTCTTTCTGATTGTTGTGCAAGTTTCATCTGATGTAGCTTGTTCCTTAGTGCAGGCTGGAATAAAGGTCACGTACTCTTACCCATCCTGTCCTGTGAGGAATTACTCATTGTATAAATAAAATCATGAAAACTCTGTGAATTCATTTTGTGAATGTTTTTGTTTTTATTTAAGTTGAGCCATAGTTCACTGAGAAAAGCTACTTCTTACCAGGCACCATGATTTTCAGAATAATGTGAGACCTTTGGCTCTTGTTTATGGTTTTTCTGTGTTTATCTTCACCTGTTCTTTGTGGCAGGTCATTGGGCGGATGTGTAAGATCATTGACAAGACGTGCCTATCACCAACTCCAACACTGGAGCAGCACCTGATGTGGGATGACATCGCCATCTTGGCACGCTACATGCTAATGTTGTCCTTCAACAACTCCCTGGATGTGGCAGCCCACTTGCCTTATCTGTTCCATGTGGTGACCTTGCTGGTAGCCACCGGGCCTCTGTCCCTCAGAGCCTCCACCCATGGTTTGGTCATCAATATTATCCACTCCCTCTGCACCTGCTCTCAGCTCAACTTCAGTGGTGAGGGAGTGCTTCATGAGTTTGTTTAGGTGTTAA
The DNA here is from genome assembly GCF_007364275.1 of Archocentrus centrarchus. Lineage (NCBI taxonomy): Eukaryota > Metazoa > Chordata > Actinopteri > Cichliformes > Cichlidae > Archocentrus > Archocentrus centrarchus. Next base: position 4,572,769 of record NC_044358.1, read on the forward strand.
TTTGTTTGTTACTGTGTGTTACACAGTAATCTTATAGTCGGTGAATAATGAGAGCATACAAATTTGCAATGGACACACATGCAAAAGAAAAAGTAAGATTCTTGTGATCTGAAGAAAGAAACATGTTTTTGTGTTGCTTGAATGTAGAGGAAACAAAGCAGGTTCTGAGGCTGAGCCTCACGGAGTTCTCCCTGCCCAAGTTCTATCTGCTGTTTGGCATCAGCAAAGTCAAATCAGCTGCCGTCATTGCCTTCCGCTCCAGCTACAGAGACCGCTCCTTCTCACCAGGCTCTTATGAACGGGAGACCTTCGCACTGTCCTCCCTGGAGACCGTCACTGAGGCCTTACTGGAAATCATGGAGGTCAGCAGAGAAAGTCAGGCTTTCTATACACAGTTTCACTTCTTCTCTGCCCTCCTAATACTCTTTAAAAAAAAAAAAAAAAATGACTATATTTCTGAATATTTATATTTCATTTGTCAAATACTGTTTGATTTATGTGATTCATTCGTCTTTGGTCCAGGCTTGTATGAGGGACATTCCAAGCTGCAAGTGGTTAGACCAGTGGACAGAACTCGCACAAAAGTATGAGCTTCTTCTGTCCTATTTTATTACAGTCATCAATATGGATATGGATGTGGAACAGGTGTTTGTGTGTCTGTGGATTCCAGGTTTGCATTCCAATACAACCCATCTCTTCAGCCGAGAGCACTGGTGGTGTTTGGCTGTATCAGTAAGAGAGTGAGCCATGGTCAGATCAAGCAGATCATTCGAATCCTAAGCAAGGCCAGCCCTCTGCTCAGCATAGATCGGGTGAGGGCCTACAGTCATTCACTTACACACCTCTTTGTGCAGCCTTTGTGCACGCTGACCCTTGAACAGAACATGTCTGAGTGCATTATGTGTCTACCAAGACTGCTGTTGTACAGTAAAACTGCTTTACATTCACCGGTGAATCTCTTTCTTCTTTTTTTCATGCAATTTAAGTTGTAAACAGCTGGTATTTGGAAAAAAAATGTGTGTTTTTTTTCTGTCATGTTGTATGAATAAGTGATTTAAAATGTAATCCTGTCCTTCCTTTTCCCACTCCCCTTTTTCTTCCTCGCTTTTGCTCCTGTTTATTTTCTCTTCACTCTTTCTTCCATTACAGGGTCTAGAGAGCTGTCTGAAGGGGCCAGACAATTACAACAGCCAAGTATTAATAGAGGCCACAGTCATTGCTCTGACTAAGCTACAGCCTCTGCTCAGCAAGGTATTCAACCAGTGTAGATCCACTCCCCTCCCCCGACTTCATTTACATCTTTCCTGCTTTGAAACAGTTAACTGCCTTCTTTGACTGCGTATGCTGTCTTGGCTCCTCCACTTGACCGATTTCAAAATCAAAGTGATTACAACATTACTTTCTTTTGCAACTTGATAGCTCACACTGACACATTGTAATACATTATTTACTTTGTTTATCCCTTTTTTGTCATATTTATTTCATTTGCCTTCATTTACATCAATGACAATACCAGCGCAACTGTCCCTGCTGTTTTCGATCAGTCAGTGTCTGTCCAATCAGTTCCACCTTGTGTGTGTTTGCAGGAGTCGCCCATGCACAAAGCTCTGTTCTGGGTGGCGATAGCTGTGCTGCAGCTGGATGAAGTCAACCTGTACTCAGCAGGAACTGCCCTGCTGGAGCAGAACCTCCACACTCTGGACACAATGCGTGTCTTCAACGATAAGGTAGAACGTACACTATACACTGCTTTCTCATTCCCAGAGTTGGATGTTGTGAGAAGTCGAGGCCAGTAAACTAATATACAGACCGTCAATTGGGTGACCACTTACTCTTTGCCATGTATATGTCTAACTGAGTTCATAACTGGCTGTTAACTGAGAATGTCCAGGAACATCTTTAACCAGGTTTCTCTCTGTGTTATTGAAGTGCATGTAAACACACTCATTCATAGGACAGCCATTATATTATTTGTCACTCCATATTACCCATTACTTTTATGTATAACTTCTCTAACAAGAGCTGACAAACTGATTGGAAGAAACCCTTTGTGTGTATTAAATATCTTCAATAATCTGTTCCAGAAGCTTTTGATTCAGTATTCCATGACTTTATCATCAGCAACAGCTGTGTGCAGGAAGTGTACTGTAGTGTATTTTTTTAATTTAATTGTTTTTTTGTTTTTTTTTAAAGAACGCTTCCTCATTCACTCTTGTGATATAATTTGTCCTCCAGAGTCCAGAAGAAGTGTTTATGGAAATCAGACGTCCTTTAGAATGGCACTGTAAGCAGATGGATCACTTTGTCGGCCTCAACTTTAGTGCCAATTTTAACTTTGCATTGGTGGGCCACCTACTCAAAGGTAAAGTGACTGATTCTGAGTACTTGTTTATAACTCTGAGAACACACAGTTACACAGACACACAAATCTTCTGTCAGTGTGATTTTGCAATGCAGTTTCAAAATAAGCACATAGGAAGTGAACATGTGTTTGAAAAAGGTTTAATTTAACTGCAGCGTCTAAGACAGGAAGTCACAGTGTGACTGAGAGCACCACCATATGTGGTATTCTGTCTGTGTGGGTGGAGTTTGTCCTGCCCCAGCACCAAGTCTTTTTTTTTTAATTATTATTTTTGTGCAGAATATGACAGACATTTCGACTCCTGTCTGTCTATCTGTCTCTCAGCATCTCTTACATGTCTCTGCAGGCTACCGGCACCCATCACCCACCACAGTCGCAAGGACAGTGAGAATCCTCCACACACTGTTGGCTCTCATCAGCAAGCATCTGAAATGTGACAAGTTTGAGGTCAACACCCAGAGTGTAGCCTATCTGGCTGGTACTTAACATGCTCAGTGTCATTTTGTTGTATACAACTTCCACTTGTAATTTTTAGCACTGCATTTAAAATTCCTTTCATTAACTGAAATTCTGTTTATATTTGAAGTCATTATCACATTGTAAAGTTGAGGCACTGAGTTAGTGTTTACTAACTCAGAAATCAGAGGGCCTTAACCATAGCTGTTAACCCCTCTTAGATGAAGTGGTTTGGGTGTGCTCTGCTAACAGCGATGACCATCATAACATCTTCTTGTTGTTTTCCGCAGCGCTACTCACTGTGTCTGAGGAGGTCCGAAGTCGCTGCAGCCTCAAACATAGAAAGTCACTATTAATTTCTGACCTCTCCATGGATCCAGTTCCAATGGACACCTACTCAAGTCACATCACTGATACTACCTGCAGGTAAGCTGATGAAAAGAGGTGCAAAACTAAAGATCACAGACTTAGGTGTAAGTTAGCTCAAGAGCATGCTTACTGATGCACACTTGTTTTCGGTAGTATTCTATTCAGTAGTGTGTAAGCGTGTCAGAACAGACACTGCTTGCAGTGTAGCACAGATTCTTAGGCTATGTCCCACAACAGTTGTGGTACATAGGAAAAATGAAGTGCAATAAGCAACTAAAATTTAACACTATTAACAAATAATGTTAAACCCAAATAATCTAAGGACAGGTGGGCAGTTGTCAAAAAAATGAAATCTTGGCAAAAATTTAAATAAACCAAATGAATACTAATTTAAAATTCTACACTGACCAAAGTAAATATTGGCATTCTCATCTGCTTGTATTTTGTGCTAATTAAAGAATGTGCTGCTGACAAACTGCTAAAGTGAAGACACCTACAAACTGTTAGATTTCAGCAATCTTTCAATTCAGTTCATTTCAATATAATTCAGTTCAATTTATTTATATAGCTCAATGTCACATGTGGAAGTTCAAAGGGCTTCACGGGCATAAAAGCATATCAAGGCACAAAAAAACCAGGGGGACATTTACATATTAAACTGGACATTTAAACAAGTAACCCATCAGAAATACACACACAGTCACACACCAATATATAAATAATACATAAAATCCTGGAAAACGCAAATGGAAGAATGCAAAAAATAAACTAATTTGAAAGTAGAAGGTCAATAGAATATTGATAAAGAAAGCTGTGTAGAAGAAAACTGCTCTGTATCTGCCAGATTACTAACTGTGGCTGAACTCGTACTTGTATAAGTGCTTTGAGTGCTCAGATAGAGTAGAAAAGCATTATATAAGAACTAGTCCATTTACCATTTAACTCACTTGTAGGTATAGCTGTATATTGGTGTTGTATAGTATAAACACTAGTTAAATGCCAGATCAAGAAACTATTAAAAACACATCTTTTTAAAGTTTCTTTATCGGTTTGATTCCCTAATATTTGCAGCTGGCTGTTCCAGAACTTGAGGGCACAAACAACAAAAGCTGCATCCACAGTTTTTCTCTGTGAGGAGTATTGGATAGTTAGCACTGTAGCAGGGGAGGAGCTGAGAGTGAAAGTTGAGAAGTAAAATGACAGACTGTCAGATATTGTCCAAGACCATTTAAGATTTTATATCCAAGTAAGGGTATTTTAAGATCAGTTCCGTAGGATACTGGAAGTCCATGTAGCTGTACTGGACCGGACTGAAGTTCTCTCTGTTATTGGTTTTCATTAATAATCGTGCAGCAGATTTCTGGATAAGCTGCAACCTATCGATAAGCTTTTTAGGAAGTCCAGCAGAAAGAGCACTGCAGTAATCCAGTCTACTACAGATGAGTACTTGAACAAGATTTTCAGCGTCATGGTGAGTTAGGAAGGGTCATATTTTGGTGATATTCCTAAGATGGAAGAAGGCTGTCTTCATAATGAAAGCAATGGTAAATGGACTAGTTCTTATATAGCGCTTTTCTACTCTACTTTGAGCACTCAAAGCGCTTATACAACACGTTTGCATTCACCCATACATTCATACAAGCACTTTTTCTAAATCTAAGTGTTTTTTCTATCTAGCATTAGCACACACATTCACACTACAATTAATACATTAAAGCACAATTTGGAATATAAAAGAACTCCTAAAAACTTTTATCTTGTGGTTTTACTCCAAGTGTCACCAAGTGTCTCTAACTTATGAATAAGCCAAATTGCATTTGAGTTTAGGGCTGTTTGAAAGAATTTCCATTTTGTCTTCATTAAGGTTTAAAAAGTTTTAAAAGTTAAACACAGTGTTGGAGAGTTCAGGACAAGTGATATTATAAATATCGCAAGCCACACTAAATCTAAGAAACTTGAGGATGACATCACGATGGCACAAGCTGTTGTAAGTCAACTAGATTTTGTTTTGCAATTTAACCTTCTTGTCTTTTTCATTATGACACCATTATCCCATTGATTACTGCACGACCAAAGATACCACCGCAATTCTTTTCCATGAGTAATCTTTCATCATGGAAAGCCCAAAGTAACACAGCTTATACAGAGTTTAAGATGGTGAACATGAGAAACCGTTAAGCTGTCATTAGAGGATATTAGCATACTAATATTTAGCTTAAAATGCTCTTGCAGAGCTGCTTGTTTGGCTGTAGACTCTTTAATCTTGTTGAAATAGTTTTCATGGAACTAAACATTAGCATTTAGTAGCAGTTGGTGTATAATTTCTAAGGACTCCTGCATTGTCTTTAGCCACGATTCAGAGAAGCCCAGTAAGTCTTGCTTTGGTTTATATTTTTCTCTGTGCAGGTTTTAGGTAAAAATTAGTCCTGAGGTTGTAACATGCGTGCTAACTGTTGTTCCTTCACTGTCCTCTCAGAACTCTGCAAGAGTCTCAACCATGGACGTCACCTCAGGTTTCAGACCGCTACCTTTCAGCTCATTATCCCACAATGGGCCAGATTAGCCCTCGAACACGCAAGTCCATGAGCCTAGACATGGGTCAGCCTTCACAGGCCAACACTAAGAAGCTCTTGGGTATGTCTTATCCCTCTGTTTTTTGTTATACAGATCAGGCAAAACATTATAACCACTGCCAAGTGAAGTAAATAACATCATCATCAACATTATCTTTTCATCATGGTGCCTGTTAGTGGGTGGGATATATTATGGAGCAAAGGAACATTTTGTCCTCAAAGTTGATGTTAGAAGCAGGAAAAATGGGCAAGTGTAAGGATTTGAGTGATTCTGGCAGATTGTGATGGCTAGACAACTCAATCAGCATCTCCAAAACTGCAGCTCTTGTGGAGTGTTCCCAGTCTGCAGCAGTCAGTATCTGTCAAAAGAGGTCGAAGGAAGGAACAGTCATGAACCAGCGACAGGGTCATGGACGGCCAAGGCTCATGGATGCACATGGGGAGCGAAGGCAGACCCGTGTGGTTTGATCCAACAGACGAGCTACTGTAGATCAAATTGCTGAAAAATGCTGGTTCTGATAGAAAGGTGTCAAAATACACAGTGCATCTCATTTCCCTAGGAAAGACTGACAGATATACAGGCCCAGATTGCAAATGTTTTGTGTTTGTCTGTTGGCTAGGCACCAGGAAGAGCTTTGATCATCTCATATCAGACTCCAAAGCACCAAAGAGACCAGAAATGGAGTCTGGAATGACTACCCCTCCCAAGATGAGACGTGTAGCAGAGAATGACTACGAGATAGGTGAGAGTACAAGGCAGAGTATTGATCCTGGCATATCCTTCTATGTCTGATATGATTGATGAGAAGTTTGTTCAAGAGCATATTCTATGTGACACCTCATTGTTATAATTACAGAGACACAAAGAATTGGAAACTCTCATCTTCGCAAGGTGTCTGTATCAGAGTCCAACGTTCTGCTGGATGAAGAAGTGCTTACTGACCCAAAGATCCAGGCACTGCTGCTCACTGTGCTGGTGAGGAAAGACACCGTACAGCTGACTTTAGATGCGGCTACTTTTCAGCTCTTGGTCACTAATTTTTTCGTTGTTTTCCAGGCCACCCAGGTCAAATACACCACTGATGACTTTGACCAGCGGATTCTGTATGAGTATCTGGCTGAAGCCAGTGTTGTCTTCCCAAAGGTTTTTCCAGTTGTGTAAGTAGTGAACATGTTCCCTGCTCCTGGTTATCGTGAGATTTACTTTTTGTTTCTCATCTGAGCAGAAATATTTGAACTTTTTTTTTTCCCAGATATTTTTAGTGTGTAAAGTTGAAGTCTTCATGGGTATAAGTAGGACCTGATCCAGTCTGCATCTCAGTACTGATCAAATGCCAAGCCAAGCCAATTTATTTATAGAGCACTTTAAAACAGCAAGCACTGACCAAAGTGCTGAACAAGGAAGAATAAAAACAACAAAAGACAAACATAAAAGTCAACACCCAAAAATAAGAGCATCAATAAAATATAACAATAAATAAGAGCATCAGTAACATATAAAAATAAAAGAGCAACAATAAAATAAAAAATAAAATACACAATCAAAAGTCAGGATAAAATTAGACTAAAAAAAATAAATAAATACATAAGAAATAAATACACTGCGATACAAACATCTCAAGCTTGTTTGAACGCCTGGTGAAAAAGGTGGGTCTTAAGAGAAGATTTAAAAATGGCTAGTGAAGAGGCCTGTTTGATGTGCATAGGCAGAGCGCTCCACAACCTGGGAGCTGCCACGGCAAATGCTCTGTCCCCCCTGAGTCCTCGGTACGATCAAAAGCAGTTGGTCAACAGATCTGAGCGGGCGGGAAGGAGAGTGTAGATGCAGCAACTCAGCGAAGTAGGGTGGTGCAAGGCCATTGGTTGCTGCCAGCGTTCTTACTTGTTTGAATGTGCTGCAGTTCGGATCAGGTGTCTTTATTCTGGGATTTGTTTAGACTTTGTTAGATTTTCTGTAGTGTTAGGCCAGACTCCAGTGTCTAATTATTCATTTTTTAAATTGTGTCATTTCATCAAAGCCAGCCATTCCTGCAGATTAAGCTATAGATGTTTGTGCTTATATCTCCTCCTCAGCCACAACCTGCTGGACTCCAAGATCAACACTGTGCTGTCCATGTGCCAGGATATTAACCTCTTGAACCCTGTCCACGGCATTGTCCAGAGTGTGGTGTACCACGAGGAGTCACCCCCCCAGTACCAACCGTCCTATTTACAAAGTAAAGCACACTGCCGTTTTCATAATTTACAAGCTATGCATGGTAACGTCCTCGGTTTTGCACTTATATATGTCCTATAATGCTGACAGGTAACTGAAATGGATAAGAGCTTGTAGATTTTCACATTGCTTCAGCTTCTCCTGATCTCTCACCTCCCTCCGTTCTCTCCCTCCCTCTCATTTCACAGGCTTTGGTTTTAATGGACTTTGGAGGTTTGCTGGACCCTTCTCTAAGGTATGAATGATGTTTCCTCCTGTCAATTTTTTTTTATTTTCTTTTGGGCAGCTTTGGCTGCCATTAAACCTACTAAGCGATTACACAACTCTCCTGCAACCAGCCTGTCAGTTGTTGTGGTGATATATGAAGCATCAAACCTATCAGTAACAGAGAGGCTAAAAATCTGCAGCTTCTGAACACCAGCAAAACACACAACTCAATAATACAGACTCCTGAACTGCATTCATATTGTTGACTAAATTATGTGTCTATAAACTGAAAGAAATTCTTAAACAAAACAAAAAAAATTGGACTGAGTTTTTTGTTTTTTTTGTTTTTTTTAACAAGGTCAGGTCATGGGCCGAGTAGGACTAACATTTATTAAACAATCAGCAATATAAATTTGAATGGCCAGAATACAGCAATGTTTTCCTCTGCACAGTAAAAAAAATATAAAATTATATTTTTCTTCAAAAATAACATCAAGGAAATTGAGAATATTTCAAGCCGATGAAAATTTGCAATTTCTTCAGGTAAAAACTGTGATGTGAATTTCTGCACGTCAAAGTCAGAAAACCACTGTGTAACCTGCCGTCTGTCCAGTTTCTCATCTAAAAGCGCAGCTGCAAACACAGCAGTGGAGATCTGCCCTGATTTTTTATTTTTTTTTTTTTGGCAACGTGGAAAGTGGCATAAATTCCTGTTTTTTCTTTTTTTACATCTGCACTTCTCGCAGGTGCAACTTGACTTAAAAAGCTTTCCCTGCATCATACATGTGTGTAATCACACGGTCCCGTCCCTGAAGCTGCAGCTTTAACGCATTAAGATGCTTCATTATGTCGCAGAGAAAGGCCGACTCACACAGACACCTTTCATCCTGGAGCCCTGCTGAAACTTTTCCTTTACTTTCTATGAACTGACAGATTTCCTCAGAGAGATCATCGCACCTGTGTGATAAGACAGGTCACCAAATTCAGAGGCTATTTCCTCCAGAAAAGACTGAAACTGCCAGTGATTTAAAGCTTTGCCTCTTATAAAGTTCACTGTCTGCGTTATGGTGCTTATGACATGTTTCAGGACTTTGCTGCGCAGCGTTTCCTGCTGTGTGACGCAGTAATGTACTGTCAGCTCACCTCTGCAGGTCTCCCTCTGCATCTTCTCCCACATCTATCCCACCAATCCACTCTTTTCCCCACACAACGCAGGTGGGAAAAGAGACACACAGGTTTACCTCCGATGTCAGCGATCAGGTCCTTTGCCTCCCACCTATTTGGAAAATCTTTGTTTTCTACTTTTCATTTGGCCATTTTTGGGGGTCAGGCAGCTTAAATGTCACTGTAAAAAGTGATGAGCAATGTTTTTATTTGCTGATCACTGATCAATGAGTTATTGGCAATGCAGGAAAATGGGTTAGCGCACTGGTCTTGGTCTGCGGGCATCTGTTGCAGTGCATTGTGGGATTTGTAGTATACCTTGTCAGAGCGCTGTTTACTCATGGGTCATTAATAATAGCTAAATTAAATTATCTCGCGGGCCATATAAAATTATATCGCGGGTCGGATGTGGCCCGTGGGCCTTGAGTTTGACACGTGCCTTAGTGGAATAACATTGTGCTTCACTGTCTGCAGCAGTGATCTCTGTGAAACTACCCATACATGTGCTTAGGTATTGGTCTTGTTCTGTGACAGCAACCAAAAGACATTTTTAATTGTGTACAATATTAGACCAACTTCTGTTGTTGTCTAGCAATATACTAGAGAGAACTGAACCCGATGATGTGAGGATGTTTTTGAGTTTCATTGTGTTAAAGTTGCTCATTCGAGCTCCTGAGTGTTTTATCTCGACTAAACTGAAAAGGTGTTCAGGGACAGCATGAAAATTTTCCTCTCTCTCTCAAACACACACACACACCTCTACCTAACTCTGGTAATGGCAGACCATTTTCATACAGTGATATTAAAAATAAACTTTTCATGGGACTCTATGCAGTCCTGTGAAAAACTAGGTACACTGTTACTGCTTCCTTAGTAATTCAGAGGGTGAATAGCACCCAGGTGCTGCTAATGCCCTTGATTAACTGATCATTAGCAAGTGTGAGCACCTGTAGAAAAGCAGATGTTTTGGCAGTTTGCTGGTCTGGAGCATTCAGGTGTTAACACAGTGCCAGAGAAGTGAGACATCAGCAGTGAATAGCAATTGTTGCTGCTCATCAATCTAGGAATGGTTATGAGGCCATTTCCAAACAATTTGAAGTTCATCATTTTACAGTGACTTATGAATAATATTATGGAAGATTATTCATAAGAGGAAAACACTCAAACAGGAGTGGACATCCCAGGAAATTCGCCCTAATTTCAGACCATGTAGTGTTCAAAGAAATAAAAAAAAAAAAAAAAGCAAGAGCTACAGAGAATACAGGCCTCAGCATGTTAAATGTTCAAGACAATCTAGAAGACAGTGCAATTAAAAACTTGTTTGGAAGGATTGCCATAGGAAAGCTTTTTCTTGCTAAAAAGAACATGCAGGCACAGCTTAGGTTTGTAAAGTTACACCTGAGCAAACCACAAGATTTCTGGAACAACTTCCTTTGGGTAGACAAAACCAAATTGGATGTTTGGCCATAATGCATAACACCATGTTTTGTGAAAATCAAACACAGCGTATGGTAAAATGGACTAGTTCTTATATAGCGCTTTTCTACTCAGTCAGAGCACTCAAAGCGCTTATACAACATGTTTTACATTCACCCATGCACTCCCATTCATACAAGCACTTCCATGTTTACTAAGCTAAGTGCTTTTAATTAGCTAACATTCACACACATTCACACTCCGACAGGACGGTCGGAGAGCAACTTGGGGTTAAGTATCTTGCCCAAGGATACATTGGCATGTAGCCTGGAGTAGCCAGGAATTGAACCGCTGACCTTCCGATCAGTAGGTGACCTGCTCTACCTACTGAGCTACAGCCACCCCATATCACCATACCATATCAGCACAAACACCTCATACCAACTGTCAAGCACGGTGATGGAGGTGTGATGATTTGACCTTATTTTGCAGCCCCAGCATCTAGGCACCTTGAGTTGACCATAAACTCATCTACTTATTAAAGTATTCTAGAGTCAGATATGAGGCCATCTGGCTGACAGTTAAAACTTGGCTGAAATTGGGTCATGCCACAGGACAATGATCCCTGACATACCAGCAAATCTGCAACAGAAAGGCTGAAGAAGGGAATTAAGGTGTTGTGATGCCTCATAGTCCAGACCTCAAGTTGGTGGAAATGCTGTGGTGGTACATAAAGCTTATTGAGCTGAACCAATGCTGCAAAAATGAGTGGGCTAAAAATTTTCTACAATAATGTGACAGATTGATAAAGTCACACAGAAAATGATTACTTAGTTCTGCTAAAGGTGGTTCTACAAGTTAGTGAATCATGGGGTGTACTTAGTTTTTCACAGGACTGCATAAGAGCATGTGAAAAAATGTTTTTTCACATGACTCAGGATGCATATCTCTGTACAGTGCTCTTGTTCAGAAGCAATGTCTATATAAAAGATGGATGACGTGGCTCCACCAAACCCAGACTTGTCCATCGGATTACCATATGGAGAAGCATCTCCACTTCCCTAGAGTCGAGTGGCGCTGTGCATCCGACGCTTTGCATTGTGCTTGGTGATGTAAGGCCTGGGTGCAGTTGCTTGGCCATGGAAACCCATTCCATAAAGCTCTCTACACACCCTACACACTGTTCTCGAGCTAATCTGAAGGCCATATGAAGTTTGGAGCACAATATGCACTTCAGCATCTGCTGACCCTGGTCTGTCATTTTATGCTGCCCAGTCACTTCCACTTCGGTATGATACCAACAGTTGACTGTGGAATATTTAGTAGCGATAAAATTTTGACTGGACTTGTTGCATAGGTATCATCCTATCACAGCACCATGCTGGAATTCACTGAGCTCTTGAGAGCAATCCATTCTTTCACAGATGTTTGTAGAAGCAGTCTGCATGCCTAGGTGCTTAGTTTTATACACCTGTGGCCATGGAAGTGATTGGAACACCTGAATTCAATGATTTGGATGGGTGAGTGAATACTTTTGGCAATATAGTGTATCATCACTCTCACCACTTTCAGTTAACTTGGCCTTTTACTGTATTTGCCAAAGATGTCTTCAGAGTTGCAGGTCCTGAATCATGCTCTCTTTTATTTAGCATAGTAGCTTCCATTGCATAGTCATGGTCTATGTCTTTCTCACTTCCTTTTTTTTTTTTTTTTTTTTTAGACTTGACCTTAAGTTTAGGTGGTTTAATGATACTTGAAGTAGCCATTTTGGTGGTTTTGGGTAAAAAAACAAAACAAAGAAAACAAACAAGACGGTCCTCCTGCGATTAATGAAAATATAAAATAAATATAAAACCATTTTCACTTCATATAGCCTTCAGCAGACATCTTATTACCTTTTTTTTATATATATATATATATATATACCCCTCCAAAATTATTGGAATCCCTTTATTTTTGCTGTAGACTGAAAACATTTGAGTATGAGACAAAAGGTTAACATTTCAGCTTTTATTTTCAGGTATTTACATCTGGATCAGATACACAGTTTAGGAAGGACCTTTTTGTATGAAGCCACTTAAACCCTATAGAGCATGCATTTTACCTGCCAAAGAGGAAACTGAAGACAGTCACCCCCGCCCCCAAAAATAAACAACTGAAAGAGGCTGCGGTGAAAGCCTGGTCTTAAGTCTTTTTCACTTTAATCTATTTTAAGTTTATCTGTTAAAGTACTTGCCAGCAGTTGGTAGATATGGGGAACCCCCACTTTCTCTATTTCAGTCAGTGATGACCATGTTGGTATAGCCAATCACACAATTACAATATATCACACAATATATTATCCTCTCTGGTTACTCTGGTATGAGGGCCTCTTAATTACCTTGTGGTAAATAACACACACTATTAGCAAAACACAGTGTCAAAGAATTCCAGATGAAAACAGACGAGTGAAGACCTTTTACATTACATCGGATTTTATTTAATGCTGTCAGAGAAAATATGTCCGCTTCATGCAGCTTTCTTAAACACTAAATTGAGGTACTGTTTATGCTCCTGAATGTAAAAAGCAGCATTGAAGTGGATGAGAATATACTGTGTATATATAATGATACCAGTTGCATGGATATATAATCCCTTTGATTTTTTGTCTTTAACCTTCTCAGGAAAACTGCAGCCTTCACATATTATAGTTGTTTAACCTTCTGTTTCATCAGTTAAATTAGGAGTTATTACAAATTCCAGGACAATTATGCTCAAGTTCAGCAAAGTCCAAGGTATAATTACGAATTCGCCTTCATGGTTGACATGAAATTCAAGTACAAAGGTGATTTGTGATGAAACTCTACACATGTGTAAAATGGTTGAGTCTTAAGAGGAATCCATGACAATTTTCACAGATGATTTTTTTTAATTAAATTTTTATATGATGGTATCATATTGTATTAACCTTTTGCCATTTGAAAAAACTGTCCTTTATTTTCTCTGGAATCTTGTAGTGGCTTGTGATGAAACTCTGCACACATGGAAAGTGAATGAGACAAAAGAAGAATCTGTTGAGAATTTCATGTCAACTATCAAAGTTGATTTTTTTTTTCCTGAATTATTTTAATATGATATCATATTCCATGGAACATGCTGAATTTGGGCATAACTGTCCTTTAATTTCTGTGGACTCTTGCAGCTTGCAGCTGAAACTGCACACATTTAATGTGGATGAAACGGAAGAGGAAACTATTGAGAATTTCAACTGTCAAGGATGATTTTTTTTAATGAAGTTTTGATATGACATAATCATATTGTATTGACTTTGCTGAATTTGAGCAGAATTGTCCTTTATTTTTTGGGAATATTGCAGCAGCTTGAGATGAAATTTTATGTAAGTGGACGAGGAAGATGAGGACTCGACTGAGAATTGAGGGGTTGTTGAAGTGCACGCCTTTTTACCCCTCAGCCTAAAAAAGCTGGCTGAGGTGGGTTCACACCAGTCCCATCCCTAACATGGACGGATGGGGTCTATGACGTATACTGCAACCAGACACCAGGGCGATAGAGACATTTTGGCGTCATATTTGGGGAGCTGTTAGGTCGTCCATGTTTTCTACAGTTATTGGTCAGAAGCAAGAGTGCCATTACTTGGAAGTGACTGCTAGAGCCTGGCTGATATATCATCACTGCTGATTTAACTGTTGGTACTAGCTTTCTGCTGATATATCTGTATCAGCATGTATAACAGCCCATAAATGAAAATTTAAAAAGTAAAAAAAGAGGCGTGAGAAACACCCTTCAATCATGTTATGTTGCATAGTTTGTCCACTAGAGGGCATTCTGCAATTTCCCCGTTGGCAGCTGGTGTTTGGATTCCACAAACACAATAATCAGCTGATCTGAGCAGAGCTGGGCAGGGAGTGACTACACATAACAATGTTAGGGAAATCTGTTCATGTTTCATGTGTTTGAAAAGAAAAGAGTATAATAAATCACCCAATATCAGTATTGTTTGTAGCCCCTTAACTGGCAAGGGCCCGGTGACGGGCCGTTTGTAGTCCCTTTTATATGGCAGGCTAGACCCTCCCATTTTTATTGACACGTCATTCGGCCAATCATGTAACTGGCTGCACCAAATCACCTGACAAAGCTACGTGACGCCCTCTGAGTATTATTGGCTCTGGGAAACCCATTTCTTAACATGATTGGCCGAATGAGGTGTCAGTCAAAATGGGCGGGTCTAGCCTGCCATATAAATGCACTTCATTCGGCCCGCGGACCAGACGCAGCCGATTAATAGGCTATGAAATGGGTTGTTCAGAGCCAATAATGACCAGAAGGCGTTATGTAGTTTTTGTCAGGTGATTTTTTTGCTGCCAGTTAAGGGGTTAAAAATCCTGCATCGTTCAGCCTCTAGTGGCTGCAGACTGTTCTCATGTAAAGATAAATGTAACTAATGTCTTTGTGAAGGAAAAACGTTGATGTGCACAGTTGTTGTGTCAACACAACCAACAGTCAGAAGCAATTAATAAAGTAATGTTCATCCATAATGTAAAATAAGAATAACCTGAATAATAACTAGTGATGTGTTACAATCTAATGCAAGAACATCACCTTGAACAAGTGTTGACATGAACAAGTGACTGAAGATATGATGCTACTGATCATCACTAATATTAACCTAGTCTGTACTGCTGTTAGACTTCATTAACCTAGTCGGTCTAACATTTCTCATCTTCTCTGTCCCCACTTCACAAACCTACTAACCCTGCAGCAAACCCAGATCCCAGACTACGCTGAGCTGATCGTGAAATTCCTGGAGGCACTGATTGACAGCTACCTGCCAGCAGCTGATGAGGAACGAGGGGAGGAGCAACTGAGGACGCCGACCTCCCCCTATCCCCCCACCAGCCAGAGCCAGCTTAGCATCACTGCCAACCTCAACCTATCAAATTCGATGACTTCGCTGGCCACTTCACAGCACTCGCCAGGTGTCTGTCTGTCTCTGCCACACAACAAAACACACACCCATTCTAACTCTGTATTTCCTCCTCCCAGGCTCCCTATTTTGTCACAGGCACAATCCAGACAGGACATTAGGCTGATCTGAAAGCTGGTCACCTTCTTGTCCTACAGCACCCTCTTCTGTTTAATAAAAGACACGACAGCTGTCTTATCTTAAACAGTTTTAGCAACTAATTGAAGGAAAGTAAAATCACCTTCAGGAGGCTAGGTGCTGAGAACTTATTTTTGGAATAAAATTACTGCTAACACAAGCAGAAGACTTAAAATTCACCTTATTAACAGATGGAGGATTGTTATAAACATCAAAGATGACAGATTGAGTAGTTAGTAATTGTGTTATAGACCATAAAACTGAAAATGTTCCTCTTCCATGAAGTGAAGAAACATCAAATCAGCTTCACAGAAATATAAAGAGAATGGTTCATGCTGCTTGAGGTTAGAGACTTCTTCCTAAAGGAAAGCAACTTTTCACATCCATGCATTTAACCTTATACAGCGTGCTACAAAAGTGCCACCGTTTCCAGACTTCAGCAACAAATACTGTAATACCCCTATATGTGGTATTACAGTTTCTGAGCTTTCGGGAACCGTTTGAATTTTTCCGATAGGACAAGCGGTCGCAGAGTTACGGTAAGACGGCAGCTGATCAAAGGTCCTTTGATCAGCCGACTCCACGCTGATACGCTACGTCTTAACCAGCTGTTTGCTGCTAGTAAGGGCAAGTAACTGGCGCTTCAGCAGCAATCGCCTGGCGTTATAGGGTTAATTTTGCTTATCCAATTCAGGGTCACAGGGCCCCTTTCCCAACTGTTATAAGACAAGACAGATAATCAGTCTGTCGCAGGACTAACAAGGAGACAACCATTTTCATTCACATTTACACCTACTGCCAATTTAGTGCACCAATCAACCTAACATGCATGTCTTTGGACTGTGGGAGGAAGCTGGAATATACAGAGAGAACCCACGCATGCATATGGAGAACATGCAAACTCCACACAGAAAGGCCCCGACTGGATTCAAACAAAGGACCTTCTTGCTGTGAGATGACAGTACTAATTACTGCACTACTGAGCCGCCCTTAACTTCTTCTTAAAACCTTCCATCCATCAGCCTTACAATTGTTTTAAGTAGATAAATTACCAAGGACAGAAAAATATGGTTGTCTCAATACTAATTTAATTTGAAGACACTTAAGAGAAAGGAAACATGCAGATAGGTCACATAGAAAAGAATCCCAGATTTTAAAAAAAGGATGCTTTTAAAGCTGTCTGTCATCCTTGTGTTCTTCCAGGTGTAGATAAGGAGAATGTCCAGCTCTCTCCCAGCTCAGCTCTGTCCAGCGGAGGTCGCACTCGACATGGTTCAGCCAGTCAGGTCCAGAAGCAGCGCAGTGCCGGCAGCTTTAAGAGACCCAGTATCAAGAAGATTGTCTGATCGGCCAGAGAAGACAATTGCCCCCCCCCACACACACACATATACCTTCTTCCTCCTCATCTCCACCCCTGCCAGGCCTTCCAGGCCTCATGCTGCACTCCACATTTACTCTTCAGTTCCTCCTTCTTCACAGTTGTTGCTTTAGCAGAAGAGGTTATTTCGTTTTTCCTACAAGGAGGAATATTAGCAAGGGCAAGCTTGAATTCTGCTGCTTGAATCCCCCCACTCCCCTTCTAAAAATCTTTAATTTTAGAGAGTACCTGGTGTTGGACAGTCTTCTGTGGAACCTTTGTGTTCTCCTCTGGAGCTCATCTTGAAACTTCTATTCACATAAGGGACAATGTTCAGCAGCAATTTAACTCTCCTGCAGTGAGGGAGGCCACACATGAAAGTGTGGAGAAAACTGAAGGGGAAGGCGGTGTGGATGGATTTCAGTGTGGACTGTGACATGTCTGTTTACACAGGCACAATCCAGACAGGACATTAGGCTGATCTGCAGCAAGGCCCTTGGCCTTCCTCCTGACTAAGTATTCAAATGTCAGTGAGCTGGACCAAATGACAACAGTTATAGGTGGTGGGGTGGGCCTGTGAGGCAGGACCTCTACTCTGGACATCTCAGCTCCTCTCTCCCAGACCTGTACATATGTTACATAGATTATGTATAACTAGTCTTTAGTGCTAATTTAGATGTGGATGTTTTCTCCATGGTGTGCCTTTGTCAGGGTTTTTCAATGTGTACAATTTGTAAAGTAAAATTCGAATCTTGCTGTCGACAAAGAGCAGGTACTAATCATGGAGCCGAGCCATCCATATCTCCACAAGTTCACCAAGCCGTGTCACGACAGGCCTCCAGTGATCGTCCAATATACAATCATCCATATACCCTGCTGCCTGAGAATATTTATCTTGTACAACTACATCATACTACACAAATCATTTATTCACTTTCCATAAATTGTCTTCTTTCAATACGAAGAATGCGAAACACTAGAGGAAATGCATCCATGTAAATAGCTGCGAGCTTTCAGGTTCATTTGGTTTTTCTGTCCTTTTAGGTTTTTGTTATATTAATATGAACTGTATTTTTAGCAGCATAGCATTTCTATTTGTTTACACATGGACCATAAAAATTGTGTAATAGGCAATAATCCTCAACTCTCAAACTTTGTCAACCTCCAGCTTTTTGTTTTTTTGTAGTTTGTTTTTGTTTTATACACAAACAGGAAGAACACATCACTGTCAGTCTGGTGCAATATGAGGACAACGTCTTAGGTACCTGTTAACATAGAGATTAACTCTTAGTGGACCTGAGTTATGGGTTGCCTGCAGTGACCATCTGAGTAGAGAAGAGGCAGTGGGCAGCGTGGCATTTGGTCTCATCTCACACACTACACACACAGACGTGGTTCATCTCAGCAGTCTCAGCTGGACCCTTGAAAGGTTTGTCCTGTGGTCTCCTTAAAGAAAAATCCCAACCAAAAAGCAGCTTTGTTTGTTACAAGAGGTGAGTGTGCACTTTTCTTTGTAAATTTGGCTGATGTCACCACTTTCTCCTACTGTGCAAAAGTGAAGATCAAAAAAAAAAAAAATTTGTCGCTGCGTCAGTGACGCCGGCCGTTTGCAGCCGGAGTCGTCCCTCCCGCTCCGAGCATTAGGCTCGTGTGTCGAGTGTCCGCCATCCTGATCTTTCGGTGATCTTTTCTGTGCGCTGATTATTTTCATAATGAAATTATTAATAAATATTAGCTGTGTAGCTCGCTATCTTTACACACAGAATGTCGCTGCCTGTTATTTAGGATGATTTTCAAAATAAATGTATTTTATTGCCAAACACTTTGTTTTAACGGGAAAGATTAACAGTACTGCAATATTTATATTCACATTTTGATTTTTTTTTTTTTATGATTTTGAAAACCTTGATTTTTAAAGTCATCCTAAAACAGGCATTTTGTGTATTTAAAATTGTGATTATATCCATCAGCTGCTTTTTCCCATCAATCTTAGCTCAGATGTAGTATTAAGTAATCTTCCATCTACCCAGCCATCAAAACCATCTGAGGTTCATCTGCTGGACACACACGGGTTCTGAATTATGTCAACGCTGCAAGAAGATGTCATGTTGTCCATCTTTATGTATACTTGATGGTTCACATCAGTACCAAAAAGTGTCAAGTTATCTCTAAGAACACAAAGCAGTCCCTTCTAGATATAAGTCACAGAGGAGGCCAGAGCATCAAGACTGTGAGGTGTGGTTTACAGTGCGCGCTCTATAGTTTGCTCAAAGAGGCTGGCAGGAAACTGAATGTTGCAGCGACTGAGTTTACATGTAGCTTCCCGCACAGAACATCGGGTAGTCAGAAAGAAGTGGATGTCACACTCAGCTCTGTTTGGTGTGATTTTCTAGCATTACTGAAAAGTGGTGAAATAAAAGTTTGGTTTCAGAGTCAGTCCTTTAAAGTAATTCGAGAGTCTGCAGATCACAGGATACAGGTCCTCACTCCAGCTGACGCACACTGAGCAGATTCCTTGGAGGAAGAACGCGGTAGATTTTGCCATTAAAGACTTGTGGTAGTAAATACTTTTCATCTGTGTGGCTTTAAAACTTTAAATAAGAATTGTGTTTCAGCCCATTTACTACATATCACAGGGACTGTGTATCACTGCTGACTGTTTTTACAGTGTGCTGTAGTGTTTCAGCTCTGCTGCATTTCTAACTTTCAGGGCAGCCTGCATGTGGTAACACAGAGAGATGACAAGTCTGCACTACAGCTCATCTCTACGTCCAACTGTGTCAGAGTAGAAGAAACCTGAATAGTTTGCTTGTACACTGCAATATGTTCCATTCACTACATTATGTTGGTCACAATGCTCCAAAAAAATGTTTACATTAAAATATTTAAAAAGTATTGGCTCTTTCATCATTGGATCTTTTAAACTGCCAGACATTGCAATCACTATTATTATGGTCTTCACTATAATAATAATAAACCTCTGACATCACAAGCAGTCATGACAGTCAGTATGGATTACTTAATGTGCCTTGCAGGCTGATCTGGATGTTGGAACCAGTGGCTGTGTAGAGAAAATGACTTGCTTTGGAAGTGATCACATGATTTGTAGTGACACTGTGTTCTGGACCTGTGCAGAATGAGCCTCCCGTCCACAGCTCAGCCCGGGTTAGTCTAGCAAAACACTTCAATCTTGCCTTAACTTCTATGCATAAAAAGAGTTGAGTATTGTTGTACAACTATGAATTTACTAGTTGTTACTAGCATATTTTTTAAGGATTAATGTCATTGTGTGGCTACATCTGTGAGTCAGTTCACTACAGAGTTCTCTCCGTGTTTTGCAGGATGTTGTTTTCTACTGTACATGTAGCTCTTTCAGTCAACACAGAGGTACAGAAAGGGAAGAATGAACTTCATTCATTGGTCCAGTTTCAGTTGTGGAATCCTTGATGAGCAAATGAATATATGAAACTGGACTACTCGTGTTGGCCTACATAAATGACTCATCACTAACAGATTTGCTTGTATAAAATGAATCAGAACCAAACGAAAAATATTGCTAAAGTCCTACAATTGTTTTCAAGTACAGAAAGTCGATGACTGGCCGAAGAGTTCCTTTGATGAATAATCTAAAAGCGCCTAGAGGAAAAAAATGTTTCTGGTTGTTCGCAGTGGCTTGAGACTTGAAGCTTTCCGGCCAGAGTGCTGAATGACACTAATGCAGGTAACATTACACTTAGCTGGTCTCTTATGTCAGCTTCAGGTTGCACTGTATCCATCTGAAATGCTTACTGTGTCAGATTAGGCGGTCATAGAGGCCAAGATTCTTGCCTTGATCTGACAGACGCAATTGACTCCATCAATATTGCTTCCTCGCCAATCATAGCTTGGTGCCTTTTGTGACCCATGTGGTGTCATTAGGATGGATTTGAAAGTGAAAGATTGCAACAAGAAGAGCACTGTGTCTGATACTCACTCCCTCATCCACTCTTCTTGTTTCTAGTGTGTAAACCGACCCCGAGTCTTAGTCCCTTCCACCCAAAATGTTAGTGGTGGAGGGGAAGAATAAACACAAGGAGAAATGAGGCGTGGCAATACCAATACCTATGTACAATGAGAATGACTGCCAGTATTTATAACAAATTCACATTGAAGTGACAGGAATGTATGGATGCCATTTTTGATACACAGAAGGCGTATAGCTAGACAGTCATCCAAGAACTACAATAACTTCTGAATAAACATGAACACTAACCTATTCTAGCTGTACAAAGACTTCAGCAAAGGCTTACACCTGCCCTCTCACTTAAGATGCATTTTAGGAATTGAGTCATCCTTCAAGGAGGCACGCTGAGATGGATTTCCAGGTCCCAAGCAAAATAGAGAAACTAGAAGAGAGAGTCTTTAAATGGGCTGTTGGTATATTCCTGTTGGTTGTAGAAGTTGTCTGTGAGGTGAAAGAAGGTAACCATTGTCTCAGGCTTTTTGTTAGTACAGTGTTGTGTGTCCAAAGTTGGTTGTTGTCCACTGTGACCCATCACACAGGAATTTTAAAAAAGAACATTAAATGTCATGCCCTCTGATCTGCTTCCTAACATTTCTAATATTTGCTCTCTAATCCTGGCATTAGAAAGTGTTGGTGGTATGGCTCACAGCTGTGCAAATGATTAAAATCAATCAAACCCTGTCTTCTTTTACACATCTGGAAAGATAGCAAAGCTCTTCTAAGTCCCAGAAACATAGTTTCACTGCTTGGTTTGAAGTATCGACAGACCTTAATCCTGCTTATAATACTGGCTGGAAACAGCAAATGTGTCAAAATCTTTTTTTTTTTTCACATCAGGCTTTCCAAACTGTTCTTTTCCATGTTAACACTACAGTGACTGGCCAATATGTCTCTTAGGGAAAGATCAGCCCTGTTCCTCGTGTAAATAGGCCCACCCCAAGATCAAAATGTGGCATCAAGTTTTCTCACTTCTTTTGCTTCTGAACTTCAAGTTGTTAAAAGCCACATATTGAAAAACTTATGAGGTGTGGATGATACAAAGTAGCTGTTACGGTACTAGTTGGAAGGTTTAAAGTGCAGCTGAGGCTGTAAAGGAACAGGTTTCAGCAGAGTTCGTCAGAACTGCACTGAAACGTTTCATTGAGTAAGTCTGCTCATGGTCTCCACTCCTCACCAATTAGCTGCTATTAAAGCTACTCTTCTAAATTATGTCCACAATCCTCCAGTCACAGAATCAGCTAGTACACCTATAATTAAACACAATCAGGAAACGTCTGAAGACCAACTGTATTTGAGCACCATCGTAGCAGGTTGCCATTGTTTCCAGGTTTTAGTTTGACTTGTGTGTGAATGAAAATATTAAAGATTATCTATCCATAACCTCTGACACAAGTGGTTGACTTGCACTAATTTAAAAACAGTCATGGGTTTGTAAAGATGAAAAACCTCAAAATGTGGCATGTTTTATTTGATGTTATGCAAAATTTAATGTCTGTAGAGTATTAGTCTGAGTTTTGTTTTTAATGCAGTATGTGTGGAATTGTAAATACTTTGTGTACAATTTGAGATGGTATATTTACTACATTGTACATACATGTGACATTGTATCATTTTGTTTTTGTAAAGCAGTTAGTTTCTGTATAATAATAAACAAATTGAACTACTCCAGTGTTAGTAATAAAATGTTTTGCTCTACACGGTGTCTGAAACTGTTTGACGAACCAACACCCAAAGTTAGGAAAACCTAAAACACGATTTCTTAATAGTGTTAATGGGGGTTAGATACATGTTTGAAGGGATCTATAGAGAGGATTATATTTTAAAAATCAGATTTCATCATTCAACATTGTGCTCCTACTTACACAATATTTATTAGAACATACACCTTAGCAATAATGTAAAATGAAGTCTAAAAATCTGAAAAAAATTTATTTTTTTTTATGTTAACTTCACTATCGAAGTAATTCAGTGACTTTCTGAATTTGAATAAACTTGGCACAAAGAATAAGGAAATTTGTGTGTGGTTGGTTCTTTTGCTGTAACAATGCTTAGCAATAAATCTTGTACCACTGGAAAGCCTGTTTATTTCCCTTTAAACTCAATTCAGTTGTATTTATATAGCACCAAACAACAGTCACCTCAAAGCACTTTATATTGTAAAGACCCCACAATCAGACCTCCTGTGAGAAGGTACCTGAGGCCAAACTTTCAAAATCACTGTAAAGTCAAGTTTAGGAGTTATTTTTGTTTCATTTTGTCAAAAAGATTCAAAATTTCAGAGCAATAAAATTAAGTATATTTAAACAGATTTGTTATTTTCTCATCATTTCTACTCACTAGATCACATATTTACAAGCTCAGGTTCGTGGCAATTCAAAGTTTTAATTTTCAGAAGTTTAAAAATCTTTTTCTTTTTTAAATTTATGGCACTGTCAAAAGGTCCAGATGGCATTTTTGTGACCCCCTTATGTCAAGAAAGGACTCTGAAGAGACACGAAAAGCACATATTTCTAATCGAACATGTAATCTTAGCTAGCCTTTTTTTTTTTTTTCTTTCAGGTCCACAGGAAGTCCAAAATTTAAGATTTAAAGGTCTAAAAATGCTTCCAAGCCACTTTTTGACTGTGGAAAAATTGGCTAAAATAGCCAATTACTTTGCATTAAAGAAAATCCTGAATGCAGCACATGGTTTTATTTACAGCAGCAACCAAGTAGAAGGCTGCATCACAGTCACATGAATGACTGCAAATCATTTCTTTTCACTTCTCTGTAATAATTGTAAGGTCTTTACCTCACAATATAATGTGCCTCGAGGTGACTGGTGGGATTTGGCGCTTTATAAATAAAATTGAATTGAAATGAAATCGTACATGCAACATTCACAAAATGGGGGCCAAACAAAGTCTCCAGGACGGATCTTAGCTCAATGGTCCAGTGCTGGAGAGAACCAGCGGGGTTTGGGGATCTGTTTGATTTTAAAGAAAACTTCAAAAGCTTTATTTTGGTATAGAGATACTGAAAAAATTCCAAGTGAAGGAGTTTCAAAATTTCATATCAAAGGGGTCAAATGATGTAAAGCTGGAATTTTGGGTAGAAAAAAAAAATCTTTTAATTCATGAATCTGACATTGACAGAAAGCTTCTAGAATGCTTTTTTGGATTATTTTAGATTTTGGAATACATATTGAAATTGGTATGTATGGGTTGAAAATTTCATAAACTTTTATTTGGTGTAAAAATATTTAAAATCCCAACAAGCAGACCTTAACAGTGGCAAGCAGAATTCGCACTACTTCTCACAGTGGCCATTTGACCAATTCTATAGCTATTAGCTAAGTGCTGCTGGTACCTGCTATGAGCAAGCACTCAGTGACAGTGGGAAGAAAAAACTCCCTTTTAACAGGAAGAAGCCTCTGGCTGACCCAGGCTGAGGGAGGGGCAGCCATCTGCCACCACCCATTGGGGCTGAGGGGAGAGAGAAAGTGTGGAAGAAAGCCTCAGATTAATAACTAATGATTAAAAGCAGAGTGGTGGGGCGCTGGGGTGGCTCAGCAGTTGAGCGGGTGAGTCCTGACCCAGTCGCCATCCACCGCATCCCCCCCCCCCCCCCCCCCCCCCCATCCCCCCTCCCGCTCCCCCCACCGCAAAGCCATCAAATAAAGCCGCAAAAGGCCCAAAAATAATTTTTTAAAAAGCAGAGTGGTGTTTAAACAGAGTGAAAAGATGTCAGTGAAACATTCAGTGCATCACGGAAGCCCCAACAGTCTAGGCCTATTGCAGCATAACTAAGGGAGGGTTCAGGATCACCTGATCCAGCCCTAAATTTAAGCTTTAACAAAAATAAAAGGTGTTAAGCCTAATCTTAAAAGTAGGGAATGTTTGTGAGTTGCACCCATGAAAAACTTCTCTGCCAGTGCAGAACAGCTTATTCTGCTATTGACTTTTGTTTGGTGTCATTTACTGGACTGGGTGCTTAAAGTCTGAGGAAACAAGGCATATTGGGAAGTTATTCATTTAACAAACAGGGGCCACACTAGCATGTGGAAGAACCATATACAGTGGCTGTGTGCACCAGCTTGGTCACGCACTGCTGTGGGATGGCATCACATTCTTCACACAGTCAGCCAGTGTGGTTGTGTTTGTCACACTGGCACAAACAGCATGCCAAAGCTGATCCCACAAGTGTTCAGTGGGGTTGAGGTCAGGACTGCATTTCCTCCATCTTCTCAACCTTCAAATTCTGGAGGAGGTAGTTTCTGATAAACCCCCACTCTATTGGAGGCAATAGATGTCATCTAGGAGGATAGTTTGGTCCCAGACTGTGGAGATGTGGGATTGCCACTGGTTGTAGAATCTCATCTCAATATCTCTCTGCTGAATAAACTGAATTCTTTAAAAAAAAGAGTTTAAAAACCTTAAAAAGGAAACCGAGGGCAACATGGTGGCTCAGTGGTAGAGCAGGTGACCATGTATGCTGCGAGGCAAAAAGCAGGCAGCACACCTGTCGCTCTTTGCTGCGTGTCCTCCCCCATCTCCCCTCCCACTTTCCTGTCACTCTATACTGTCAATAAAGCCACTATGGCCAAAAAAGGAACCCGATTTCTAATTGAGTGCACCGCAACTATAGGGATAGTTTCCCATTTCAACAAGAGCAAAAAACATCAGCAACAAGAAAATCCACAGTTATACATATTAAACAGGGAAATACACACAACACTAACTCTACTGCATTGCTTTGGGCCCCATCCACAAATGCACAACTGAGATAGTCCAACAGTTCCATAATGAACAAGGAGAGAAGAGACATCATCTTCACTCACAGTCAAAAGAAAACATGAAATAACCCAATAAAACACATGACCCTCATCTCTTCAGCCTCCAACCACAGCCACAAGCCTGCAGATATTGCACAAACACAAGCAATGCATTTTCAAAAGAATTAACACATCTATATAAAACATGTACAAATACATCTGACCTAGAGCTACATATAAGCAGATTCCATGGCATGTGACGGTTAACCTAAAAATCAGCAGCTTCTTCCAAAAGTCTTGAGTGTGGCCTTCTGCTTGGTGTGATGGATCAGAGCAACTGAACTTCCTGTTTCCTGTGGAGGTATTTGGAGTTTTCCTCCCCCTTCAGCTACTGCCTGCACAAACCAGAGAAGACTCCCAAGAAAATATCATTGCCCACTAGTGGAAATGGAAAACATCTTCCCACCCGGCTACAAGCAGAATAAGCTGTTTAGCATTGGCAAGGAAAGTTTTTCATGGGCGCAAACCACAGATGCATTTTCCTGACAGATATAGCACCTTTTAAAGGGAAATAAAACAGATTTATTGCCAAGAAGCATCGTCACAAAAAACAAAACACAAATGTCCTTTTTGTGGTAAACAGCACAGACCAATAAGACACTATTAGTATCCAATAGCTAATTTGACCAATTTAATTTTCTTAATTGTAAACGTTTTTTTTTTTTAAATCCATGCACACAATAATAAAAATCAGAGCAGCATGATTGCAGTTGCTTGAACAGTCTGGTTCCAAAATTTTTATTTAATTCAGTCCTTCTGTTCTTCACTATAAATTTGTAAGGTGGTACTTAAAACTTAAAAATAACTAATTTATGACTGTCAGTTCTGAGTGAGCATATAACGTTTGTGTTTGTGACATAAAAGACAAATGACATTTTATTAGTTGCAAAAAAATAAATAAATAAATAGCCTGTCAGTTTAAAATATTCCAGTTTAGGGGCGCCTGGGTGGCTTAGTGGTGAAGCTGGCGACCACATACATATGCCGCATTGCGGTGCGGGTTTGAGTCCTGGCCTGTCGCCAATTTGCATGTGTGTCTTCCTCTGTATCTTTTCCCCCATTTCCTGTCTCCCTCCACTGCCAATAAAAAGCCGCTGTGGCCAAAAATGCAAAAAAAAAAAAAAATAATGAATTAACCTGCGTGCAGGTGTTTAGACAGTGGGAGGAAGCCGTAGCCACACAGGCACAAGGAGACCATCCGAACTCTGCTTAGACAGCTGGTTTTTACTGTTATTTCAATGACCTATCAGGAGAGAAGAAGTTCATTAAAGAGATTACAAATTAAAAAAAAAAAAAAAAGGTTCAAGAGGTGAGCTTGGGGGCTCCCTGGTAGTCAGGGGGCCCTGTGCAGCCGCCTATGTCGCCTACGCCTCGGGCCAGCCCTGCTGACGGTCCATCAGTTATGGTCATTTGTGGATGTGGCTACAAAACAGAAATGTCACAGGAAAGGACCTGTCCCTCTGGGGCAGAGAGGAGGGAAAAGAGGAGATTAGAGGAAGAAAAAAAATGTCAGGAAGACAGATGTATGTTTCCAAGAGTAATTACAATGCATTTTGTTGTTAACCAACTCCAAACAGTTGTCTAGTTATCCATCGCTGGCTGATGCAAACTGAGATTGGTGTCTCATTACTAGATCTCTATAAAAAACAAAAAAATGACAACCTGTCAGCCTGTGTTAACGACCTTGATGGCTTAGTATTTCTAGTTAGTTAGTTAGTTGGATCTTATTGTCATGGTCCTGGGTTTATCACCCAGCATTTTCAGTTTTTGTGTTTTTGCAGTTTGAATTTTGTGCCTTTTTCTGGTCATTCCCATTTGGTTTCCTGGCTGTTGTTCACTTTGTATTTAATGGTGTGTTTCAGTTCTCAGGGTTCCCGTGTGTGAAGCACAAAACTGCTTCTTATAAAGGAGAGTTTTTCCCTCAACAATTAAACAGGGATACAGAAGTCAATTTAAAAAAAAAAAAAAAAGGTTCTGCACACCAACTGCAGTTACTCAAATGAACAAATACATGTTGAATGTTGGAATTCTGCATAAACATGAAAACAGATGGGCAGGACTTAATTGCAAACAATATTAACAAAGAATTGGTATCATTACACATGGACAGGCTGGACCTTGGCCACCCCCACCCTAGGAGCAGGTACGGGCGCAGGGTGATCAGGCACAGAGGAAACCTCGGGTGAAGCAACAGTTCTTGGCGAGGCTCCAAACGGGGCAACAGCCTCTAAGAACGCAGGTGTTGAAACACTAACAATCTCCAGGGAAGCCAACACAGGAGCATGAAAAACCATTTCTAGGAGAGGACACCAGAATTAGTCTTAAAATGCGTTCATTCAGGGACACCAGTCAGTTTCATTTTCTTCAGGGTGAAAAAAAAATTCACATTTTGAAAGCAGAACAGAAATAATCTCTGAACGAGCAGGCTTAACAACAGTAAGAGTAGTCTTATTTATTGCTGGCTCAGAAGCAGGACATGAGTGGTCAATGTTATTTTCTGGCTCAAAAACACAACAAGGATCGTAATTTGTTGCTGGCTTAAAAACAAAACAGGGAGCTTCTAAACTGTTTGCCAGCTTGGAAACAAAATGCTCAGTCTCCGAGGCAGCTGGAACCCACAGAGGAACAGTCCCAGGAGACAAAACAGGGTTACTCACTGTGGAAACAGGTTCATGAAGCCCTGTATCATCAGACGCAGACAAAGAGGCAGCTTCAGGCTGCGGCGTTGGGTACCAATGGTGGGAGCCCCGCTTTCTCTTGGAAGAGCAAGCGGGGAATGCAGTGATGGCTGACTCCTCATCCTCAGACCTGCATCTCCACTAGGAAGGAAGCTGACGAAGAGCAGACTGAGGCGCTGGGCAGTGGGACTTCCGGCAGGACATGCAGCAGCATTAAGGTGGAAGACCTGGTAAAGGAAGTTACCAACCCATAAGTCCGCAATTGCTCCCTCCAGGCATCCAAGGAGCTGAGCAGAGAGGAGGTTTTAGTGACCTGGAGTAGTAGAAGATTCCGACAGATGATAGCTTCCATAGCATTCAGACCAACAAACATGGTTTTAAAGTTTGGGATTGAGAGCCTGCCAGCAATCATGATCAGTCTTTTCAACTCTTCTTCATACTCCAGCAAAATAGAGTCTGTGGGGTCCATGAATGTCACATTGTTCTGTCATGTATTGCTGTGTGACTGGCAGGAAGTGGGCCCAGTATGCAGACTCCAGAGGCAAAAATACAGAGCAGGCCAGGAACTAGTGATGGGACTGCTGTGCCGAGGCTTCGGAGCACGTGGTGAGAAATCCAGGGAGTCTTATGAAGTGTGTATCGAGGCTTGCTTCATTAAGGGCGAGTGACATCAGTGGTGATATCTAAAGCCTCGTTGGTTCAGGCGGTGGTCCTTGTGTTGGTGTGATTTGTTAGTGTTTGTGTTGGAGTTTCATCAGTTTGCTGTGACAGAGGAGCTGGTTTCAGTGGAGCTGCTAAAGGTGGAAGGTTTCCCGATTATGGCAACACTTTCTCTCCAGTAAGGTATTACACATAACATACCAATAAATAATCAAATGTGTTACTACTACAATATTCACAAGTCTTTTTTCCAAGGTGTTTGCAGCTGGGGTAGAACAGCAACACCTCTTCTATAGGTACCAGAGGTGCATTTCTCCAAGCCTACTCAGGCTTGCTGTGGGATATTTGTGCACCCCTGCTCCTCAGTACCATGTGAAAGGATTCTCAAAAGCTGGAGAGGTTATTTCCAAAAAAGAGAAACCAACTGAGCCTAAGCACAGTGGAAAAATATTATTTCTTAATAAAAAGGAACAAAGTCACCATCACCCCAGTATTCATAAGTACAATCACTGCCCCAGATTTTGAAAACACTGCAATAGTTTTAACATAAACATCTTGTGCCCTATTGGATTTACTTTAACACTGACTGAAATCATACAAGTTTTTGGGGTTTTTTTAATTAGTTTTTTTTGGCCTTTTACAACTTTGACAGTTTGCAGTGGAGAGAAACAGGAAAGCGGGAGGAGAGACATGGGGGAAGATACGAGGTAAATGGCAACAGGGTGGGACTTGAACCTGCGCCGCCTGCACCACCATGCAGCATATATGGTCGCCTGCTCAAACTCATCCATCCTGGCGCCCATACTGACAATTTTTTGAGATTGATAAACCTCCGTTACCATCACCCACATATTAATCACAAACAGATGAATGAACCACACAAAATTAAGTTAAGGTATTTTTATTTCTATTCTTGGCACTGATTATTCCTATGCTACTGACACTGTTGCAAAAGAGCCAAGAGGCCACATGACAACGGTTTTGACCAGCGGGGGTAGGGGTACACTGGGAACTCAGACTTCGAGCCATCGGGAAACACACAGCAACATGACCAAGAACTGAAGACAATATATACACAAGGGATACCAAGGAAAGAGTAAAAACAGCCGGGGAGAACAGGTAAACAGAACAACACTAATGAGACAAGGGAAGTAAAACTAAGCACAATGCACACCACGATGGACTGGTAAAATAAAACAGGAAATGACTAGACGTGACAGAAACACAGATTTGACACACGAGGAGGTAAGTACACTGAGGAAAAAAACACAAAACACTGACAGAAAAGAAACACTCAAAAACTGAAACACAGGAAAATTTCAAAATTGCGAAACCAAGAATGAAAATTTCAAAAACCCCCAAAACCCAAAACACCAGTTAAATGGACTTGGACCATGACACAATATTTGATGAGAAGACTTGTGAATCCAGGTCCTGCAGTGGGGGATTTTTTTTTTTCCAGTGGACAAGCAACACCTCAAACAGCACAGCTACATCCACATCAACACCCAACAGTGTAAAGCGTGACAGTGCAGTGGAAGCAGCTAGTGAAGTAGCAGCAACAGTTGCCCCTCTACCATCCACAGGGTCTGCTAATCCACATCAGGCTAATACCAAGTCCACAAGCACCATAAAATAATTTGTTACCTTCAACACTAAAAGCAGAAATATGCTGGGCAACAAAAGTTGTCAGCAGCCACTATTTCTGCAAATCATGTGAGAATGTAGGGGGAATTTTCAGAATGCTCCCTGACAGTGAAATAGCAAAGCAGGAGAGAAAAGTGGCATTGCTCTTCATTTCTTTTCCTTAATGAAAGCTAAAGCCAAGAAAGAGTCTGGAAATGTACTTCTATTTGATGAAAGGCTGAAGAAGAAAATGAAGAAATGTCAGCTTCACATACACATGAGACTCTGGAATGGTAGCCAAGTAAACTTCTTGTACCCGCGATCATTTTTCATCGGCCACCACTCTGCAGAGCAAATGTGTGAGAAGATTGAAAAAATGTGTTCTGATATAGGCTTCCAGAACTTGATTCAGCTGTCAATAGATGGCCCAAATGTGAATTGTAAGGCTTAGACTCTCACTGGCCCAGCAGAACTTTGAAGAATAAACAGGCAAAAAATGTTAAATGTTGGAAGTTTTGCATATACTACACAATACCTTCAGAACAGGGTGTGTATCCACAGACTGGGAGCTGGGAAATCCTCTGTCAAGCCTTAAATGGTTATTCAAGGATATTCCAACTCATAGGGCAGACTACACAGAAGTCATTGATTCCACATCCTTTCCTCTTTACTTCTGTAATCATTCTGTGATTCTGGATAATGTTGAGGTGGCTGAGGGTGCCCTTCAGATTTTGTCCTCCCTAAAAACGTACACCAGTGCTGTCAACACTAAAACTGTAACATAGCCAGTTACATAGTCTTTCAAAATGGCTCAGATGATTCTGCAATATGAACTCTTCCCAGCAAAGCTCAACTTCTTTTTCATGGTGGCTTGGGAAGAAATTATGGCATTTTTAAAGTTAAGCCAGATCGACAAACCCATGTTGCCATTTATATGCAGTGATCTCACAAATATGCTGAGGAGTGGAGTACATTAAGCCCAGTGTCATGAGGAATGCAGCTACCCCAAAAAAGTTTCTTTAAGTTGACTATGCTGATCCAATCAACCACATGGATGTCACCAAACTGAGTGTTTGCAAACTGCAGATTTGTCATAGAGCGAGCCCTAGAGGAACACATGAACTCAGAAGCTGAGGCTGCAGTTCAGGTAGGACTGTAAGCAGTTTTTGCTGAAAATGGTCACCAAGCTCTTTGAAAAGGCACCACTTAAGTGTCCTCTTGTGAGAAGCCTGTCAGTTTTGGATCTAAGGGTTTTCCTCAAGAGCAAAGAGGTAAGTGCCTGAAAACTCACCACTACTCTACGGCTCCTTGTGGAAGCTGACTGCATCGAAGGAAAAAATGCTATAATGAAATTCTGAGGCAGTTTGGTCACTTTCATGACCACAGCATTTGGAGAAACAGCTAACTGACAGACTCAAGCAACTGAAAGACACTCTTTAACAGGTCCCACCATATTTGGCCTTACTGCGCAGTACTGTGTGTTAGGGGATGGGCTTACATCCTCTAAAACATTGATTTATTCACATTTACACAGCTTAGGTTTTAAGTGAAATGTGCATTTTGAATTTATACACTATGTACATACAACTTTTACCTTTGCATGAGTTTGTGTCAATCCATCCATCCATCCATTCTCTTCCGCCTATCCAGGGCCGGGTCGCGGGGGCAGGAGCCTAAACAAAGAAGCCCAGGCTTCCCTCTCCCCAACCACCTCCTCCAGCTCATCCGGAGGGACCCCAAGGTGTTCCCAGGCCAGCCGAGAGATATAATCCCTCCAGCGTGTCCTGGGTCTACCACGGGGCCTCTTCCCGGTGGGATGTGCCCGGAACACCTCACCTAAGAGGCGGCCAGGAGGCATCCTAATCAGATGCCCGAGCCAACTGGCTCCTTTCGATGTGGAGGAGCCGCGGCTCTACTCTGAGCCCCTCCCGGATGGCCACACTTCTCACCTTATCTCTAAGGGAGAGGCCAGCCACCCTTCGAAGGAAACTCATTTCTGCCGCTTGTATTCGCGATCTTATTCTTTCGGTCACTACCCAAAGCTCGTGACCATAGGTGAGGGTAGGAACGTAGATCGACCAGTAAATCGAGAGCTTCGCTTTTACACTAAGCTCTCTCTTCACCACAACAGACCGGTGCAGCGTCCGCATCACTGCAGAGGCAGCCCCGATCCGTCTGTCGATCTCCCGCTCCCTTCTCCCATCACTCGTCCTGTAGGCCCACCACCCGCAGGAGGTGTCGTGTCGTAGGGGTCGGGTGCAGTGTGTGTCGGGCGGTGGCCGAGGGCGGAGGCCCTGGCGGACCGATCCCCGGCTATCGAAAATGGCTATTTAAGTCAACCTAATATTTAATTTGCACATGGTCTTAATGAGGTAATATTAAGTGAAATATGCATTTCAGGGTGGCTGTGACTCAGGAGGTAGAGCAGGTCACCTACTAATCGGAAGGTTGGTGGCTTGATTCCTGGCTGCTCCAGGCTGCATGCCAAAGTATCCTTGGGCAAGATACTGAACCCCAAGTTGCTCTCTGGCGCAAGCACTGAAGTATGAATGTTGGACAGTAAAAAGCACTTAACTTAGTTACACATGGAAGTGCTTGTATGAATGGGTGAATGTAAATGTGTTGTATAAGCGCTTTGAGTGCTCAGAGTAGAAAAGTGCTATATAAGCACTAGTCCATTTACCATTTTTGAGTTGATGCACTATGTATATGTATATGCCATTTTTGCAGGAACTGCTGACACACTCCAGCAACATGAGGTCTAGCATTGTCCTGCATTAGGAGGAACCCAGGGCCAACCGCACCAGCATATGGTCTCACAAGGGGTCTGAGGATCTCATCTCGGTACCTAATGGCAGTCATGCTACCTCTGGCGAGCACATGGAGGGCTGTGCGGCCCTCCAAAGAAATGCCACCCCACACCATTACTGACCCAAACCGGTCATGCTGAAGGATGTTGCAGGCAGCAGATCGCTCTCCACGGCGTCTCCAGACTCTGTCACATCTGTCACATGTGCTCAGTGTGAACCTGCTATCATCTGTGAAGAGCACAGGGCGCCAGTGGTGAATTTGCCAATCCTGGTGTTCTCTGGCAAATGCCAAGCGTCCTGCATGGTGTTGGGCTGTGAGCACAACCCCCATCTGTGGACGTCAGGCCCTCATACCATTCTCATGGAGTCGGTTTCTAACCATTTGTGCAGACATATGCACATTTGTGGCCTGCTGGAGGTCATTTTGCAGGGCTCTGGCAGTGCTCCTCCTGTTCCTCCTTGCACAAAGGTGGAGGTAGCAGTCCTGCTGCTGGGTTGTTGCCCTCCTACGGCCTCCTCCACGTCTCCTGGTGTACTGGCTTGTCTTCTGGTAGCGCCTCCAGCCTCTGGACACTACGCTGACAGACACAGCAAACCTTCTTGCCACAGCTAGCATTGATGTGCCATCCTGGATGAGCTGCACTACCTGAGCCACTTGTGTGGGTTGTAGAGTCCGTCTCATGCTACCACGAGTGTGAACACACCACCAACATTCAAAAGTGACCAAAACAGCCAGAAAGCATAGGTACTGAGAAGTGGTCTGTGGTCCCCACCTGCAGAACCACTCCATTATTGAGTGTGTCTTGCTAATTGCCAATAATTTCCACCTGTTGTCTATTCCATTTGCACAACAGCATGTGAAATTGATTGTCAATCAGTTTTCCTAAGTGGACAGTTTGATTTCACAGAAATTTGATTTACTTGGAGTTATATTGTGTTGTTTAAGTGTTCCCTTTATTTTTTTGAGCAGTGTAATTTCTAAGCTCAGGAACAGACTTCAGTGTAAACGACCAGTTTCCCCAGGGAGATCCTGGAGTGACACAAGGTCCTTTTCCTAATCCGAAAAAAGTACATCCAAGGAGGCTCCTGGGCTGTCATTGCAGTGGATAAATTTTATATCAATGGAAAGTTTTACCGTGACAAGCATACTACTCCACGGCTGCACTGATCTAACAGGTGATCTGTATCTACACCAATGCCTCTGATTCTTTATTACGCTCCTTTTCCACAGGTTTATTAAACATATCTGTATAATATACAGACATGTTAAATAAACCTGTTATTACGCCTTGCATGACCTGTTATACGGCCATGCAGGGCGTGTGCACACATACACATCCAACACTCCAGCTATTTTAAACATGAGGACACTGAGGTTTTTCTCATGGAATGTATGCGGAGTTGGTTCAAGGGAAAAGAGATTTTTAATCGGTTAAATGATTTACAGGCAGATGCTGTCTCTCTACAGGAGACACATGTCCAAAACATCTGCACACTCTCCACAGTTCCCTCACACGTATTCAACCTGCTACAACTTCAAACAAGGAGGCGTCAGCATATTGATTAACAGAAAGAAAGTTCAACATCAGCAAAACTACAATAGATCCAGAAGGTAGGTTAATAATAATTCACTTATCTATTCACAATTTGGATTTATGTATTGCTAGTATATATGGGCCAAATCTTGATAGCCCCTCCTTTTTTCATACCTTCTTCATTTCACTCTGATATTTCTCTTATAGTAGGAGGAGACTTCAACCTGGTGTTTAATGCAGATATTGACAGACTCAGTACAGCAGTCTTTGTGATGATTGGCATTCACATCACCCCACTCTCAGGGATTACACCTTCTTTTCACCAGTACACCACTCACATTCCCACTTATACCACTTTTTAATTAGCATTATGATGAATATCACAAACACTATCAATGATCATGCACCAGCGTTACACCACCAATTAGGAACTGGAGATTTAATACATCAGTATTTAAAGAACAAGATTTCACCAGGAATATCACCATGTGTTCTTTGGGAAACAGGAAAGGCAGTAATGTGAGGCAAAAATAATATCTTACTGCTCACATAAGAAAAATAAAGAAAGCTTAAATCTATAGAAGCTGCCTATGCTGTTTCACCACAAGAACATAATTAGCAACCTGAGAAAACTGAAACTGGAATTAAATTAAATAACTGATAAGACAATTTTTGGTGCAGAGGCTGCATTTGGAGAACTTTGAACATAAATCCAGAAATTTCCTCAATAACCAGTTAAAACTAAAAGAAAAAACTATTCTATTAAAGACTCGACTGGGAAGATTATTCACAACCCACAACAATTAAATAAATCCTTTAAAGACTTTATACTCAGATTAATTCATCTGATGCTGCCATTGAAGAATTTCTTAATACAAATATACTAAAATTAAATGATGAACAGGTTGCAGCTCTTGATTCGCCCCTTTCAGTGTCTGAATTTCATGAAGCCCTACATCATCTCCCAAATAATAAAACCCCAGGCCCAGATGGTTTTCCAGCAGAATTTTACTAAGAATTTTAGGCTGTGCTAGTACCCACTTTTTCAGAATCAGAATCAGAATCAGAATCAGAATCAGAAGGTTTTTATTGCCATATGGGTGAACAGGTTCACAGCATTAGGAAATTGCTGCGGTACTTCGTGCGTACAGAAAAAAACAAATAAGTATAAAAACTATAAGACAATATACAAGTATACAAATTGCAAATATACAGAGATATTAGAGCTATAACTATAGCACAATATTACAAAATTACAAAATATACAGTGCAGAGACTAATTAAAAGATAAAAGAATGTAGACTATATTCCACTAATATGTACATCAGTGCAGTCAGACAGGTGCATAGACATAGGGTCATCAGCGTTTGTGGAGGGTGGTGGTAACAGTCTTAGGGTTATTGTTCATGAGTCCAACAGCAGAGGGGAAGAAACTGTTCTTATGGCGGGAGGTTCTGGTCCGTATGGACCGTAGCCTCCTGCCTGAGGGGAGAGGGTCAAAAAGTCTGTGCCCAGGGTGAGAGTGGTCGGCTGTGATCCGACCTGCACGCCCCAGTGTCCTGGAGGTGTACAGGTCCTGGAGAGATGGGAGGTTACAGCCAATCACCTTCTCAGCAGAGTGCACAACGCGCTGTAGTCTCTGTTTGTCCCTAGTGGTGGCTCCAGCGTACCACACAGTGATGGAGGAGGTAAGGATGGACTCAATGATGGCAGTATAGAACTGCACCATGGTCCTTGCTGGCAAGTTGAATTTCTTCAACCGCCGCAGGAAGTACATCCTCTGCTGGGCCTTTTTGATGACAGAGGTGATGGTGGGCTCCCACTTGAGGTCCTGGGTGATGGTAGTTCCCAGGAAGCGAAAAGAGTCCACTGTGGTGATGGGGGTGTCAGTCAGGATGATGGAGGGTAGAGGGGCTGTGTGCTTCCTAAAGTCCACTATAATCTCCACTGTCTTCTGGGCGTTCAGTACCAGGTTATTGTGGCTGCACCAGGACGCCAGACGTTTGACCTCCATCCTGTAGGCCGACTCGTCCCCGTCTGAGATGAGTCCGATGAGAGTCATGTCGTCTGCAAACTTAATAAGCTTGACAGACTGGTGGTCAGAGGTGCAGCAGTTGGTATACAGGGAGAAGAGCAGAGGAGAGAATGATGACTCAAATTCAGAATGATCACACACCATCTCAAAATATAAACTCTCAACATTAACCTGCTTCTTAAACCAGGCAAAGACCCTACACTCCCATCCAGCTACTGCCCAATCTCACTCATAAATGTAGACCTTAAAATAATTTGCAAAGTTCTTGCCAGAAGATCAAAAAAAATAAAATTTACATCCTGACCAAACAGGTTTTATCAAGGGTAGACACTCAACCAATAATACTAATAAATGTAATAGACTATTTTTCCATAAACAAATTAGAAATCATAGTTGTCTCTTTAGATGCAGAGGTGTTTGACAGGGTAAATTGGAACATTCTACTAGCAGTTATACACAGATTTGGATTTGGCTCATCCTTCATAAACTGGATCAAAAGACTACACAGCTTTCCAAATGCATGTGTTAGGACAAATTAGGCACTAGGCAGGGCTGCCCACATTGACCTTCACTTTTTGTCATTTTCATTGAACCACTAGCAGCAATCTGACAAAATGTAGATATTAAAGGAATGCAAACTGAAAATGAAGACCATAAGCTCATGCTGATGTTGCATTACTTTTCCTTGGGAACTCACAAACCTCTCTTTTGAAGACAGTCACACTCATATCAGATTACTCTATCAGCTGGAGGAAATCAACAATTTTGCCTTTATATTGTAATTTTCAGACCACCACCACCATCCTACCACAGTCAGGCAACATTAAATATTTAGGTATAAATTTTTCTACCAGGCTGTCAGACCTGGTATAGTTGAATCATATTCTTATACTAAAAACAATACAGCAGCGATCCTCAAATCCAGGCCTCCAGGTCAGGTGTCCTGCACCTTTTAGATTGCATTAAACTGCAGGAATGTCTTAAAGACATTAAGGCCTGGATTACCTCAAATTTCCTGCTTCTAATTTCCTGCTTCTAAATTCAGATAAAACTGAAATTCTTGTACTCGGCCCCACAAATCTTAGAAACACGGTGTCAAACCAGATACTTACTCTGGATGGCATTACTTTGGCCCCCAGTAACACTGTGAAATCTTGGAGTCATTTTTTTTTTTTTTCCCCACTTTATTTATAAAAATTTTTCAAGATGATCACAAAGTACACAAAGACATTAAACACCTGAACAATAACCAAAACATAGGAACAGCTGACAAAAAAAAGGAAACAAGGAGAGAAAGAGTTAAAAAAAAAAAAAAAAAAAAAAAAACTGGGGCAAAATCCACCTTTACTGGAAAACTTTTAGGTAAACTGGTCAAATAACGGGAGCATCACTGGTTCTTCATATGCTCTAACACTGGGTTCCATATCCTATAAAACTTGTGAGTGTTACCAGAAAGTTCATATCTCAGTCTTTCCACATGAAGGATACTTATGAGTTCGGTCAGCCAGGTTTCGAACCCAGGGGGTAAGTCAGATTTCCACAGTTTCAAAATACACCTCTTTGCAATCATCATACAAAGAATTAGAGCAATATGTGTGTTACAATCCAGGTTTTTCAGAGTATTAGAATATCCCAACAGAGCAATTCCAGGATCAGGCACAACAATGATATTAAAGACAGTAGAAAACCATTGAAAAATAAGAGACCAAAAGTTATGTAATTTTGGGCAAAACCAAAAAAGATGTGCTAGTGTTCCTTCCGCTGCCTGACATCTGTTGCACAGTGAAGAGAGATTAGGGAAGATTTTACTTAATCTAATTTTTGAATAATGTAACCTATGAACTACCTTGTACTGAATCAGTTGAAGCCTAGCATTAATTGAACAGTGCTTGATGTTCGTTAATATTTCATCCCACGTTTCCTCATCGATCTTGATAGTAAGCTCACCTTCCCAGGCTAGTTTTATTTTAATCGTAGATGAGTCCAAGGTTTTTGAGAAAAAGCGGACCATCGTTGAGATCAAATGTTTTGCTTCAGGGGGACCTAGGAGGGATTTTAACAATGCATTATTCTCCGACGGCAATTTGTACGACTTCATAGTCTGACGGATATAGTGTCTCAGTTGTAAATACCTAAAAAACAGAGATTTTGAAATGGAGAATTTGGACTGCAACTGCTCAAAAGAGCCCAGTTGTCCATCGATATAAAGGTCCACTAAGCTGACAACACCTGCACGGCTCCACTCCAAAAAGGCTGTGTCTGTAAGTGATGGTAAGAAATCATGGTTCTGCCAGATTGGAGCTTGAACCGACGTGTGTGGGAGTGCACAGTGTTTCCTAATTTGATTCCAGATCCTCTGGGTGCTTGACAGAATGAAATGGTCCTTCCTATAGACCGCAGGGGGCCTTGGGGTCGAGAAGAGAAGCGCAGGGAGGGAAGTGTTATGGGCTTGCCCTTTTTCGATGATTAGCCAAGGAGGCGGAGTGTGCCCATCTCCCCTCTCAAAGCCATATTGCCAGTACGTCAGAACTCTGACATTGGCAGCCCAGTAGTAATGCAAAAAACATGGCAAACCCAAACCCCCACTGTCTCTTGGTTTTTGGAGGTGGCTTTTGGCAATCCTATGTATTTTGTACCCCCAAACAAATGGCATGATAATAGAGTCTAAAAGCTTAAAAAAAGATTTAGGAATAAAGACAGGAATGTTCTGAAATAAATACAAAAATTGTGGCAATGAAACCATCTTAATAGCATTTACACGTCCAATCAGGGATAAAGGTAGTGTTCTCCATTTTTCTATATTCTCCTTGAGTTTGGTCAGTTTCTCTGTGAAATTTAATTTAAAAAGGTCACTTGCCTTTTTTGAAATTTTTATGCCCAAATATTTCACATAATCAGAAGTTATTTTAAAGGGTGTAGTTGTCATAAATAGTGGATCCAAGTCATTCGCCACTGGTATAAGTTCACTCTTCTGCCAATTAATGGTATAACCGGATACCTTTCCAAAGGAATTAACAAGCTGGAGCAAATGTGGTATTGACTTCTCTGGGTCAGAGACAAAAAGGGCCACATCATCTGCATATAAAGAAATTTTGTGATCAGCTCCCCCTAAAGTTATAGGTTTAATGAGGGCATGCTCTCTCACGCTAATTGCCAACGGTTCGATAGATAAAGCAAAAAGAAGTGGCGAGAGGGGGCACCCCTGCCGAGTCCCTCTTTTTAAAAAAAAGGAGGGAGACCTGTCTGAGTTTGTAATAACTGATGCTGTAGGCTGAGAATATACCATGCGCACCCAGGAGACAAAAGACGAACCAAGTCCAAATTTCTCCAATACCCTCAAAAGATACCGCCATTCCACCTGGTCGAAAGCCTTCTCTGCGTCCAAACACAGGATGGCTTGCTTAGAGGTTTTATCAAAGGGATAATACATAATATCCATCACACGTCTAACATTAAAAAAAGAAAATCGCTTTGGGATGAAGCCTGTCTGGTCAGTGTGAATAACCGATTCTATACATTTATTTAACCTTTTTGCAAGTATTTTAGTGAATATCTTAAAATCTAAGTTAAGCATGGAAATTGGACGATATGATGAGGGCTCTGTTTCATCCCTATCCGGTTTGAGTAGGAGCGAGATATTTGCATCATATAGGGTTGGAGGGAGATTTTCAGATCCCATTGAGTGTAAAAACATCCTGTGTAGAATTGGGGTTAATTGATTTGCAAATTTCTTATAAAATTCAATGCCAATTCCGTCCGGTCCAGGGCTTTTTCCGCTTTGCAGTGATCTGATAGAATTCAGAACTTCTGTTGGGGATATTTCCGCATTGAGGGCTTCACGAGAAGCTTCATCTAGCTTCGGTATATTTAGATTTTTTAACCAGTTATCCACATCACCCGAGGAATTAGATCTGTAAAGCTCTTCATAATATTCTTTAAAGCGGGCATTTATCAGTTTTGGGTCTGTTAGGATTTCTCCTGAGCGAGACTTTATTTTGTGGATGGCTCTACTGGCCTGTTGTCCCCTCAGTTGGCGAGCTAAGAGTGTATGAGGTTTGTCCCCAAGTTCAAAATACTGTCTCCTAAGTCGCAGGATCTGATCACTAACCTGGCGTGATAAAATTTTGTTATACTCGTATTTAAGGTTGAGAATATTTTGTAGTGTTTGAGAGTTGCCTGTGCTTCTATATAAAGGTTCTAGTTGTGAGATCTGAGAGTCGATTTCCTCTAAGCGAATTTTGCTTGATTTTTTCAAAGCCGCCTCATATGCAATAATTTGGCCCCTCATAACAGCTTTAAGCGCTTCCCACAAGACTGAATCTGAGACATCTGAAGTATCATTAATCTCAAGATATTCTGTAATTTTTTTAGACATATGTCTACAAAAATTTTCATCTGCCAAGAGAGATGGGCAGAAATGCCACGAGAAGTGCTGTCTGGGTTTGTTGAAATTGAGAGTCATGGCTGTGGGGGCGTGGTCGGAGATCAAAATATTATGATATTTGGTATCTATATCATTTGGTATAAGTTTGGCATCTAATAAGAAAAAATCAATACGAGAGTATGATTTGTGTTTACTAGAAAAAAAAGAGTATTCTCTGTCTGTTGGATGTTGGAGCCGCCAAATGTCAACTAAATTAGTAGTGGCGATAAGATTATTTAAAACCTTAGAAGCATTAGAGGGACTGAATGTTTTACTAGCTGATCTGTCAAGATGGGGGTCGAGTATTACATTATGATCCCCGGCAACTATTAAGTTAGTAGCTGAAAGATCAAAAAGCTTTCCAAAGGTTTTTCTGAAAAATGTTGGGTCATCAATATTAGGCCCGTAGATATTCAACAGTGTTACGTGAATCGAATAAGTATAACCTGTAACAATGATATACCGGCCGTTCGGGTCCGCTGATGTAGAAATGTGTTTAAAAGGTATGTTTTTCCGAATAACAATCGCAACCCCGCGAGCCTTGCTAGAAAATGTAGATTGATATATTTTGTCTGCCCAGCTGCAACGCAGAGACTTCTGTTCAGAAGGTCTAATGTGGGTCTCTTGAAGGAACAACACATCGGCTGTCAGAGATTTGAGGTGTGCAAAAACCTTAGCACGTTTAATTGAATGGCCTAGGCCACGAACATTCCAGCTGACCAAGTTGATGCCCCTATCCCTACCTATAAGTGACATAAGAAATTGAAAGTTGAATTATATGAGCGGTGACACAATGAATTGCCCAAGATATGAGTAAAAGTACATAAAAAAATAAAAAAATTAATTAAAAAAAAAAAAATTAAAAAAAAAAAAATTAAAAAAAAAGAGAGGATTTAAGGAAAACACATAAAGCGAACTTACATTTACCCACCCCAATCTCCCACTTTCCAAAACGAAGCGAGAGACAAAGTCCTAACATTCTGTCCACAGGGGTCATATACTGGTTAAACCTAACCAGTGGTATCGCTAGTTATCCAACTTCTAACAAAACAAACCAAACAACAACAAAAAGTATATATAGCGTCCCTCCTGGTGACTGACCATAAGCGTTATTATTTTAACATTGCAGTGATGAAAATCAGGAGAATCCTGGTCTTGTTATAAGAACTAAAAAGAATAGTACAAATTGATTAACACCATACACATCTGACAATTATTATTATACCACACTAAAGAGGTAGGCATCTAAACAAATTAACCTCTGGCAGAGAAGGATAAAAAACGAAAGAAAAAAGAAAAAAAAAAAAAAACAAACCTATCCCTCTCTACCGTATTTTCCGGACT
The DNA here is from genome assembly GCF_007364275.1 of Archocentrus centrarchus. Lineage (NCBI taxonomy): Eukaryota > Metazoa > Chordata > Actinopteri > Cichliformes > Cichlidae > Archocentrus > Archocentrus centrarchus. The sequence continues at coordinate 4,615,916 of NC_044358.1, forward strand.
ATAGAGCGCACCATACTATAAGCCGCACCTACAAATTTTTTGGAAAAAACTGGAAACGTACATATATAAGCCGCACCGGGCTATAAGCCGCTGGTATCTCCGCCGCTCTTGGTTTTCCACAATTACTCGGCACTCAGCAGAGGGGGACAGACAACCCCAAATTTGAGTTATAACAAGTCAATTCACCATTGATTCGTTCACGCCGAGCTTACGTGCAGCGGCTCTATTTCCCTCCTGTAGTGCCAGGTCGATAGCCCTCAACTTAAAAGCGGCATCATAGGAAGTTCTTTTTGTGGTTTCCATGATGAGGGAGTTTGAAAAAAATCTCTTTTGTGCCTGCTGCTAGCACTTGTTGGCGCTTTCTTCTTTGATTTCCAACTTTGACGTCCCATGATTCATATCCTGCTAAAGAGCCCCCTGGTGGTTAAAGAAAAATCCACAGAAACGCCGCACCGGGCTATAAGCCGCATGGTTCAAAACGTGGGAAAAAAGTAGCGGCTTATAGTCCGAAAAATACGGTATATATTTTTTCCTTCTCTAATTTTTGAGGCATGCTGGTGAGAAACCAATAACTTAATAACCCAGAACTCAACACCCCCAACAGTGCTATGCCTCTATAGTCGTAGCCAAGTGAAGGTCTATTAATCAAATTGTCTTATTAACATTTGGCCGATGCATACCAGACAGACCGGTGCTCAGCGATCATCACTCCCGGGTGGCCCGGTAACTGAGCAGAAAGCGATCAGCATCCTCTGGGGTGTTGAAAACCTTATCAATGTCGGCACCTTTGGTGACTCGGAGTCGCGCCGGGTAGAGGAAACCAGTACGCATCCCGGCTTCCTTGAATTTTTTCCTCACCTCTTCAAACGGTTGGCGCCGCTTCGGGGTCTCAGCCGGAAAGTCTGGAAATATGTGGATCCGTCTCCCGTCATATGTCAGAGGTGTGTTCTCACGTGCCAGCCGCAGTATTTTTTCCTTGACTCGAAAACTATGAATTCGGGCTATCATGACACGGGGACACCCTCCGACATCAGATGGCTGTCCCAGTCTGTGAGCTCTGTCGACCTCTATCGGGGTAGGAAAGTGAGCAGGGCCCAGCAAATCACGCAGAAAACTGACACAAAAGTCTACAGGGTTGTTACCCTCAGCTTTTTCTGGCAAGCCCACCACTTTTATATTTTGTCGCCGAGAGCGCGCAGAGAGGTCGATAACCTTGTGTTGGAGTAGTTTGTGGTTCTCCTCCAACTGCCGCCATTGTTGTTTTAGCTGGGTGAGCTTAGCATCATGGTTGCTGCCAGCTGCCTCCAAAGTAGAGATCCGATCATCGTGATCAGTCAGAGTAGCTTGCATAGTTTGCAGGGATGTCTCCAAGTTGTTGAATCGATCATCCATCTTCTTACTCAAATCGGTTATAGCGGCAAGTATGGAGGATGTTTCCGTGTTTGCCTCCATCGGCGGTGTCGGCTCTGGGGAGTTATCTGTGTCTTCGATGCTAATGCTAGCTTTAGCCTCTCGCCCCGAGTTTGCACAGAGAGCTTTCTTGTAGTTATTCTGCTGTTTTTGTTCTCTCCTGGTAGCCATAAGTGCATAAACACAATATGGACGTAATGCCCAACTTTCTAGCAGGTACAACTGAATCAGAAATGTTGTATTGCTTGAATAATAACGAACCAGGAGGGAGCTCAGAAAAAATGCGTCTATACCATAGCGTGCACTCTAGCGCCCTCTTGGAGTCATTTTTGACCAGGATATGTCCTTCAGTGCGGATATTAAACAAATACGTAGGACCGCTTATTTGCATTTGCGCAATATTTCTAAAATTAGAAACATCCTTTCTCAGAATGATGCTGAAAAGCTAATTCATGCATTTATTACTTCTAGGCTGGACTACTGTAATTCATTATTATCAGGCTGTCCTAAGAGCTCCCTGAAAAGCCTTCAGCTGATCCAGAATGCTGCAGCTAGAGTACTGACAGGGACTAGAAAGAGAGAGCAGATTTCTCCCATATTGGCTTCTCTTCATTGGCTCCCTGTTAAATCTAGAATAGAATTTAAAATCCTTCTCCTCACATACAAGGTCTTGAATAATCAGGCCCCATCTTATCTCAAAGAGCTCATAGTCCCATATCACCCAAATAGAGCATTTCGCTCTCAGACTGCTGGCTTACTTGTAGTTCTAGGATACTTAAGAGTAGAATGGGAGGCAGAGCCTTCAGCTTTCAGGCCCCTCTTCTGTGGAACCAGCTCCCAGCTTGGATTCGGGAGACAGACACCCTCTCTATTTTTAAGATTAGGCTTAAAACTTTCCTTTTTGATCAAGCTTATAGTTAGGGCTGGATCAGGTGACCCTGAACCACCTCTTAGTTTTGCTGCTATAGGCTTAGGCTGCTGGGGGTTCCCATAATGCACTGTTTCTTTTCATTCACCTTATTTACTTTGTTTATACTCCACTCTGCATATAATCATTAATTGTTATTAATCTCTGGCTCTCTTCCACAGCATGTCTTTTTTCTCTCCCCTCAGCCCAACCAGTCAAGGCAGATGGATGCCCCTCCCTGAGCCTGGTTCTTTCTTCCTGTTAAAAGGGAGTTTTTCCTTCCAACTGTCACCAAGTGCTTGCTTTTGACTGTTGGGTTTTCTCTGTATTATTGTAGGGTCTTTACCCACAGTACAAAGCACCTTGAGGCGACTGTTTGTTGTGATTTGGTGCTATATAAATAAAATTGAATTGAATATGTCACACATAGTTTTATGCATTGCTAAGACAACTATCCTCATGAATTGGAAATCAAAAAATAATTTGTGTATTACTCACTACAGGAATTTACTTTTAGATTACATTTGTCTGGAGAGAATGTCCGCCTCCTCCAGAGCTCTGTGTCCAAGCACATTAATAGAGAGGCGAAGGGAAGGAAAAGATGTGGTAGAAAAAATGTCCAAGCAATAGGGATAACTGCACCCTGGAGAGGATTGTGAAACAAAACCCAGTCAAAAATGTGGGGGAGATTCACAAAGAGTGGACTGCAGCTGGAGTCAGTGCTTCAAGAACCACCACGCACAGACGTATGCAGACACAGGTTTCAGCTGTCACAGTCCTCGTGTCGAGCCACTCTTGAACAAGAGACGGCGTCAGAAGCGTCTCGCCTGGACTAAAGACAAAAAGGACTGGACTGCTGCTGAGTGCTCCAAAGTTATATTCTCTGATCAAAGTCAATTTCACATTTCCTTTGGAAATCAAGGTCCCAGAGTCTGGAGGAAGAGAGGAGAGGCACAGAGTCCACGTTGGCTGAGGTCCAGTGTAAAGTTTCCACAGTCAGTGATGGTTTGTGGTACCATGTCATCTGCTGGTGTTGGTCCACTGTGTTTTCTGAGGTCCAAGGTCAACGCAGCCATCTACCAGGAAGTTTTAGAGCACTTCATGCTTCCTGCTGCTGACCAACTTTATGGAGATGCAGATTTCATTTTCCAACAGGACTTGGCACCTGCACACAGTGTATTGGTCTTAAGTAATATTGTAATTTTCTGAGATACTGAATTTGGGGTTTTCATTAGCTGTCAGTTATAATCATCAAAATTAAAAGAAAAAACATTTGAAATATATCAGTCTGTGTTTAATGAATGCATATAATATACAAGTTTCACTTTCTGAATGGAATTACTGAAATAAATCAACTTTTTCATGATATTCTAATTTTATGACCAGCACCTGTGTGTGTGTGTGTGTGTGTGTGTGTGTGTGTGTGTGTGTGTGTGTGTGTGTGTGTGTGTGTGTGTGTGTGTGTGTGTGTATACATACACTCAGGCTCTTGCTTCTCCCTAAAAGGCTTTTTCAAGGCAATTCTTTAAGCAGTCTTCAGAAAAAGTTCTCCAGGCTTTTTGAAGGACATCCAAATCTCTTCTTTGGATGTTGGCTGCCTTTTGTTCCGTTCTCTGTCAAGATGAACCTATACTCCTGCAATAACACTGAGGTCTGGGCTCTGGGAAGGCCAGCCTGTGACTGATAGTGATCTAGTGTGTTTTTTTCTATCCAGGTGTGCTTTTACTGATGAACTACTGTTCATCTGGGGAGGCCAGTCAACTGAAGGCCAGATGCATCTCAGGTCATGACTTTCAGATACTGTTCATTTGCTGTAGATACTTTCTTAGGCCTGCCACTTCTTTTGTAGCTGAGATAGGCTGGAGTCTTTCCCAGCTGTAATAGGGCAAGAGGCAGGGTGCACCCTGGACAGATTGCCAGTTGCAGGGCTAACACATAGAAAAAGACAACTATTCACTGGAGATCATTTATCTGAATTTCAGGAGATGGACCACACCTCATACACTCCCCTTCCAGTCCCATGCATTAATCTCATTAATGTCATTCTGTTTGCCCCAGCTATTTCCACTCGCCCCTCGTTCCCTCTGTGTATTTATTGTCTCAGTTTTCCCTTTGTCAGATGTCAGAGTCTTGTGGCTGTGTTTTCCCTGTGTATGTATATATATATATATATATATATATATATATATATATATACACACACCTCCCTGCACTACAGGCATTTTGTTCCCTTGTCAAACAAGAAAACAGAAGGACCTTCTTGGAGTTCCTTGGCATAATCATTGACGCTATAAAGTTTCAGGCTTTGCTAGCCATGGAGAAAATCAATCGTCCTAATCTCCTCTTCCGAAACTTTCTGCTTACACCTGAATTTCACCCTGCTCATAAGGCCATTCTTTTATTTCTTACTTGCTCTCACTTGCATCATCTATACCCTCTCTGTCAAGGATCACCAAGAACCAGATTCAAAATGCAGGACACAGGAAGAGAGATTATTTGTTAATCACAGAATGGAATGGCCCCCAAATGCCACTGCAGACTCTCGTTTGTCCCTCCATACATTCAGAGTCTAGACCCCACGTGCAGAGGCAGACCCGATGCCAGTACCTCCATTTTTAGCCACAATATTTGAGAGCTAAACCCCAGCATTGCAGAGGTCATCGGCTTACCCAAGAAACCATTGTGAGCAGCCTAGCCCCTAACACTCTGTCTACTAACTGGACTGCTAGGAATTAATTTTGTTCTTTTCATTCCAACTTCAACTTCCATCCATCCATTCGCTTCCGCTTATCCTGTTCAGGGTCGCGGGGGGGCTGGAGCCTATCCCAGCTGTCATAGGGCGAGAGGCAGGGTACACCCTGAACAGGTCGCCAGCCTGTCACAGGGCCAACACAGAAAGACGAACAATCTTTCACACTCTCATTCACACCTATGGGCAATTTAAAGTAGCCAATTAACCTAACCCCAGTAAGTGCATGTCTTTGGAATGTGGGAGGAAACCGGAGTACCCGGAGGAAACCCACGCAAGCACGGGGAGAACATGCAAACTCCACACAGAGAGAGGGAGAGGCCTTCAATCTTAAATTTGCAAAACTATTCACAGGTTCCACCTGCACAGTTTCTACATTATGTCAGCTGTCACCACTCATTAAAGGCCTTCAGTGTCAGATACCCCTTTCAACTTCTTGCTGTCTACCATTTACTTCTGAGCTTTTCTCTCACTGCATCATCACACTCCATTACAACCTGGCATGCACTTGAACCCAAGTTCCTACTCACTTTCTTTGGATTCCTATGCTGTTTAGTTTACATCCTCAAAGACCAAATTTAACCCAGGTCTCCATCCCTGCATCAGTGACCTTCATTTAATTTCCAAAGACTCCCTCACCTTTGCGATGACCATGGGCTGCTGGTCATCGCAAGCTTATCAGTTATGTATTCACAACAACCTTGAAGATTTTTGCAACACTCAATTACCACTGCTTCTGGGAGATGCCTTCTTTGGCGATCTGCCCACCCCAGGAGCCATTGGCGTTCCTCACTGAGGCCTTCCCAAAATGGTAGTTTCAGGCTTATTTGATCTGCCATCTAATGTAATTGAGGCTGTGGTCCCTGCTAGTAAATTGAAGATAATTTATCTGAATTTCAGGATCAGGACCACACTTCATATACACCACCTCCAATCCCATGCCCATAAGCTTTCCTACACTACAGACGGTTTGTTCTCTTTTTTGTGACACCTCTCATTAGTACAGGGGATATGCCCAGCCTGGGAGCTGCTGTTGGTCCTCACTGAGACCTTCCCCAAACCAGTCTCAACAGTAGATATATGCTATTCCATCTGCCTGTTACAATGCGTGGACACATGCCGTGTGGCATTTGAAGGAGGAGAAGACCCAAAAGCAGGACACAGGAGTAGGCAGTTGTAAGTAAACCAAAAATGAGCCTTTATTACAGCAGCAGGAAATAGAGGACAAAAAAAAAAAAACTAAGGAAACAAAATGAAACCTATACTGGAGAACAACTAAGGAATACTGAAAATCCAGTAGGCACAAGGAAAACACACAGCCACAAGACTCTGACATCTGACAAAGGGAAAACTGAGACAATAAATACACAGAGGGAACGAGAGGCGAGTGGAAATAGCTGGGGCAAACAGGTGAACAGAATGACATTAATGAGACTCAGGGAAGTAAAACAAAACACAAAGCACAAGAGACAGGGAATGTCAAAATAAAACAGGAAGTGATAAGACTGATACACAAATGCAAACTTCACACCACATAAAGAGGACGCAGACTAGACACAACACAGGGAGACAGACACTGTGAAAAAATAAACAAAAGAAACTCCACACAGAGGGGAAACACCTCAGGATGGTACACAGGGAGAAATAAGGTGTAAATTAATGCGAACTAACTAAGAATACATAAGAGGAACACATGAAACAATATAACAAAACTAAACAAAACAGTAACAATAAAGGTAACAAAACTACAAAAGACCATAAACTAAGAAACAAGGGGTCGCAGACCCAGGACCACGACAGTGCCATTCTCTTTCAACAAACATAGCATAATCTAATTGTGGATGTGGCCCTGCTAGTTCAACTATTTTATGTTGAAAGTAATTTAGCTCACTTAAATTTGGAATTACAGAACAGAACTGGTTAAAGTGCTACTTCACTGAATGATTTACATTTTAGGAGGAAATGCATCTCCTTTACAACCTCACCTCTCAGTTTTTATGATTTTTTTCTTCTGTATTCCTTGTTTGATTGGCAGTTTGTCATCACCTAGCCTATATTTGGTTAGGATCTATCTATCTATCTATCTATCTATCTATCTATCTATCTATCTATCTATCTATCTATCTATCTATCTATCTATCTATCTATCTATCTATGACAGTAAATAGATATTATGCCAAGTCATAATATCTGTTTAGGGTCAGACAATATTCTAATTTGGCTTTCAATTTCTCCTTAAATTAATTAATTAATTCATTCATTCTTTCCAGTGTTTCAGAGAGGTTTCTGTGCATTGTGTTATAATTTGGTTTACTTTGGAAAGCAGTGTTGTGAGACCGGTCAGGGTGTGTTTAAGAAGGGCCAGTTAGCTCTCTCTCTCTCTCTCTTTCTCTCAGCTTGAATCAGAAAGGGACTTATGTTTTTGATCAACCATATTATAAGCTTTAATGCACGATGCCCGGGTAATGATGTCTATGCTTGATTGGATTGGGACTTGGGACATTTTAAGGCTGGGTCAATGCCTTGAATTGTTACTGAGCAGTTTTGTAGTGTGGTGGGGTACATTATCCTGCTGGAGGACACTGCTGCCATCAGGGAGCTGCAGGCTACTTTGTCTGCAGTCATGCAAAGAGAATTCCACATAATGGGGTGGCTGTGGCACAGGAGGTAGAGTAGGTCATCTACCAATTAGAAGTTTTGGTGGTTCGACTTCTGGCTGCTTCAGTCTGCGTGCCAAAGTATCCTTGGGCAAGATACTGAACCCCAAGTTGCTGAATGTGTGTTAGATAGTAAGCACTTAGCTGCAGAAGGAAGTGCTTGTATAATGGGTAAATGCAAACGTGTTGTATAAAGTGCTTTGACTGCTCAGCTAGAATAGAAAAGCACTATATAACTATATAGAACTAGTCCACTTACCATTAGTCCATAAATGCCATGACTCAAGGTTGTCCAGCAGAACACTGCATTACATGACCCATTTTAATTTCACCTGTCAGACATTTGTTTTTTGAACTTGTGCTGCTGTTCTAACCTTTTCCTTAATTTGATGGTATTCTATATATAGTAAAATAAAATGAACATGTTGCTGTGTCAGATCTACAGTCAAAATTAAAGTTATTTTTTAATTGGTTAATAATAATGGATGAGATGAGATCCATCTATAAAATTCCACCAACTTAGAGAAGGATGCCTGTCTGAAATGGGTACCTTTACCATATTCTCAGTTGACGCAAACTCCAAGCGGCTTAAACTTTTGACTATCGCGAGATTTGATCAGCTGTTATGCGTGCGCGTTTTTCTTTTTTTAAGACTGGTGCTGGTCAGTCAACACGTGGGGTGGAGAGTGATTTTCAACTGGGGTACGTTTGGAAAGAAAAAAAAAACAAAAAAAACAAACACTCATTGTCAGTATTCCTGTCATCGTGGCGGCACTGGGACCCTAAAACGCTGTAAGTAAAGTGCATAGTCTGTGGAGGAAACGGTGCACTGAAAAAGAAAGGCTCAGCTTTCTGCATAATGCACACATTGTAGCTTGGTTCGGTGTCATTCACGTGGATGTGAGTATATTTTAGAAAACATTCACTGACGTTTCCACGGTTATGTGTGGACCGTCAACTGTTTACTGTGCCACCAGTGATTCGATGTCATTGAACAACTAGCCTACAAAGCAACTCCTCCTAACTCACCATTCAGACCAGTGCAGATAGCCTCTGTCTCGGTTGTGTAAAGTAAAAATTTCCCCACTTGCTTCGTTTCGGCGAGCTGCGCATGTGCTAATGTAAGGCTATTGTTTCTTAAATAGTAATAAATGCTTATTAGCCCTCAGGGGGCGAATACAGTTGGCAGTCTTTGTCGCCAGGCCGGCTAACAGGCTAGCGTGAAGGTCTAAGGCCCATGCAGGGCAGTAGCAGTCTTTGGCGTCAAATGTCCTTTAACTCTGCGCCGGTTAGACATATGCTCTCCTTGGTGCGTTTGGTTGTATTTAGATCTGTGTGATGCGTAGTCGTTATATTGTGGCCCAGCACGTCTGTAATTCGGGGGAATGACACTCTAAAGTGGCTTTAATCATGCAACCAACCCCCGGTCATAGTCTAAAAATAATACAGCGAAGGCAGCGTCCCATTAGCCTGCCTTTTTCCATTTCAATTGGAGTGTCTTTTCCTAAACATTAAAACCACAGTGTGCTGCTAGCCGGCTAACTTCATGCTTTGTATCCTGCACTGCGGCCTCCTTAACCAGCCATGCTTTCTACTCGTGTTTGCATTAGGTCACAGCCATCTCTGCTACAAGATTTCATCCCAGACGGACTTATGCACAGCTCCCAATGTGCATTTGTCATTTAGCATTTACCATCTTACTGGCTGCAGGTCGTGTGTTTTAGTGCGGTGCGCAAGTTCGCTGTCGGATGTTCTGTGGATTCTGATAAATTCGGCATCAAGAAGAGGGACCAGGCATAGTAAGTTTTAGTTCCTATAAATTATCTTTGCCTGCTGAGTCCAGTCTCTAGGTTTTGCGCTTCTTTCGAAGATTGGTCATAATTTAATTGGCTAATAAACAATTGTGAAGCACAAGGTTATAAAGACAAAATGAGTGGCTCGAGTCACAAGTTAAAGCGTTATTATGGTATACACAGTTAAATTATTTTTTCACTACCACACAGCAAAGTAATACTAAACTTCCAGAATTGTACGTGAGGGTTCATATTGTGGCCTTTGTACCTCCTTGCTAGCTAATTTTGTTAGCCGGTGTGTAGCAAAGGAATGAATGGCCGCACGCCACTTTTTCTTCTTTTTTTTTTTTTAATCTACCGCTACACACAGCATGGCACAACGCCAGCAGTATTATTTTTGGTAACCACACTGTTCCGCAGTTGTACTATTAGCACGTAGCTAGTGGAAAGCTTTTGGCATTTGCTGAGTGGTTGCTGAAAGTTTGCACTATAACCTCGTGCAGGGTTGTCAGCCGCGGCGTGTCGAAGCGCACCTTGTTATATCATTGGGCCTTGGGTCACATGTAAACTAAATTGTAGCAGCTATCAACGCCACTTAAGGTTAAAGTTGCTTGTAGCAGCATGGCTCCTATACTCCAGACTTTTGGCCACTACAGCACACCGTCCAAAACAGCGGGAGCAAAATGTGTCGAGGGTACAGTGTTACTTTCTCTTTGTGATAACGATGACTCCCGTTGATAATTTGGTATGCATGTTGGCGGATAAGTGGTTATGGGAGATTGTATGAAATAAAATATAGTTCAAACGCAAACTGGTGGAAATTAAGTGGCAGTACGTCATGTACAGAACGTGTTGTTGGTATGAAAGTATTTTTAGGCTGCATACTAATGGTTGTACATGAGGCTGCCTGTGCTGTGGTCAGAGTCTGACCACTCCCTCTATCAGAACAGCCAAGGTCACAGTCTACGTCCTGACTCTAAGGTCAGGAAAGGAACCAATGAACACTAGTCTGACCTGTAAGGACAGCTCTTCACTTGACTGCTTGTTGCTTCCATTGTGACCTTGACAAGGTGAACGTTGTGTTGTCCCGCTATTTCATAGCCGCACATACAAGCTCATCAGTTCCTTCCTGGTTTAGTTGTGGTGTCCGTATGGAAAGGGTTCACATGTTGTGATACTGAATTGTACTGTCTACAGAACATAAGCTAAGCTTGAACTTACCTGAAGTAGTTTCTAACAAACAGTTTCTGCTCCCCTCAGCTCTGGACTTTACTTCTAATAATTATTGATTTATTTTTAAGTAGTTCATGAAAGATAAATGATGGGCCCATGTATAAAATCCCTATAACACATGTAATTTAAACACTTAGTTTAATTGCGTTTGGATCCTGGGGTGACAACTCTTCACATCCCAGGACCCCCACTGGGATGACACCTCCTCAAATGATGAAATAGGTTTTATTGCTTTATGTTGCAAACATATTGTGAAGTCATTTCATCACCTGCTCTAGAGCAGACTATGTTCCAGATTAGAGATCAACAGGTTTTAAATCACTACCTATTGTCCAATCAAGTCTCTGGAAAATAGCGTCACCATTCCTGGAAGATCTCTTGTACCTCTGTGCACAGATACTAGGAGGGTATACATACATACCGTTCTAGCCAGAAAAAAAAAAAAAAAAATGCAGCCCCGCACATTTTTTAGGGGGTGGGCGGTAGCATTAGCAAATTAGCTTGCTAATGTTAAACATTAAATACTGTGCCTGCTTGCTAATTGAGTGATGGTGAACAGTTAGGTCTGAATTAGACTTCTGCCTTAGGTCTTTGCAGGGCCTATTTACGTAATCCGAAATCACATCTGCAGCCTACGCAGTAATCACAATCCTTGTGGATGTGTACAGGATTCTAGCCAGCGGTTGATCACCGAGCGCTGTGTCATGCTGAGGACATTTTGCACCAGGCTGAGAATTTCACCGCTTCACTATCTGTCAGAACTGTTGTATCACTAAAATGACCAATGAGCATGCACTCTGCACACGCCACCCCATCGCTGATACCAGACTGATTTTATTTATTTATTTATTTTTTTCTCCTGCTAGATCGCTGCACTATAGTATTATTTCACCGCAATTTGCAATGCACCACCGGGCATGGCCGGTTTTGTTCACAATGTGCACCCACGATCTCACGACAGTCCTGTTCACTGATTTTGCATGACAATATGGCGACCAGCATCAAACGGAGAGGGAAGTAGAGGAAAAAGGGAATGGAAAAGATAATTTTGGGCCTCCTATTAAATATAAGTTTTTGTACGTGAGGAGTTTGTCTTGTTTCTTGTCTTCATAGACTCACAAGGATAACACACTGACGTGCTGATTAGGGAATAGCTGCTGGTAAAACGTGCATCTTATTTTCAGAGCATGGTAACACAGACTAGAAGGATCCACACTCCCTATCTTCAGGTAACATGGTCCAGATTCAGGTGCCTTCATTGACCTGCAGGACCAACCATTATCACAGAATATTGCATACATAGTATTTAACTGTTCACTGTCACTGAATTAGCAAGCTGGCACAGCATTTAGTGTTTAGCATTAGCAAGCTAATTAGCATCACCAAATTGATGCTAATCGCTAATCTATGTTGCAGCGTAGGGTTCAGAGGGGATTTCTGGTTATGTATGTAGGACCAACACAGAACTCTAATTCAGGCCTTATTAGAGCGATAATTCTTTTTGCGTAGAAACCAGACGCGTTATTTGCATATCATGCATTCAACGTGTCGTAGAGCGCCATTTCCTTCCACTAATCGTTTTGCAGAAATCATGTAAAAAGCATACCCAAAAAAAACACTATAATCCAGGTGTTTTATTGATCCGATCAGCTGCTAAAAGCACTTCCTACGTTCAAATATTTGTCATCACATTGTCAGCATGACAAGGCCTCTCACATCTCCAAGCCTGAAATTGACCTTTGAGCTCCCTTTTCCCTCTTCTTTGTGTTTAGGCTGGTCGCCATTTTGCTTTCTGTAGCTGGTGAACAGGACCGTTACGAGATCGTGCATGCACATTGTGAACAAAACTGTCCATGCCTGGTGGTTGGAAATTGCTGTGAAATAATACTATAGTGCAGCAATCTAGAGAGAGAGAGAGAAAAAATCTGAATCTGGTATTGGTGATGGGGTGGAGTGCATGCCCGCTTGTTAATTGCAGTGATAGAAGCATTATGATAGCGAACTGGTGAAATTCTCAGCCCGGCACAAGACAACCTCAGTATGGTACTGCGCCGGGCAATCAACTGCTGGCTAGAAGCATACATGCATACATATTTTAAGTGTCTGAAATCTTTGTGTTACCTTTTGGCTGCAAAAAATTTTCTTCTTCTGTTAGCATATTAATACTGTATTTGTACTTGTGGACTTTATATAAATTGCAGGTAGACCAGCCATACATTTGAATTATGTTTTGTATTTATTCTTGCTCTGAGACCATTAAAACACCATCGGGGCTGCAGCTGAAAGAATAGAAAACTAAAATTTAAACATCAGTTTCATGGAATATTTGTTTATAACCATCAGGTTCTCCTGTGTCTTAATGATAAAGTCTGTTATCTCACACAGTTTGCATTTTTGCCAGCATTTCTCTGATTTCAAATAGGCTGCACTTTATTAATAAAGTAGCTCCAGGGTTCTAGCCAGAAAAAATTTTCAGCCCAGCACGTGTGTGTTGGGGGGTAGGAGCTAATTAGCATTAGGTTGCTAATGCTAAATGATGTGCCGGCTTCCTAATTCAGTGATAGTGAACAGTTAGATAATATTATGTATGTAATATTCTGTGATAATGGTTGGTCCTACGAGTCATTGAAGGCACCTGAATCTGATTGGACCATGTGACTTGACGATGCTAGGGAGTGTGGATCCCTCGAAAGGAAACTAATGAAAATAAGATGCGTGTTTACCTGCAGCTGTTGTTAATAAACATTCCTTAAGCAACATGTCAGTGTGTGATCCTTGTGAGTCTAGGAAGACAAGAAATAAGGCGAGCTCCTGGGATTTTGTTTAATAGGAAGCCCAAAATTGTCCTTTGAGCTCCCTTTTTTCTCTACTTCTCCCTCGGTTTCACGCTGATCGCTATTTTGCCCCGCAAAATCAAGCGTGAACAGGATCATTGCGAGATTGTGCGTGCACATTGCGACTGAAACTGTCCGTGCCTGGTGGTATTTTCTATATTGTGGTGAAATAATACTATAGTGCAGCCATATAGCAGAGGGAAAAAAAAATCAGTCTGTTTTGGTGGCGGGGTGGCATGTGGGGTGCTAATTGCAGTGATAAAACCGTTCAGATTGCAAACCGGTAAAATTCTCAGCCCGGCACAAGACGACCTCAGCATGGCGCAGTGCCGGGCTGCCCAAAATGTCAAAGCACACACAGATTCATAGTGTTTTTAACACTAACCTCACACTGCTGATTTATCGCATCACCAATTTATTTATATTTAGTGAATTGATAATCAGCCTTGTATGACTACTTACCCTGATCACCAGTGTTAGGGCAAGTGAATACAGATAACAAAAAGATACACTGGGTATGTTGAACTAACTTCCTAGTACACGGTCCAGATCAGCCTTATTTACAAATTGAGCAGCAGATCAGTCGAGGAAGACAATCATACAGCCAGAGATTGTCCAGCTCTTTTTATGACATTTGGAGTTGGTAAACTTGATGTGGTATGCACCTTTTTTCTACTTTCCCTTTTTGCCGTCCTAGCATCACATGTTATGGATAGCAACTAGGATGCAAAACTTCTTACATCTCTATGAAGGTGGCAGCAGCCAGATGATGAGGTGTTACTAAATTATTTTTTTAAGCTTAATATTCCTGAACTGCAAGTTCACTACTACAGGATTGACATTAGTGCTGAAAAGGTGACTTTGTGTGGCTATGACGACAGTGAGAGCACCTTTAGAACACTCCTGTGCAGAATGAGCTACTGAACTGTATGTTGTCCATTGTGAGGGAATGCATAAAGAAGCCCAGAACAGTGATTTCTCAGGTAATCCAGGCAGATTCATGTTGCCTACATACCGTGTGCTACAGTCATGCCAAAACATTGTGCAGGAAACTTTTTCTTAGGTGATGTCCTGCAGTCAGCCAGACCTATTGTCTGTTGTGCACGTGCACAACGCATGTATGGTGGAGTTGTGGCTCCTTTTGGAAGACTATATAATGCAGGAGGTTTACGTACATTAACTGACCACATAATCAATTGTTAGACTGACTTTAACACACTGACTCCTTCTCTCAGCCTCATCTTCATCGTTGCCTCTCTAAGCATTGCTATCAGGATCCCTGGATCTTTCTTTTTTTTCTTTTTCATCCTTTCACTGTGGAATGGTTGCTCTTTACTTCAGAGACAAACTGATTCTCTGGGTTGATGGTAGAATAACCCCAGCAAACATGGTTGAAACACCGATACCATCTCCCTGGTCAAAACTGGTCATGTCACGAATGCAAAAACTAAACGTTTAGCATCTAGATCACATTGAAGACTTTAGCTCAAGCTGATGTTGTGGTAATGTCTACAGTGTTGGTTCAACTTTCATTTTGGAACTATTGTTCAACCATGACTAGATCTCATGAAAAGAAGGGCAGGCCATGGTTATTCAGTGTTGAAAATTTGTCTGGGATGTGAATTAGTAACCAGCTGGGGGAGAGACATCCCCCCCCCCCCCCCCCCCCCCAAAAAAAAAAATTTTTTTAATGTAACATTTTAAGCATATAAATGAATGCTTGCTATCAATTTTTATTTGCTTTTAATTTAAAATGGAAATGGGAAATGTTGGGTTTGTATAAACTGTATAATTCAGTACCTTTTTAATGTGATAGGAATGGCTGAAAAGTAATAAAAATGCCACCAATTGTACTGTAATCAAACATAAGGAATAAGGAATGGGAAGTTATAGTCCACAGTGTACTGTAAGGTGAAATAGACAGTTTATGTGACTAACAGAGAAAACAGTGTTCTTAGGTTTAGTTAAATTTTATCGCTTAGCATTAAAATTTCATCATGCTGTGATGCACTGTTGCCTCACAGCAAGAAAGTCCTGGGTTCGAATCCACCTTGGCTGGAGCCTTTCTGTGTGGAGTTTGCATCTTCTCCTCGTGTTTGCGTGGGTTTACTCTGGTTTCCTCCCACATTAAAAAAAAAAAAAACCCATTCACTTAGTGGGGTTAGGTTAATTGTGGATTCTAAATAGGTGTGCCCATAGGTGTGAATGTGAGTGTGAATGGTTGTCCCTCTCTGTGATAGCCTGGCGACCTGTAGAGTCTGTATCACGCCCTATGACAGCTGAGATAGGCTTTAAACCGAACCAATAAATGTAACCTGCTTCGAACCACGTTGTGTGTCAGCGTTAGTTGCCATGGTGATCTAGCCAGGTTAAGAGCGCCACCTTCGTGACACTGAAAACTGAGTTTAAGTTCAAAAGGTCAGCTAGTCTTGCTTTTTAGTATGCCTGTCTGGACAACCACTACATAGGTCACAACATAGGTCATGGCATCATTCTCAAATGCCCCCAGGCACGGCAGGATGTGCCATCACCCCCCAGACAGGAGAAGCAGAACTATAAGCTCCCCTGCAAGGCATATGATGGAACCAATATGGTGAAGGGTACCCCTTACATCCACTGCTCAGTCTCATAATGCAACAATGGACTCCAGGGACTACCAACATCCAGACATGTCAGATGAAACTTTGACAGCTGTGCACTCCTTTATTTTGAAAACGTTCAAGGCTGCAGTGATTCTGACCCCTTTACAGGAGCATTTACCATGCTGCTGGATTTTAGGTTCTGACTTCAACCCCCCCACAAATTTCCCATACATCATGCAACTTGTGGCCACCCTCTACACACAATCCAGAAATCAGGAAGAATTTGCAGAGATTGTCCAGTACACTTGTTTCAGTGTTATTTATTAAGAAAAATCTTAAAATACCAAAGGCACTGCTGGCATCACTGTTTGACAATAAGTTGAATCTAATCTAATCTAAAACAGTTATTTACAGATATGCATGACAATATATTCCAGTTAACCCCAAAGTGCCATTGCACTAAAGATTGTTTACCAAAATGTTTTTACAAACAACGTACACATAATCTCGCCGATTGTTTTTGAGATCAACTACTACACATAATGAATATTAATTTGTAAGGATTTGAATGTTACAAAAATAATTCCAAATATATGTATAATCCTGGTACTCTGAGCAGTTTATAGAGTAAGTTTAATCCAGACTGATTAACGTGGCTAGGAGGAGTTATGGAACCAACATTTATACATTACACTATTATTATTATTATTATTATAGTAAGACTGCATCCTTTTTATTTACATAACAAATTGTAACACTGGCAAGAGAAAAATATAAAAAATGGTACTGGGCTCCAGCCCGTCTGTGACCCTGAAACGGATAAGTGGAAGAAAATGGATCGATGGAAGTTGGAATTGATATTTTGTCAGCATTACATCATTTCTAGATTTTTTAAAATTTATTTATTTCTTTTTTTTTAAATCCATCTCTACAGGTCTGTGATGCCATACTGGGGCACAGCAGGGATTAAATCTCCTTCACAAACCACATATAAAGAATCAGTGAACAGTGCCAATCTGCTACCAGGGAAAAAGGTTAGAACAGCAGTCCTCCATTGTAGGTGTCTTCTGTGGTTATCCAGGCTTTTTTTGTGTTGTTGAGATTGCTGTTTTCATCTTTTTAGGACTGTACCTTCTAAAGTTTTTGCTATTGCTCTGATAGACTTTTTTGGTTTTCCAGCCCAACTATGATCAGTCTTTTTGTTGAGAAAACTGGGGTGTGCAAAAGTAGGCTAGGCATTGTTTTTCCTGGAAGGTATAACATGACTGTTTAACAATGATGAACGTAACATAACCCTGTAACTCAGGAACCTGTCACACAAGAAAACTGAAAAATATTTTCCACTTGCATTTTTGTATTGAGTTGAGCTATTTAACCAGTTAAAGCCCTGCTTTTCTACCATGTAACGGCATCACTAATTTCCATCCACTGTTTGCTCTTCCTGTCATATGGAGTGCAACTAGTGAGTCCTCCAGCAATGCTGGAGTATTATGCAGATAAAAGCATTTTTTTTAAATCATAAAAACTTGCAATTTTATGGAAATTACCTTTTTAAAATAAGGCATTTATAGGCGTTATGCTCTTTCAAATTTGAAATACCTTTTTATTTTTTAAAAATTGCAAAACAGTTAAGTTGAATTATTACAAACATAGGTTGTCTGAAAGGATTACAAATAATTACAGGTTGTTTTACAGGTTGAATGAGGTCATTTGGTGCAAGGCAACCAGAGATTTGAATGTCATTGATGGAAATATTCTGTTATAAACTTTCCTAGAAATTTTCATATCCCATAAAATGGCATCACAACTGAATCTACTGAGTTATTTCCCACTATGTAATATTAAAAATCTATTTTATAGCCCAACAGTTTATAGGAAATTCATATTCATTCCATGACCTTTATTTTTTAGGGCCAACTATTCCAAAATTGATGTCAGGCTAAAATAAAAAATCTGTAATATTCTTAACACGTATTGTTCTTCTAATATGCAGTACTTAAAGTCCCATAAATGATACATTATAGTTATCCCCTTGAGTGGTGGTTATCCCCAAAAGTGGTCATAGGCCTGAGCGCCTGGGTGGCTCAGTGGTGAAGCAGGCGACCACATGCATATGTCACGTTGTGGCGCAGGTTCGAGTCGCGGCCTGTCACTAGCTTGCCCGCCTGTCCTCCTTTGTATCTTTCCCCCATTTCCTGTCTCCATCCGCTGCCAATAAAGCTGCTGTGACCAAAAAAAAAAGTTAAAAGTGGCCATAGGCCCGAGAGGGGAAAATATCACTCAAAATATTCAGTGTAGTGGCCGCAACGCATAACCTGTGCAAACAAAGCCTTCAGATTTTGCACAAAACCTTCATTTAATGATCCTGATATAGGTTGATTTATGTTTGAAATACCTATAAATGTTTTCTCAACACGTTGCATGTCCAGAAAAAATTATTTGGTCTATCAGTTTCAGTAAAGTATAATTTGGAAAATCATCCATCATTCTCAACACATTGTGTTTCAAAATTGTGTCTAAAAACCAAAAACAAGGCAATATTAAATCAAAAATACAATTGAGGCATCGAAGAACTTGTATATTGTTTGGTATTTCACTAGATATGCAAAATTACACACATTTTCTGTTAAAGATGGGGGCCCCTGATTTGAGAAATGTGTTGTGGACACTACACTCGTTATATGCTAACATGTTTTTCTTTCATACTCAAGAAAAATACATCAAAATGATGGGCCATGACAGCAACAGAGGGCAAGACCAAGACACGTTTCTGATAAGTTATAAGATCTGAGAGAAGAATTTGAGAAAGTTCATTCTCTCCTTAGAGACAGTGTTATTAACTTTGCATCCCCGAATAATAGTGTTCACTTGGTACTACTTAAATATCTTGTGAAGTGCACAAATCTAAAATGCTGTTAAAAACACAATACATGTGTATGTTTACATTTACATGAGTTTTTACCTTTACAGTCTATAGACTAGAAAACCAAAAGGAGTTGAGCCACAAAATTTGGCGTATGTGTTCTTTACCTTCAAAGATGTGCAATATGATATTCATATTACTGGATATTTATTACACTTTGGGTGTATTTATCTGAAGTGCAGAATAAACAACATGGAGTGCTTTCTATCTAACACTCACACACATTCATACTCTGATTGCATCAGAAAGCAACTTGGGGTTCAGTATCTTGACCAAGGATCCTATGGCATGCAGACTGGAGCAGCCAGGGATCGAACCACCAACCTTCCAATTAGTAGGTTACCTGCTCTACCTCCTGATTGGGTTAGCCTAAACAGGTGATCATATTGTGCTGTGTGATTGACTAATACTGGCAGTAGCTAGATAGTGAAAGCCAGTCCACTTACAGTAACACCAGTTCTAGGCTGTGGCCTTATTGATTAGCCTGTTATGCCAACTTCTGATGGGCTAAGCATTGTCTGTCATGTTGGGCAGGGGTGATTCATGGCCATAAATTTACAGACTATTTCTTGGGAGGTGCAGGTCAGGTTATAGCGTCGATTTCCCGCTCAATAATTAACGGTAATTAACACGTATTGCACCTAAACAAGTGTAAGTGCCGGCAACCTTGCTGGCCACTTACATAGGTTATGTTGTAGTGATTGTTTGGAGCCAAAATTTAAATCAAATTTCAATTAATTTTACAGCCCTACTTCAAACATGCTTCTTATCGTTGTGGCTACATTACCAATAAAGGCAAGATACCTCCCTTGACAGGCATCTTGTACACTTCTCATCTCTTGGAACACCCAAGAGATTAATTATATGGATGACTATAAAATGAACATTAAACAAGAATAGTAATCATTTAATAAAAATAATTTAAACAGTTGATATTAAATCTACCACTTGGATTCAAATAACCTGCTAAATGTCAGGCACTCAACCACAAAATCTACCAATTGTGACTCGATGTTTTCATTTCTAACGATAATTTCTCTTAAGTTGCATTCAGTGCAAAATGTTCCTTAACTAATACAAATGTGTCTGTATGCTATTGTGATTTTTCAGGTGTAGCTGCTAGTGTCCTGAGGAAATGCCGCTGAGGTTTCGCTCTGTTGTACCCTACACACTGCCTGGAGTTCTTGCACTAATTGGATGGTGGTGGTACATCTCTCGAAAGAAAGAGCGGCTCATCAGCCATGACTGCACAGAGGGTACTCCAACCGCTGTGGATCTTAGAACACCTTCAGCAGACAGTACCAATGGTTTGGTTGAGAAAGGCACTGTATCCTCCACAAATGACACAGAAGGCTCCACTCATAGACCTCCAAAGGCCAGTAACCAGAGGACACAACATGAATATATTTCACAGATCCATTTCCAGAACACTGAAGCAACACCTTCACTGGCACAAAGTTCTGAAGACATCTCACCTAAATTTGGGAGAATGGGACAAGGAATCCATAGACCCCCTCAGTCGGCTCTGCCATCACTTGGTAAAGATGACAACTTAGAGGTTTCATTGAAAGACCAGAAAGACCCAGAGAGGAGCTTGCCATTTGCCTTGTCAACAGAGCTCAGCCTAGTGAAAGATCCAGCATCTGCTCCAAAAGAAGCTACATTAGAAGAAATCACTTTTTCCTGCCATTCTACCAAAGTCACCAGCCCCTTTCCCACAACATCACAGCTTTCTGATGCAGAAAGACCAGACCCAGAGGGGGAAGTTGCAAAGAACCACAACACTAATAATACTCAAGATGAAATAGTTGGCTGTGTTCTCACCCCAGCCAATGTAGAGAGGGTGGACCCATCAGAAGCAGACTCTCTGGATACACCCCTGCCAGTGCAGGATTTACACCAACTGCTCAGCACACCTCCTGCCCCAGCCCTGACCTCTACAGCTCTAAGCATTGTCCAAGATACCACAACAACAGTAACACCAGAGAACATTCGGGCACACAGCAGCCCTGGAGAGGAGCATGATCTTGAGCACCTTGCCGCTGGACTTATAACTAAGGTTATCTCGGCTGCCACCCAGGAAGTCCTCAATGTCACACGTTGCCAGGACAACAGCCAACCAAGCTGCAGTAGCAGCACACCAGAGACTAGCAGCAGACTATGCCCGGCGCTTGAGCCAGTCACAGCAACACAGCAGCACCATCATCTCTCAACAAGCCCTTCTCAGGTAGGCTGTGATTGTAGAGAGGCAACAGAAAAAGAAGGGCAAGCAGTGCCTAATGGATGCTCCTCATCTCCAGTATGGAAATCTGTTGATGTCAGTCACAGAATTCATCAGACAAATGCTGATCAGAGCGGCCGCTGGTCAACACAGTCTCCCCAAGCAGTACAAACTGCACCTCTGAACATTAAACTGAAAGGTGATGAAGCTGCCCCACTGGCCGAGGACTCAGCCTGCAGCACCTGCCACTCTGAGGATGGCATTAGTAGCGAGGACCTTCACAGCAGCATGTTTGACAACCAAAGTGATGTGATCCAGCTCACAGACCTCTCAACAAGAGTAGCTTCACAGGTTGAGGGGTTAGTTTTGTCTGTAACTGAAGACTCTATGGATGTGGTGTGTGAGATAAAGGGGCTCAATGCAATGGGTTTAAGGAATGGAGCTCATGGGACATGTGAAGTAGAGACAGATCAATCTGGAGGTGAGATATCAATCTATTATTGAGTCTTGTATCTAAAAACATTTCTCCACATAGGTACATGTATTTATTTATAGTGCCCCTGGTACCATTTTTTTTTTTTTTTTTTGCTTGTAGGCTTTCCTGGCATAAAATGTAACTAGATGTAAAGTAATATAAAGTGTTTCAGCCCTTCATCGTACTGTCTTGGAAAATTTAGCTAGCATAAAACTCAACTATTTCAGATCTCCAAATTATGCAGGTATACTGCTGAGGACACAAGAAACTTAGGGACAAATTATGAGGTCATTTGGGTTAGCAGCAGTCTCATTTTGAGTGTATTCCCTGTTGATGGGCATTGGATCATAAAAGGCCCTTATAATGAGGTGCCTGTAAATAATCACATAATTGGGACGGTGACCAACAAGATCAAAGTTGATGACGTCTAGAATCTGACAAATCAGTTATTGTGAGGCATTGGTGGTAAAATTGATGCATTATTATGTCTGTTTCCAGGCTCTGATGTGAACAGTATGGACTCTGTGGATAGCGGCTGCACTATGGGTGCTGTAGAGAGTAAGGGCAATCATGTTGCCTCATTAAGCTCTGAGCTCATCATCTGGGAGATTGAGGTGCCAAAGGTGAGTTAAGACAACAGACAAATGTAAAATCACGTGTTGTAATTTGGACATGATTTTGACCATGTTCACCTCACACTACTCAAATAAAATGCAAATGTAAATATCATATACATGGATGCTAACACAATTTTATAACAAGGCAAATTCATTTTAAATTAGATAACTGAATGCATTCATGAGATGCTAAAGAGGACCCTGGAGTTGCAACTCCTCCTTGTGCCTTGTTTGTTCCACAGTCCAAAGACATGCTTGTTTCTGTAATCGGGCAGTTCTTAAACTTGCTGTGCATATGAGCATGTGAGGTAGATGGTTTTTAGTGCATATAGAGTAAAATGCATGTTTGTATGTATGTTTAAATGTGGCTCAAAGGGCTTTGGGCAGTCTGTAAGATGAGACAAGTGCTGTGTAAATATCTGTCCACACTGGCAGTCACACTATCTAGCACTGATTCCCATTGTGAAATGAAACTATATAACCATGGAAGATTTTGGTATAACATTGGAACACTTAGAGCTGGTGGTTCACTCCTGTATTGAAGACATAACAAAGGAACTGCTGAAAAAATGAAAGTGCCGGGGCAAATATCAAATTTCAACCTACATGTTGGCTTGAACACTTACAACTCTGAGGACAAGAGTGCATAAAAATCACCAATGCCCTGCTGATTCAATAATTGCAGAATTCCAGACTTCCTCAGCCATTTAATATCATTAACCAGGAGCTTCATGGCACAGATTTCCATAGCTGAGCAGCTCCTGTAGGTGTAATGTGTAGTTGGCCCAGTATTCTTGTCCATATGATGATTTATAATTAGTCATATTACTTAGTAGACAATAGTGGGTTTTATTAAAGGTTCATTTAAACTGTTTGAAGGAACTGTCCTATTTACTCAATATTGTCTGTTCTGCCTGTCTTCTTGTGCCAGCATCTTGTAGGGAGGCTTATTGGGAAGCAGGGTAGATATGTGAGTTTCCTAAAGCAGAACTCTGGAGCAAAGATCTACATCTCCACCTTGCCTTATACCCAGGAGTTCCAGATTTGTCACATAGAAGGTGAGTCATGAAGAGCTTTTCCCCTCATCTCTCCATGTTCTTTGAAGAGGTTTGTGGAGGAACCTAATCCCTGTAGGATTTTGACCATAGGAGAAGAGCATGAGCATTTTAAACTCTTCTTTCTAACCAGTTTTATTAGGACCAATGGTAAAATTTTACTCTCTTTGATCTTTCTCCAGGTACGCAGCAGCAGGTTGACAAAGCCCTGTTGTTGATTGGGAAGAAGTTTAAAGACCTGGACCTGAACAATCTATATGCACCTCCACCACCCCCACTTACATTACCATCACTTCCCATGACATCCTGGGTAAGGATGGACTTTTGTACCTAATAATTTAAATTTCTCAGCTCTTTTGAAGAAACATCTGTGTTTCAAGTTAACCCCAAAATGTATTATATCTTCAAAGAAGGCATGGTCAAGAGAGAGAATCCACATAAATAAAACATAATAAAACCTAAAAAATTAGTATATTAAAATAGTTTTAACAAGGCAAATGACAAAAATCTGCACTAAAAACTTAACGTATGTTTAAAGAAACCCAAAAACACTAAAACTAATATATACAAAATACAATACTATTTCCTTAAAAGGAAATACTACCCAGAGAGTGAGCTGGGTTGGCTGTGCTCCGAGTGCTTTTTTTTTATTATAAATATAGCTAGGAAGTGACCGCTTAACCTGGGTTTATTTTTTGTTTAGCTGTTTTTCTGTCACTATTAAACATTCAGCATTATTGGAAAATTGACATTAATCAGTAGATTAATCATGTACATTTGAGGACAGGCATTAGAGAAACCGTACAGAAGCTGGCCTTAGTATGAAGATCTATTGTTTTTATTTAACAGATAAATTCAAGATGGCACCAACGACAGCCGCCTCACTAGAACACTGTTACTGTTTTAAAGGACTTTTATTGCTCTGTTCCCATTGCTGCTTTGGGACTCTCTACCACTGCATGGCCCATCTCATCCCAATTTACCGGCAGATGTTAAAATCGGTAAAGCCTGTGAGGACAGTCGAGAGATGGACAGCCGAGTCAAAGCTGAAGTTGCAGGTCTACTTTGACTCTACTAACTGGAGTGTCTTCGAAGCTGCATCTACAGACCTTAATGAACTGATTGACACTGTGACATCTTACATCAGCTTTTGTGAGGGCTTGTGTGTGCAGACCAAAACCTTCTGCACATACAACAACAATGAACCATCGTTCACCGCCAAACTCAGCAGGTTGTCAGGCCAAGGAGGCGGCCCACAGAAGTGGGGACCGTGTGTTTGTGTGCGTGGGGGCGTTTTTTAAATCCACTATAAACATTGATTTGATATTTGTCTTCTCAGCTCCTCCTTCCCAGTGGAGTCACAGTTGAAGTGATTGTGGTGAACATTGTGTCAGCTGGTCACGTCTTTGTCCAGCAACACACCCACCCCACGTACCACGCCCTGCGAAGCCTTGACCAACAGATGTTCCTTTGCTACTCCCAACCAGGCACCCCTGCCTTGCCCTCGCCCGCTGAGGGTAAGTTTAGTTGTACTGTAGGCACAGGCAAATGTTCTAGTTTTAGTAAACTTGTGCCTATAGGTTGTTTTAATGAACATGTGAAATTTTGCTTAATTTTGTTTCATCTCATAAAAATAATGACAAGTTCACTGCCATTTGATTTGAATTAAAATTAATAAAATCTTCAGTGGCATGAGGCTATAGTCTACATAGCTCAGTTTGTTTAGCTCCCTTTATCAGCCTTTGCTTAATGTGTAATGTTGACATTAACAGCTTTCCACTTACTTTTCTAGAAAAAACTCTTTCATCATCAAACTTCATTCATTTACTGCCAAGAGCTATTGCCAATGTTTGTTTGTTTTGACTAATTTACTAATTTAGTCTTTCTCTTGTCTGTTGTCCAGTTGGTGTGATCTGTGCGGCTCCCGCGGTTGAAGGAGCCTGGTGGAGAGCTCAGGTCATCACCTTCTACAAAGAAGCAAACGAAGTGGAGATCAGATACGTCGATTATGGAGGCTATGACAGAGTTAAGATCGACTCACTACGGCAAATAAGGTGAGTGTAAGAGCTCTCACTGTGTTAAACTTTGTATTCTGAAATAAGAGATCAGAAAACAAATTTTAATATTGGTCAAAAATAACCCGTATATTTAAAAAAAAAAAAAAAAAAAAGCAATTTTCAATTGATTTATTTTATTAAAGGGAAAAAAATCTATCCAAACCTACTTGGCCTTACATGAAAAAGTAATTGCCCCAGTTCTTAGATTACATATTAATTGTGATTAACCACATTTTCTGGAAAGCGGAGTTCATTTTCACTAGAGCTGATTACTGCCAGCCATGTTGAATTAAGAAATCACTTATAGAACCTGACAAACTTAAGCCAAAAGATCTCAAAAAGCAACACATCATGCCATGATCTAAAATAACACCTGAGAAGTAATGATATAAAATGTAATGTATTATTATTATTACGTGCCTGTCAAAACCCTCGAGGTCACCTTACATTAGTATAACATATGCACAATTAAATGAGAATAAAATAAAACCATCCATGCCAGAGTTCTGAGGTGAAAACCACCACTTACCAAAAAGAACACAAAGGCTCATCCCACTCATCATTTGCCAAAGAACATAATCAGAACTTTTCAGAACATATTCTGTGGACTGATGAGACAAAAGCCAAACTTTTTGGAAGGTTTGCATGGTTATGTTTGACGTAAAACTAACACACCATTTCATAAAAATGACAACATACCAATGGTTAAACATGGTGGTGGTAGTGTGATGCTCTGGGGCTGCTTTGCTGCTTCAGGCCCTGGACTTACCTGACTTACCTCAGTTGATAGAAGCATGAATTCTCCTCTCTGCCAAAAATCCTGAAGGAGAATGTCCAGCTATCACTTTGGGGGGGGCACTTTGTCACAGCACTGTATATACACCAAGCCGTGTGTGTACATTGTAATGAAGAGCTTCTTGTTATTTTCCAGGTCTGACTTTGTGACACTACCATTTCAAGGTGCTGAAGTATTACTCGACAACATTGCACCACTACCAGGTACAGTTTGAAAAAGTGTCTCTAAAAGCTCTTTTGTTAACTATCTTGAGTATGGGGAGATAATATTGTGGCTAACTAATTTCAGCGGCAGCTTGTTAAAATCTTATTTCAAAATTGGGTTTGCTCCTTGAAATCTGCAAATATAGTAAGGCTGGAGGGATACCTGCAGTGCTGTTCTGAAATGTGTTTAAATGGTCTTTGATCAGGTGAAGATCGCTTTTCAGCTGAGGCCACATCAGCGTTGGAGGAGATAACCAGAGGAGTACCGTTGCTTGCACAGGTGAGGAACACCTTTCTCACTGATGCTCTGCAATGTGGGAAAAGTCAGACGTAACTAACTGGCCATTTGTCTGGCTTTTTTGTGTGTGTGTGTGTGTGTGTGTGTGTGTGTGTGTGTGTGTAGGTCTCTAACTATGATAATGACACAGGCCTCCCGCTGGTCCACCTGTGGAACATGGTTGGAGAGGAGGTATGAATCTTGGATGATTTTTCTTTTCCTTTTTCTTTTTTTTGATAACAGCCTTGATAACAATCCCACATGAAATGGCATTATAGCAGCATTTTCAATTATAATTTATTTACTTTTTATGAAAACTTAATTTAAATTTAAAGCTTTTTTTATTTATTTTTTTGAGACAAAGGAATAGTGTTTGCCCAGGACCTCAGGCAACAAACACAAATAACAGTTATTGCCAGAAATATTCGCTTGTCTGCCTTCACACGTATATGAATTTGAGTGGCATCCCATTCTTAATCCATAGGGTTTAATATGATGTCAGCCCAACTTTTGAAGCTTTAACAGCTTCAACTCTTCTGGGAAGGCTTTCCACAAGGTTTAGGAGTGTTTATGGGAATTTTTGACCATTATCTAGAAGTGCATTTGTGAGCTCAGACACTGATGTTGGATGATAATCAAAACTTGAATGAGTACACATAAGGCAGAACACATAAATATGATCATGTGTTACTGCAAATGGAAGGAAGATGAACTATTTGAATTATCTGAGTAAAGTGGACAGGACTGTTCTCCTGATTTTCAGTTTAACAGCTTTTTTCAGGATAGTCAGTAGATTGACCGTCCTTGTCAAAATCATTTTTGTTGCTCAGTTTTCATTTAAAAGTCAGTGTTTTTTTTTTTTTTTGTTTTGTTTTTTTAATTTACTTAGCTCTACATGTTTTTGTTTTTTGTTTTTTTTTTTACATTTGGTTTGTAGCTGTTCTCTGTGAAACTCAGGTTTTCTGCACAGATGTTACACATTCATATTTTTATCTGAAGTTTTATTTCTCCTATTACTAATGATGTAGAAGGGAAGCTCAGGGAAACTCAGTGCAGTATAGTGAAGAATGGTCTTTGAGCCTGGAAACTGTTGAACATTGTTGAACACCATGTGAACATTTTTTTTCTTTTTGGTGTTAATTGTAGTCATCCACTGACTGTTGGTCGTCTTGTTGCAGGTTATTTCAGTGAACCGTACACTGGCAGAGAGAGGCCTGGGTGTTTGGGTGGATGGATTTTGAACTCGCATGGTCTGACACCACCCAACACCCTTGTGATGTGGGTCCAGCTCCATCAAACACTTCACTTGAGCTAAGAAGTTTTTTTTTTTTTTTTTTTTTTTTGGTTTTGTTTGCCCCCCCCCCCCCCCCCCCCCCCCGTGCTATCCCCCCTTCCCCATTCCTTCAAAAACAAATCAAAAATTGTTTGCAGACATAATGAACAAGAATAATGAACTTTAAATATGAGACAACCATCTATTCTTATTCTTGTACAAAAAAAAGGACATCAAAGAGAAAGGAAGAGATATTTAAAAAAAAAAAAAATCTATATTATAACTAAAGGTTCAACCCATATTTTTTTGCCACCCCATTCCGTTTTTGCTCTGGGTCTTTGCACACTGACAGTGGATCACGTGTGGAAGGACAGGCACCCCATCAGACTAATGTAGACTGTGTTTCAGTTGTCATCTGTAGGTCGGTCCTTTTCAGAGTTGACTGGCTTGTTGCCTGGAGTGAAAGTGGGGGACACAAAAGCTATAGCACTGCAAAGGGCAGATGAGGTCTGACAGTGATCCCTGGTGGAGCACTGAGCTGGTCTACCTAGCCCTGTGGCCCCAGAGCATGGACTTCTCTGTGGTCTTCTTTAGCAAGGACAGAGGAACAAGCTGGTTGCTTTTGCTTTGCTCTTCTCAATCAAGTTGCACTGCATTACAGAGGAGTGATGACAAATGCAGTTGAATGATTTATGTACTTGGAACTCTGAGTTAGCCAGGATTTCTTTCTCAGATTTTCACCTGAGGATGCAGATCATGACATTGGGCCTGTGTAAAATCCTCTACAGGAGATGTTCTGTTTGACTGACAAAACTGCAGATTGACTTTGATTTTGTTACAGCGCCTCGAAATCACAGTTTAGTCTCCTCAAATCCGTAGTATTTTATACACAAAAGGTCAAAAGAACTGTATGGAAAATTGTGATTTAATGACCCTGTAAAAGTGTATTTTCAAAGCACCTGGTAACAAATGGTTAAAAATCTGAATTTGAAGGGAAACAAAGCAGGCGTCTGACTTTTGATACACCTTTATCTGTTTGATTGTATTTTTCTGTCCTGGGATAATTCTAAAGCAATCTTTTTTTCTTTTTTTAAAACTGGGATGATTATGTGGTTTAACTGGATGTGATCAAGAGCAGCAGTTTTAATTGTGATAACTTAGAGCTGCTGTTATCTTTAACTTGCTCTGCAGAGATGAAGCACTGAGGAAACCACAAAAAGTAACCAACAGCATGAAAAAGAAACATTACACCAGATTTATGGGCAGTGCTGCTCTTCAGTGCGGCCCTAATGACTAGATTCAGAGAGGGTCGTCTTCTTTACTTGGGGAACTTGGTTGATTTGACAGATGCCCGGACTGTAGTTTTACATCAGTACTTCTAGCCAGACACATTGAGGGAATTCTGAGGTGAGGGACCTGTATCTTCAGCTTCACTGAGCCAGGATAAACGGGCTCAACAGCGTCCTCTGTTAAACTAAGCATGTTCATGTGAACGAGTTGGATTTACAAATGACATGACTGAAACTGATACCTCAGGGGCTATGTTGTGTGTGTGTGTGGGGCGGGGGGTATGAAATAAAAAGCACCTTGAAAGGAGGTATAACAGCAGAAAATGGTGTTGATGTATTTAAAGTAGTTTGGGCTCTATATGTAAAAACTACTACATGTCTCTTCATTTCCTTTGCTTTAGCCATTTATTGTAGATTGACTGCCTTTTGGTTTTTGTTTGACTGCCAACTGTATTCTAGATTTTACACACAGAAAATGGAAGACTGTACTGGAACCAAAGAAAAGGGAAGATGGGTGAAGTTTTACTTGTTAAATACAAAATGACAGTTTCAGGCAGCATTGGGTATTTACTGCCACTTGTCCTACAAGACAACCTTGTTATTCTGAGCTGCACCTATGAGGGAAGAGTTCAGTACCATGAGTCCTGTTAAGTAAAAGAAACTTGAAATTACTGACAAGTGGGCACTAGATCGATTTTGATCTGACTCTCTCAAGTAGCTGTGTGTTAGCTGTTAACCGTGATAATATACTTCTGTTAATAGTGAGCAGGTGCTGATCTGCACCTGTTGTCTTTATTCAAGGGAACAAGTCCATTTTTAGCCTGCTGCATATTCTTTGAGCTAGCTAACATGATATAAGCCTTACGTACAGTTCATAAGGAGGCTTCAGAGGAGGAGGAACGTTTATTGTGACGAATCAGGATCAAGTGTTTGTAAATTAAAACCACTCAGAGAGGCGCAGAGCTCAGATCCATAGGCATTTGCAGTGAAGAGGACACAGGACAAAACTGAATTGCAGAAAGAGCTGTAAGGAGGCAAACCATAAAATGAACTGATTATTTCAACCCATTAGAAACTGAAGTGATATTAATGGTTGTCTTGCTTCGTAGATCAGTTAAACCACACTTGGAGAGCTGGGCAGACAGAATCAGTCCTACGACATGTCATAACTGCTGCTTTTTTCAGTTGAGTCTGCATCTAAATATTGACATGATGGTTCTGTAGATTTCTTTCTCACACAGTGATTTGTAGTGTTAAACTCAGATTGTCTGTTAGCACTTCTTCAACCTCATCCTCAACCCCACTAACATGAAAATGTTAGAATGAGCTTGCAGGGCATGAATGTATCATGTAATGACTAAATGATAGCGACAACATGCACTTCTTTTTTTTTTTTTTTTTTTTTTTTTTTTTTTTTTTTTGGTCTTTTTCAGTATGAAATCACTATTATTCTAGCAATAAGGCAGCTTTATTATAACTGACTGAAGAACGGATCGGAGGAAGGGTTATTAGGTTATTAGGAAGTATTATTTTTGATTTAACTAAGAATTAGGAAAGTTGACACACAACTTGTGTTAAACAAATTCATGATTTCAATAATGTATCTTACATGGGTTTAATTTGGTGGTTGATTAGTGGATTGACCTTCCAGGGATAGCTGGTGGAGGAAAATGGGCTGATTGTGCTCAAAACCATAAAATTTAGTTGGAGTATATGAAATTAGACAATTTGACAGAATTGCATACAAGGTGCTGAAATCGGAGCATTAGCCATATTGCATTACAGCTTGTGGGTTTTTTTCCCATCCTGTTTCATGTGATCTCTGGCTTCTTGTCTTTTTTTTTTTTTTAAGATGCTAATGACCCGTGCTAATGTCTGTTCCCCTCACCACCAACAGTCCCTGTTGCCCAGAAGCCTTCACCACACCTCAAAAATTATAGTAGTTTTGTTCATTTCCCTGTAAATAAGATATTTGACTGTACTTTTCTATAACACTGGAGAGAGAAATATAAAGTGAACATTATTTTTATTTTATTTTTTGTTTTGTTTTGTTTCTACACGGTTTATTTCATCCTGCCTCTGCCCTCTTTCAGATGTTTTCAAGCTGTGGGACTGAGTGTTAAAGTGTTTGCATAGCTGTCAGTCATCATTTGATTATTTAAATGGATGTTGAACTATTATACCCCAAATCATTTAACATGTACAGATCAGTTTTTGTTAGGCTTCTCTAAAGTTTGATTTTGATTGTACAGATCTATTAGGAAAAACAATAAAAGTTATTGAAAGTGTTCTGGTCCTATTTTCTTTTTTTTTTGTGGTTCTTGAGAAATCCTGAGGGCTGTACTATGAAGCCAGATTAATGGCTTAGCGTTCTGTGTCAATTTAAAGCTGAAAGTTCTGTCTTAGGGAAGCGAACAATGGTTTCACCAACATTCGCGCATAGGAAAGTTTTCTTAATTAACATCAAGAAAGTGACCACTTTGGAGGATGTTCTGTGAAGCTTCCCTGGACCTCCAGTTTCATCGTTCATGTTAACACCGTCCTCAGTGGCGGCCCTCCCCTTTTTTCCTTTGCAGATGATGCAGCGGCTCCAGCTGTTGCTGCTCCTGGAAAGTTGAGTTAACTGAGGTTTCAGGCATAACATCATTATTACCCGCTCATACGTTAAAAACAGTGTGCCACAACTCTGAATATTTTACAAACCCCTTTCAGCAGCTGATCAATTCTCACCTTATCCAATTTTTATTGCGGCAGCAACAGACCCGTCTGCACGGGACAAGCAACGTCCTAGTCGGCCACACTTGCAGCTCCTCCCCGGTGATCTGCTCCTGGCAGTTCAGGGGGGATTCACACTCCGAACTCTTTTTATCCCTTCTTCCTGAAACACTGTCCATACCACTACTTGACTCTGATCTAGGTTTGCTCTTCATACTGAGGTTGTTGGTGTAATCTCATTTACTTATTGAACTGTCCCAGAGCAATAATGAAACTCAGATCGTGATGATCTATGTGTATGAGACAATGTGATTGTATTGGTAACAGTAAAAATTTTAACTTTTGTAAGCTAAAGCCAATCAGAATGTTAGATGTGGTCTTATATGTGGACCAGGGGAAGGGGGATTGAACAAAGGATGCAAAGAACATAAAGAGGGTCACCTGGTCAGTGGTCCCTATCACTTTGTCCACCCTGACAGGGTCATTGTACTCATGATACATCTAAAACTGTACCATAGTTGACACATAATGTAGTAACAAAAATTGCTTATCCAACTGACAAAGTTCAAGAACGTGAAAATTACAAGCCTAGTGTGTATAGGTGTTGTCATCATGGCAGGAGTATAATTTCAAAGTGTGAGCAGCTTCACGGTGAAATCAGTTTTTCCAGGTTTCCATTTTTTGAAGCCTGTAATGCTGTCGGGAGTGTTCATTTATTCTCGAACATGCGCTTTAACTGGGAGCAGCAAAGTCTGGTAGCTCTGATCTTTACTCAAACTTTATTTTTGTTGTATTTTTTATAGATTTTTCTTTTTGTCAAGTACTGATGGATACTTCTATGGGGAGAAGAGTTTACTCAAGAGAAGAACTTTTTTCACTGAAATTGAGCAAATCTGGACGGTAGCACCCCATCCCAGCTGAGATTAGGAGGCATTTCCATGGTTGACGTGCTGGTGCAAAGGTGAAGGTTTGGAAGTGGAGATGAAAACTTCTGCCAACAGTCATCGTGGGAAATGTCAAATCTGCTCAACAAAAGTGATGAGCTGGAGATATTGGTGAAGACTTAAAGTATACCATGAGTGCAGTCTCATGTGTTTTACTGAAACATGGTTGACTCAAAACCTCTCAGACTCTAATGTGGATCTACCTGCTTTCACCCTCACACGGTCAGAGATGCTGAAGCTAGAGGCAAGAAAAAATGTGGGGGTCTGGCTTTATTTGTGATCCAGAGATGGTGTAAATCAAACCCTTGATCTGCTGTATGCCAATGTCAGAGAAGCTTACAGAGCTGCTGTCTTACCACCACTTGGCAGATCAGACCACAACTTGTTTTTTTCTGCAGACATGTTACAAACCAACTAAACTCACAGTCAGGAGCTGGACACCTGATGCTAGTGAGGCTCTAGGGGGACACTAAAGATGTTAGAAGCCATCCTGAACAACTCTGATCACCCACTTTATAACATCTTTATGGAA
Organism: Archocentrus centrarchus; assembly: GCF_007364275.1. Taxonomy (NCBI): domain Eukaryota; kingdom Metazoa; phylum Chordata; class Actinopteri; order Cichliformes; family Cichlidae; genus Archocentrus; species Archocentrus centrarchus. Next base: position 4,649,458 of record NC_044358.1, read on the forward strand.
CAAAAAAACAAAAACAAAACAAAAACATCATTACTGGAAGACTCTCTCTCTCTCCTGTAAAACCGAGAGATACAGAAAATCATGTGCACCCACAGCCATCAGGCTTTCAATTCTCATGCAAATAGTAGATGAGCTATGCCAGACATATGAATTTCCATCTGGGTTCAATAAAGTTCTTCTTCATCTGCTGGGCTGTTTAGAGGACCCCAGGCTGGGAGACAGGAAGGAAGATATTTTGCTCTTCCAAATAAATGTTGTAAACTGGGCCTTAAAAATAATGTTTACCAAGATTAATATCGGCATCTGAAAATCTTGTTTTAAACAGAAGCTTTTTGCACATTGTGGCATTAAATGATCACATATATGGTTTCTTCCTGTTCCATTAGCTACATTGGTGTGCTCAACTTTTGGTCTTTCAATACCATATAAAAGACATTTTTGATCATCAAACACTGTGACATTTTGTATGTTTAAGAAATTTACATTCATCATTAGAGCTATACTGACTGCACAAACTGAAGAAATTATCTTTCGAAAATATCTTTTTGTAATTTATCTGTCCTAATAATTGTGCACGCTTAAACTAATTTATGTAATTATGTATTGTTAAATATTATTGTAATTTTTATAAATATTAATTTGGCATATGGTTTTGTCTTTTATTTTGAAGTGTATTTGGCTAACCCAATACATCCGGTAGCCAGCTGAATTTTAACAGCATTTCTGCTGGTGCGCGTGGACCGTCCGTGTTCTTGTAGCTAGCGTTCGAACATTAAAAGCTGCTGTCCCGCTGATCAGCTGTGCTTCCTCTAGAGCCTGGAGCATTGTGTGGATACTGTCTGCTCAGCCGGATTTTAGCGGCCTCTGTCAGTGAGTATTGCTAGCATTGCTCCGATGTTTATTTCATGTCGAAGGACAAGTTTAACAAGCATTCAGCATTAACTGCTGGATTGTGGTGTACGCTTTTAGCCTAGTTTACCCCAGTTTACCATCTTTGTAAACAATAGCACGGTGATTTTCTTAAAGTGCTGTTTTGAGCAATAAGATTTCTTGCGATGAAAATATACAATACGTTCGTGTAGCGTCTGAAATCCGATGATATATTTCAAGTGTCTAATTCGGGTTTGATGCTGCGACCGGGAATCACTAACCGAGGCCTTGGAATGACGATTCTCTGCCCGGAGGACCTTATGTACCTGGTTGTTATTAGATAGCTGAAACAGCTAACATATCGGTGCTAAAACTAGTTTAATTAAAAGGTGCTGTATATGTTAGCCAGTGTGGCCTAAAGTCAACGTTTTCATTTTCTGTATTGCTTTTTTCTTTCTTTTTCTTTCTTCTTTTTTCAGTTGCGTTTGGGTGAAGGTTTGATATTCAGAGCAAAATGAGTTTAGAGTTGAACCGTTAGCCTAGTTAGCAGCGACCTAGACTGTTCAGAGGGCATATAAGAGGAACCCTGCCACAGTAAGGTTTGAGCTATACCAAATTCACAATAAAAAGCTGTTTTATTTTGGTCCAGCTTATCAACAACTCCTGCTATGTTCTAAACGTCTGCGCTTTTACCATGTATGACAGTCCAAGGTTTAATTGGTTAGCTGCTACCTCTTTCAGAATGCTATTTAAAATCGACCCACTTTGGATTTACATCAACCCCACATTCAGCTTGCATCAGACTGGATTTTTCAGTTCAAAATATCTTAGCGCATTTGTTCAGATTGAGCTTGAACACCTGTGAGCCTTTGTGAACTTTGTTTGAAAAAGTAAACCTATTTGCTGTTGTAGTATAACTAAAATGGCTGGAATGTCTGCACAGTTCAAAGAGTGTGTCCACTCTGTATAATATGAGAAGCTGAGTTGCCTCGTTCTTAGCTTTCACTGCACCTGAAGTTCTAAATAAAACCATAAAGTGACTTCACTCGCCTCAATGTTTACTTCTGTATGACTGATGTTGGTTTTTGGTATTATGCACATGAGGATCTGTTAGGAACCCTGACAAGTTGGCACTGGAATTTAATGCTGGGCATGTGTTAGATCTACTGTGAATAACCAAAAGAAAGAACACATGTTCCCATTAAGAGACTTTCGCTGTGTTGCTATGTGAACTGATGCATGTGTAATACTACAGTTTTATGCATTTTAGTCATTCTTGTAATTGTTTTCTGTGTATGCACTGCATTTCAAACTCAGTTTTAGGGTCTTTTTTTTTTTTTAAGCTTCTACTATAGAGTAGGTACTTTTGCAGCTTAACAGGCACTTTGAATAATGTAGCTATACTGTGATTTATGTAGAGAGATAAATATACATTGTTTGAATGCAACACTGGCAACTGCCTTAAAAAAAAAAAAAAAAAAAAGTTTAAAAATTGTTTAAAGAAATCCATTCAAACAACAACGCTTAAAGTTGGTCTTAACAGGAAAATAAGTTGTAATATATGTGACAGGAAATACTTTTTTATGTTATATGTCAGAGCAAAATGTAAGCATTTTCACTCGCAATTACACTACAAGACAGCCATCACACAGCAAAGACATGTTGAAAGAAAATGATGAGGCTTTTACCTGCCTAAATTACAATATATCTTAGGCTGAATACATTACCTATTCAGGATCAGGTGATGTTTAGTGTTTTGGTTTAAAATCAGCTGGAAGTGCCAGGTTCTCACACATTCTTTTATTTCTTATTTCTTTCATTATCTGTGATTGAATGGGGTCAAGTTAGCAATCACATGTAATCTGTTTCTGATAAAACAGCAATTAACTGCAATAAATCATTGAAAATCAAATATCTGTTGGCTTTTACATGGACAGAATTTCACATTTAACTGTTAATTTGCGTTAAGTTTCCTGTTCTATATGGAATAAAACCAGCCGGCAGCCAGTGGAATCAAGTCCCCTCGAGTTGTGCTCATTGACAAAGACTCATTCAGACTTAAGGCAATCTGTCTGCATTTAAAATTAGATAGCAGTTATTTGGAAACCTTTAGCAGTCTCTCTCAGAGTGACTGTAATCAGTCCAAGTCAGACTGCAACTGTTGGTAGAGAGGTTGCCTCCTATTAGGTGACCTGTGCAATCGTGATCAAAAGTGGTCCACAAGGAGGTTGCTTCCTTATTTTTACTCTTGTGACTGAGCCAGTAACTTGCTCAGAATTGGGAAGTAACTTTGTCAAGCTAAGTGTGTGCAGTGTTCGACACAATGTTCGTAATATTCCTAGATTATTGTAATTTATTTAATAAAATATTAATGTTTGATGTCCCTTTATCGATACAATATTACCATGCAATATATTGCAATACTTTGCTGTATTGATCCTCCACCCCCAGCTTATTGGAACAGGATGGAAAATGTCTTTATTTCTTTTCTCCAGCAGTATCTTTATTGAATTAATGTCCACTTACAGCATTATACATATATATAAAGAGAACAAGAAGAAAAGAGAACAAAATACGGTCAACTGAGGAACATTTTAATTGGCTATTCTCGAGTTACGCATATTATTTAATCATGCACAGCTGCTTTACACTTCATTTACCCAGCATTCACAATTATTAGGACAGATAAATTACACAAAGATACAAAGATATTTTTGCCAGATAATTTCTACACTACAGTAAGTGTAACTATAATGCTATTTGTAAAATGTAAAACACACAAAATGTCAGTGTTGGATGACCAAAAAGGTTTTTATTTGAGCACATGGTATTGCGAGACCAAAAGATCTAAAGGTTATCAATATAGCGAATGGAACAAGAAGAAACCACATATGTGATCATTTAATGTCACTTCAAACGTGCAGCCATTCGCAGACTGCTGGAAACAATTACAGTAATAACCCTACATTGGGTGTGATGTGCAATTTCTCAGCTTTCAGAAACCGTTTGAATTTTTCCGATAGGACAAACAGTCACGTAATTACAGTAATTCAAAGTGCCTTTGATCAGATGTCTCAGCGGTGATACGCTCAGCGTTAACCAGCTGTTCATGGCAGGTAAGGGCAGGTAACAGATGCATTGGCAGTGATTGCCCACTGTTCAAGGGTTAAGCTCATCAGGTATCTCCAACACTGAGGTCAAATCAGTTATCTCTAGACTACTTATGTAAGGGCCGCAAATACTGAGTGTTTACCCCTGATAAAATACTTTTTCTGTTGGCAGTGCTGTAGTTAAAGTAGAAAACCATTCCTTCATATTTAAAATATTAGTCATTTTCCATGTTACAGCAATAACTCTTCTTGCCGATAATTAACATGTTTCTAAAACCCTCTTTTGATTCTGTGAGATATTATAATTAGCTGGATACAAACCTAATATAAAAAGTTTCAGTTCAGAAGGTATTTGTATAGAAATTATGTCCTGAATGTAAACTCTCACTACTTCCTGGAATGTTTTTTATTTGAACACCCTGGCAAAACCAGAGAAAAGGTTATACCCTTTAAATTTCCACATTTAATGGACAAATCAGGTAAAGGTCTGTTGCATTTACTAAGCTTTTTAGGTTGATGCCCTTCACTCTTCCCTGATGATATTCTCATGCTTCTTTACAGAAGATTGAGAGGACTCGTCTGCTAATAAGTGATATACACTACTCACAAAAAGTTAGGGATATTTGGCTTTCAGGTGAAATTTATGGAAAATGTAAAAAGTTCTCGCTACAGTGATATCAATCATCACTGGTGATTTCCTCATCTACAATGGTGGGTACACCACAACAAAGAATTTCAATAACTCTCAATAAGTCTCAATAACTCGTCATGTGCCCGTGAGCATCAATTACAGCTTGACAGCGACGTCTCATGCTGTTCACAAGTTGACTTATTGTCTGCTGAGGCATGGCATCCCACTCTTCTTGAAGGGCAGCCCTCGGATCATTGAGGTTCTGGGGTGCAGAGTTTCGAGCCTCTACAAGGCGACTCAGCTGATCCCACAGGTTTTCAATGGGATTCAGGTCTGGAGAAAGTGCAGGCCATTCCATTTGAGGTACACCAGTCTCCAACAGCCGTTCCCTGATGATGCGACCTCGATGAGCTGGAGCATTGTCGTCCATGAAGATGAAATCAGGCCTATGGTGTTCATGTAGGGGCACAATCACTGGATTAATGTTGTTATTCAGGTAGTATGGGCTTGTCACTGTACCATTCACAAAGTGTAGGGCAGTTCTGTACCAAGTGGACACGCCTGCCCACACTGTAACACCGCCACCACCAAAAGCTCGTCTAGTGACAACAGTGGCTGATGCATAGCGCTCTCCTTGACGTCTCCAACATTGTTGGCAGCCATCATTTCTGCTCAATGTGAATCGACTTTCATCAGAGAACAGCACTGAGGCCCACTGGTCCCTCATCCAGCGTACATGCTCCCTGGTCCATGCAAGACGGTGACGCCTGTGTCTGGTGGTGTGGTCAGGTACCCTAGCAGGTCGTCTAGCACGCAGACCACGCTGACGTAAACTGTTTCAAATGGTCTGACGTGACACTTGGGTGCCTCTCACCTCCCTTAAATGTGCCTGGAGTTGTGTGGCATTCATCATCCTGTTTCTCAGGGCATTGTTCACAATGTAGAGGTCATCAGCATGGGATGTGGCCAAAGGACGTCCACTTCTACGCCTTTCTGTGACTCTTCCAGTCTCTCGGTATCTCTGTTGCAACCTGCTGATGACACTCTGTGACACTCTAAGCTCAGTGGCCACTTCCGTCTGAGAACGTCCTGTTTGAAGCATCGCAATGGCAAGGTACTGTTGATCCATTGTTAGGTGTCGTCTTGGTCTCATGATGTCAACATGTGAACAGCATGATGAGGACGACTGTTTAAACACCAGCTCTAATTGAACAAGGACATTTATTGGTCGATTCGAGGATCAAACACCTGTTGTGAATTTTGCCGTTAAGCTCCTCGTTAGAGAACAGCAACTTGTGCAAAAAGTTCTGAAACATTTAACAGTTGGGCATGTGCATTCAAAAGCTTAGAGAAGGTCACATTAAGTTCACCTGTAAAGGTTTGAATGCATTTTAGGCTCGTCCTGAAATTTCACCCAAAAGCCAAATATCCCAAACGTTTTGTGAGTAGTGTACTTTAGATATCAACCCCTTGCTGGAACAGTCCCCAAGCAATGTCTTTTCTATTATGGTCAAAGGGTTAGATCAGTTTGATTTTGAACAGGTTTCTTAATTGTAAGTATTTAAAAAAAAAAAAAAAAAAAAAAAAAAACTGATAGGGTGGGGGTGCTGGCTAGTGCTTGCTAGCGCTAATTGCGGTAATAGTGAACAATTCCAATAGTGACCGGTAAACTTCTCAGCCCAGCGTGACAGCCTCAGCCTTACCTTAGCGCTGGGTGATCAACTGCTGGCTAGAACACTGAGATGTTTACATTGGATATTTCTTATACTTTCTTTAAAGCTATTATCAGATTTCCCCTTGTCTCCTCCCACAGTCCAAAGACATGCTTGTTAGGTTAATTGGTGACTCTAAATTGGCCACGGATGTGAGATAGTGTTTAAAAATGTATATAATGAACTGTATGAATGTATCGTTAAATCTGGTAGTCTGAAGCACTTTGGGTCCATTTCCAGTTCGAAGTCTGCAGGTTCCTTCAGTTGCTGCTTGTTTGTTTCTGTGCCTTTTAAATAAGACATGGAAATGGTTAATTTTATTGATTCCAAAATTATTGGTTCTAAATAGCCCGCAAATGTGACTGATCAATTTTCGAAGCTGTTTACTAATTCCAGCAGTGTAAAAGAGACTTGGCAGCAGATTATGACCAAGCACAAAAACATTTATACAGTTTTTTTAAAATCACCATTTAAATGCATGCAAATTCCTGTGACATTGCAATGGACAGTTTGCACTTCCGTAACTTTTCAGCTGGCCTTTATTCAGTGGTGTTGTTAAGGTATGGTTTAACAGGTATCATCTTTATAATTCAATATCTCTTTGGACCTCATATTGAATGCAAATTTAACACTTGGAATCAACCCCAGATCTGCTTAATTTGTCATAGAATTATAAGGGGATGCCTCACCTGGCCATGAAACTGCTTGCAAGTATTTTCTTTTGCGCTCCCCTTTTCCACTTCTTCCCATAGGCAAACATACTTATGTATGTATGTACACATATATGTCTATGCTTCTTCCCCCTCACTTTCACGCTGGTCACCATTTTGCTTTCCGTAGCCCCGCAAAATCAAGCATGAACATTGTTAATTGCGGTAAAATAATACTTGGGCTGCAACTAAAGATTATTTCAGTAGTCGAATAATCTGTCAATTATTTTATCGATTAGTCAACAATTATTTCAATCTTACCTCACCTGTCCAAGCCTGCCCACCTGTTAATATCATCTCGTCTCGTCTCGTCTCACAATTAAAATGATGACCCATAAAAATATGAGTTTGAAACTTATCAAATGTATTTTTAACATTAATGTGAGCTTCACAATAAATATCAAATAAACAATGCATATTAAAATGAATGCAATTTTTATTTTTGAATGAAAATACAATGCACAGATAAATATAAATGGCCTCTGTCCAAAAGTTCAACTAAGGCTTCAAATTAAATCAAAGATCAAGATTTTCTGTGCAAAACAACTGAAAAGTTGTTCATGAAAAGAATTACTATTCAAAATGAACGCTAATATTAATGCTAGAAAAAAATAGGAGGCAACATAGCTGCTCCTATTGTCCTTCACTTGTTAGCTAACATAACTGAAATGGTGGTGCTTAGCAAACATCATCCATGAGAGCTTGTTTCCGACAGGTAAACTAACAGAAACATTACTGTACAAGGGTTAGGGTAAGGGGGGTTAGGGGGTTAGGGTTAGGGGTTAGGGCTCCCTAACCCTCTTCTTTGGGAGCTGAGCCGAAAGAGCCGGCTCTTCTTTGGGAGCTGAGCCGAAAGAGCCGGCTCTCTGAAAAGAGACGGAATTCCCATCACTAATTGTTTGCAGACAATGGAGGCAGTACCGCCCTCATTTCTTCCTGTAGTGTATTGCAGCTACAAAATCACATGATAAGCGAAACAAAATAGATGGATGGGTTTTAAAAATGATGCTTCGACGCTGTAATTCCACATGAACAAATTTTTGTTGTCAATATCATCAACTTTGTAGCTGCTTCAAACAAGTAGAAGCCACCGCTGACTTCTGTGTTCATTGTTCATGTGTGGGTGCAGGTGGTTTTATTTATTTATATATGAGAAGAAGCACACACCTTCTAATTCTAAACAATTTTCACTATTTAAAAGTGGATTAATACTAAAGTCATCCAAACTATGAAGAAATACATATGGAATGTTTTAGATTTTTCAAAGTAGGCAGCCCTTTCTTAGACAGCTTTACGCATCTTCCTTGGAATGACTTTCAGCTAACAGCTGTGCCATGTCAAGAGTTAATCTCTGGAATTTCTTGCCCTCTTTTGGGTTTGAGACCATCAGTTGTGTTGTGAAGAGGTGGAGTTGGTAAACAGTGAATAGCCCTATTTGAGTAATGTTCTAATCCACATTATGGCAAGAACTACTCAATTAAATATCCTCAAGTGCAGTCGTAAAGACCATCAAACATTAGAATAGGCGACCATGTATGCCATGAAGCCACGTGGCGATGCGTGTGGCGCAGGTTCGCATCCCAACCTGTTGCCATTTACCGCATGTCTTCCCCCATCTCTCTCCTCCCACTTTCCTGTCTCTCTCCACTGCATACTATCAAATAAAAAAGAAAAAAAGCTGTAAAAAGAAGAAGAAAAAAAATGAAGGACCACCCCAGGAAAGGAAGACCAAGACTTACCTTTGTTGTACAGGATAAGTTCTTCAGAGTTACCAGCCTCAGAAACCGCAAGTTAACAGCACCCCGGATAAGAGTCCACAGAAATGCTAAATGAATTCAAGTAGCACACACATCTCAACATCAACTGTTAAGTCGAATTGCAACAAATTAGCCAGTTCTAAGGAAGAATGACAAGAGGAATCAAATGGTTTGGGCAAAGGAACACAGGGAATGGACAGTAGACCAGTGGAAATTTTTCCTTTTGGTCCGATGAGTCCAAACTTGAGATTTTTGGTTCCAAATGCCATGCCTTTGTAAGATGCAGAAAAGGTGAGTGGATGGTTCCTACATGTGTAGTTCCCACTGTGAAGTGTATGGAGGAGGAAGTGTGATGGTATAGGGTGCTTTGCTGGTGACACTGTTGGCGATTTATTCAAAATCCAAGGCACACTTAACCAGCATGGCTACCACATAGGTCTGCTCAATTATGGAAAAAGTCATAACCACGATTTTGGTCAATACTGCACTTAAAGACTAGCATATACCTTGAAATCTTGTGTATTTCTACAATCTCTTGAAAATAAATACTACATTTAAAATAAAATAAAATAAAGAATATATAAATTATAAAAATATAAATAGAATATAAAAAAATATATAAATAAATTGCAACATAAATAAATACATTATAAATGAAACCCAAATGATAAATAGATAAATAAATAGAAGGGTAATGCCAGTTATCACAACTAATAATACCTTGAAGAAATTGGACCAAGTTATTTAGACCAAATAAATTTGCTTGCATTTTAGTGCCACAACATTCTGACAGATCCTGTACAAGTATTCAAAGGTTTGGTATTAACAGTGGTACGGTCGCAAGACGCATCGGTTTCCAGGCTGGGCTCGGTCATGAATCGGGGTTCAGTGTGGTGCTAATTACACCCGCGGAGCGTATATTGGTGGAAACATCTCTCTGCTTTCTCTTGCTAATCATGCCCTGTGATCGGTAGGGCTATAATGGACATTATTTGATAATTCTTGGGAGGTGCAGGTCAGGTTATGGCGTAGCTTTCCCACCCAATAATTAACGGTTATTAACACATAATGCAGCTGCACAAGCGTAAGTGCCGGTAATGTCGCTGGCCACTTACATAGGTTATGTTGTAGGGCCGCAAAGACTCAGCGCTGCAGCATAAATCAGGGCTAAGCATATACGGAGGGTAATGTGACAATCATTTTAATAATAATAGTTTATTGTTGTCAATTACACTGTTGTTGTGATCGTTTGGAGCCAAAATTGAAATCAAATTTCAATTAATTGCCCAGCCCTACTACCACAGCATTCTGCAACATGCCATCCCATCTGGTTTGCTTAGTTAGACCATCATTCATTTTTAAGCAGGACAGTGATTCCAAACACACCTCCAGGCTATGTAAGGGCTATTTGACCAAGAAAGAGGGTGATGGCATGTTGTGTCAAATGACCTGGCCTCCAAAAATCACCAGATCTAAACCCAGTTGAGATGGTTTGGGATAAGCTGGACTGCAGCGTGAAGGCAAGGCAGCATCTCTGCCTCCTTCAAGACTATTGGAAAACCATTTCAGGTGATGACCTCATGAAGCTGACTGAGGGAATGCCAAGAGTGTGCAAAGCTGTAATCAAAGTAAAAGGCGCCTACTTCTAAGAATCTAAAATCTAATACATATTTTGGTTTAACACTTTAAAGTTTACTACATAACTCCTTATGTGTTCCTTCATAATCTGGATGACTCCTGTGTTAATTTACAATGTAGGAAATAGAATTAAAAAAAAAAAAATTAGGTGTGTCCAAACTCTCTCTCTCTCTTTCTATCTACCTAAAAAGTATGTGTGTGTATGACTGGTGACCTTTTTAAGTGACTTTGTAGCTCGCTTACACTCGTATCCTCACAACATGCTCTCTCTGAGGACAGAGAGTCCTGGCTTGTGTGCTAAATATAGCATGGCTCTTAGGTGGAGATTAAGATGATGATGGTGGAAAGATGTCATTGTGAGTGCATGGCCAGGGTGTGATTTCACATGCAATAATACTTGCTCTCATTCTCTTGCAGGACTGAGCTAGAAGCCTTTGACAGTATTTTCAAAGGAATATTGAGAGTGACAGTTTTTTGGAAGAAAAGAGGAGTTTGAAATGGTGAGGAGTTATGAAAGCTCAATATTAACAATATATGTATGAGTCATTTGTAGTATTTTTGTCTTTGTCTTTAAATTTTTGCACCCACATATATATTTGAAAGAGGACCTATTATGCTCATTTTCAGACCCACGTTTTAGTTATAGACTCCGATAGAGTAGTTTTGAATTACTTATACTTAAAAATACTGCCTCTTTTTGCAACCCAAGCAAGGTGTGTGTGTGTATGTGGGTGGTAGTGGTTGCATCGGGGTGCATAAGTGGGTGTGTCTGCCTACCTATACTCACCAGCCTCATTGTTAGGTTTGCTTGTTCAGCTGCTTAACACAAATATCTAATTAGCTAATGACATAGCAGCAACCCAATGCATTTAGCCATGTACACATGGTCTGCTAAAGTCCATACTGAACATCAGAATGGGGACGGTCACGAGGCATGAGGACATGCCATGTTCAAACCAGACCAGCTCCAGTCGCCTGGCCTGAGTTTATGTCTGCTGTGACATTTGGTTCAGAATTTGGCATAAACAACATGAAAGCATGGACCCAGCCTGCTTTTTATGAACAGTTCGAGCTGTTTCTGGTGTAATGGTGTGTGGGATAATTTCTTAGAACACTTTGGGGCTCTTAATACCAATTGACTATTGTTTAAAAACCACAGTCTGACTATTGTTGCTGACCATGTCCAACTCTTTATGACCACAGTGTACCCATCTTCTGGCTGCTTCTAGCAGAAAAATGTGTCATGTTACAAAGCTCAGATCAAACTGGTATCTTGAACATGACAATGACTGCGCTGTACTCAAATGGCCCCCACAGTCACAAGATCTCAATCCAATAGAGCACCTTTTGGGGTGTGGTAGGACGGTAGATTTCATCATGGATGTGCAGTCATCTTGACCATCTCTTCTTCATCATTCTCTTCCTCCTTCCTCCCTTCACGTCTTCTTTAGGGGTAGCCAAAAGGAATCTGACCATCTGCCTTCATTGCACTCTATCCCTTGCACCCTTTTTTGTCACATGTATAAACTGCATGTCCTCTCTCACTAAATCCATAAACCTTCTCTGTGGTCTCTCCTTTTTCCCCTCTTACCTGGCAGTTCAGCATCCTTTACCCACGGGGGTGGCTGTAGTTCAGGAGGTAGAGCAGGTCATCTATTAGTCAGAATGGGTGAGGCATGTTGTATGAAGTGCTCAAGTAGAGTGGACGAGCACTAAGTACCAGTCCATTTACCGTCCACTATCCCTCCGCTCATGTCCAAGCCATTTCAGCCTTGCCTGTCTGACTTTGTCTCTTCCATTCATGTGAACTTGGGATGAGCACTAGAAATATACTGCTCCCCACCCCCACCCCACCCCCCAAAAATGTGTTGCCCTGACCCTGACCATATCTACATGGCTAACTGCATTGCATACACCAAAAGAGGTTTCCATGCTTCCTCTATGAAGTACTGAGATATTTCATTATTTTGTAAAAGAATTTCTGATAATGGACAAGAGTCTGTACTGTCTTAATATCATTTGTCTTATTATTTTAGAGAAAAAATTATCTGATTTTCTAACATCGACTATTTATTATTTTACCTAGAAGTAGTAATAATGCTAATGTTACTTGGAGGGATTGTTCTTGCCCAGTGTTGCTGGAGATTCCTTTGAGGCACAGCATCTAGTGGTCATTAGTAGTACTACAGCTATGCCTTCATCCTGCGCTTACTTTAAATGTAGTTTTAAAAAAAATGGCAAAAATATTTATTACCATCACTTTCTAAGATACTGCATGTCTGCTCTCTCTCCAGGTGATGGCTGTGATGTAGGTATGCCTTTTGCTTGGTGGATTTTGAGTCTTTGAGGATTTTGGATGTTTCTGTCACCACCTAACTATTTATGTTACTGCACATTCTGTTTAGCAGTTAATTATGTGGGACACAGCCCAATAATGAATGGCAGAAGGTTGGAAAAGCTCTTTTTTCTAGACTCCCATCAAAAATGCAATCTGTGTTAGAATGAGAGACTGCCTGAGGAAGTAGTAATCGTCAGAAAGACCAAAGGGGCCCAAGTGCTTGTGCTGGTAACAGAAGAGCCATCCTATCAGTAGGTTGGCAGTGCCTGAGACAGCCAGGCCCTGAGGATGACAAGCCTGTTTAAACGCAGCAGCAGCAATGGAGGCTCCAGAAACAGTGGAAATGGAGGTGATGGAGGCAGTGGACAGGGGCAGCTTAACAACAGCAGGCCCAACCGACAAGTCAGACGCTTGGAGTTCAACCAGGCCATGGAGGACTTCAAGACCATGTTCCCCTCTATGGACTATGAAGTGATTGAGTGCGTGCTGCGATCCAACAATGGAGCTGTGGATGCTACCATCGACCAGCTGCTGCAAATGAGCATTGATGGACAGGGCTCAGATGACAGCTCAGACTCGGATGACAGCATCCCACCAGAGGTCAGTGGCAAAGGTCCAAGGGCACAAATACCAATACATGCTGAGCTTGACTGACTGTCAGTACTGACAGTGTAAACCAAACCTTCAATTGTTATTATTTTTATTATTAACAACTGCATTTCAATGCACATTAGGATCCTGGTGATAAACTGGCTTTTGCAGTGTCCTGGTTTGGATTTACACATGTTGATATCTTGCTTTCATAAACATGAGCAAGACCTTATCTTTGGATTTGAGAGACATGCATTAGTCTCTGAACTTTCCTTGTCGGTAGAGAACATAGTGCCTCAAATGGCAAGGCAACAGATGAACATACAATACAATTTGTGTTTATAGCATATAATCACTGGTCAAAAGAAGAATTTGGGGACTAAATGATGCTTTTGAGAGTAAAATATTTATTCTAAACGCGCTTAGGTTTTCCTTAACTCTTAATACTACAAATTGGAATATTTCATTGATGTCTGAGTACTTGTAAATGAGAAGTTGTTGTATGTAATCAGATCTTCTCTTTGGGATCTGGTCTTGTGCATGAAGGCACATGACCAGGTCCCAGATGGGCAAGTATCTTGTAATACTTGTCCATGACAAGTATAACAAGATACTACTAAAAGTAAAGTCTGTTGATTGAAGAGCTGCACTAGTTCAGTAGATCAAAAGGAAGTCCAAATAAGAAATAAGAAATTTTGCAATGGTTTGAATCTCATAGCTGACTGTAATTCAAATGGAAAAATTGAAATCTAGCTAAAGGTGGCTTAATTCACTTAAACACTTGTGTTTTCTAGATATTGGAGCGAACTCTGGAGCCTGACAGTTCAGATGAGGAGCCACCTCCAGTTTACTCTCCACCTACATATGACATGCACATTTATGATAGGAAATACCCAGAAGCCCCACCAACACCCCCTCCACGGTAAGAAACAGGGACTTAAGTGTTGTGTGTGTGTGCTTTGTGGTTTTTTTTTTTTTTTTAATGTTTATATCCCCCCTGCCCAGTAAAATACCTCTGTAACAGCTTGAGGCATTATACATTGCCCAAAACAATTAAAGGAACACTTTAAAAACACATCAGATCTCAGTGGGTAAAAAAAAAAATCACTCTGAATATCTATAATGATATGGACTAGATAATTTGTTAGGAATGCAAAAATACCACATTGTTTGATGGAAGTAAAAATGATCTATCTACGGATGGCTGAATTTAAAGACACCTGACAATGGAAAAATATGAAAATTTCATTGCAGCAACTCAAAGCGGTAGTTTGTATGGCCCCCACATGCTTGTATGCATGCCTGACAATGTCGGCATGCTCCTACTGAGACAACAGATGGCGTCCTAGGGGATGTCTACCCAGATCTGGACCAGGGCATCATTGAATTCCTAGAAAAGTCTGATGTGCAACCTGGTGTGGTTGGATGGACAAAAACATAATGTCCCTCAGGTGTGCTATTGGATTCAGGTCAGGCGAGTGTGGGGACCAGTCAATGGTATCAGTTGCTTCATTCTCCAGGAATTGCCTGCGTACTCTTGCCACATGAGGCCAGACAATGTTGTGCACCTGGAAGAACCCAGGACCCACTGCACCAGAGTAGGGTCTGCCAGTGGGTCCAAGGATTTCATCCCAATACCTAATGCCAGTAGAGGTCTTTGCATCCC
The DNA here is from genome assembly GCF_007364275.1 of Archocentrus centrarchus. Lineage (NCBI taxonomy): Eukaryota > Metazoa > Chordata > Actinopteri > Cichliformes > Cichlidae > Archocentrus > Archocentrus centrarchus. Next base: position 4,664,481 of record NC_044358.1, read on the forward strand.
TGCAGGAATCTTTTACTGCCTCTCCAGACCCATCACTGACCCACCACCATACCAGTCATGCTGAACAATATTACAAATGGCATAACATTCTCCAGACCCTTTCACATCTGGCACATGTGCTCAGGCTGAACCTGCTGTCATCTATGAAAAGCACAGGGTGCCAGTGGTAGACCTGCTAATTCTGGTGTTCTATGGCAGATACCAATCAGGATATGCATATGTGACGTATCATGCAACCACCTGGCTAAAGTCCAAAAAAAAAGGTTTTTACTTTTTTTTTTGTTTCATAAAATGTCAGAATTTCTAAATTGGCATGCAATAAAACAAATTTCACATATGTCTTTTTCTATTCATTTTTAACTTGATGTCAAACTGTGTCCATTCTTCGAACTATTGTGGTGTCATAACTATGAAGACAGATCATCAATGATTAAACATCTGACTTAAAATCTCCACTAGGTTTACAAGAAACCATCAATCAGTTACAATCAACACAATGCTATTGCCACAGGCTAATGATGGAAAAGTCCTCATTATCACTAAGTGTTGGGCAGTGAGCACAGGGCCCACTAGAGAACCCTCATGAAGTCTGTTTCTGAATGTTTGGTCAGAGACATTCACTTGAATGACCTGCTAGAGGTCATTTGTAGGGGTCTGTCAGTGCTCATCCTGTTCCTCCTTACGCAAAGGAGCAAATACCAGTCCTGGTGATGGGTTAAGGACCTACTACGGCTCTGTCCAGCTCTCTTAGAGTAACTACCTGTCTCCTGGAATCTCCTCTACGCTCTTGAGACTGTGCTGGGAGACGCAGCAAATCTTCTGGTAATGGCACAAATTGATGGGCAGAAAAAAACAGAAAAGATGAGGAGGGAAAATTTCAGTGGCCTCCACCTGTAAAACCATTCCTGTTTTTTGAGTTTCTCATTGTTGCTACTCTAGTGCACCTGTTGTTAATTTCATTAACACCAAAGCATCTGAAACTGGTTAACAACCTCCTACTACTTAACTGACCAGACCAATATCCCAGAAGTTTAATTAACTTGATGCCACACTGATTAAAAAATGTTCCTTAAATTATTTTGAGCAGTATATTTTTGGGTTGTCATAGTGAACAAAACCAGCAACATGGAAAAGTTCTTTAATTTTGGCTTAAATGTTCTCTTAGACATGAAGATTTTTTTTATTTATTTTTTTGTAGGTCAAAAGACAAGATCACTGTCCTGTCAAGCTAATTTCATATTAGTAATGCAGAATGCATGCTAATTATGACAGATTTTCACATAAAATGAAGTGGTCCACAGGTTAATGGTCAACGTCACTATAATATCAAAATGCAGAAACATTTTTCAGAGGACACGGGTACTTAAAACATCTTCAGATGTCTTAAGTACACATTGATTAATTATAGGCTGTAATAAGCATTAAAATGTTTGAAAAAACAAAGCTCGGTAGCCCACCATTTTTAGAATACACTGCTGGAGACCTTGAAGAAGGTCTTGTTCTTGAAATTCTTCAGAGATAAAACTGGTTCCTGGAAATGTTTTCCAATCCAACTGCACCCCGTTTGTTCAAGTTCATATAAATACATCTATTAAAAATCTTGATGATTTTGAATCTCAGTGACCTTGACCTCAAGATAAAGGTCAAGGTCAGGGGTCCGGTTTTTCTAAAAATCTTGTGAATGCGAACTGGAGAAAGATGCCACCTTGAATTTTTAAATTGTGACCAGAGATGCAGCTACAAAAAATCTTGGGTGATTTAGTTACCATAATGCCAATCATAGAAAGTGACAGTATTCTCAGTGGTTTATATTTATTATAATTTTAGCTTTTCTTATTCTGGGTTCTTACTTAGCATTTGCTTTTGAATTGATATGGTGAATAAAATCACTAAGGCTCATGTGCACCCCAAGATCTACTGAGACCTGGTAATTATGTGTTCTAGAACTTTTTCTGTGCCGCCTAAAGATTCTGCTGCCTTGAGGCTGAGGGGTAGCACTGGTGGCTGATAGTATTTTTAAAACTTCTTGTGATTGCTCTTCAGAACTACATCATAAAAACTTGTAAAACATAATCTAAAAAAAATGGAAGCAGCAAATTGCACGAAAAGCAAACTTTACCTCTGACAAATCTTTTGGCCACAACTATAGTTGTGTTCACCGAAGGTACCTAGACCTTTTAGCCCCAGGAACTTTGTGTTTCCAGCATAGTCTAAAGATTTGTGAAGGCTGGGCAAATTGGTTTGCTGACATATGACAAAGCAGTGTTTGTTTTCACACATTACCATTGACTGTATATGCAGTTGAACAGTTATGCACCAGACTAGACAACAATAACAGCACCATATAAGGCAAGGCATAGTCAGGCAGCACAGACTGATTCACTTTAAATTTAAGTTAATAGTGATTTACTGCCTTGCAAATGGAACACCCAAAATGATGCACTTAAACCGTAAGCAAACAGCACACAGACTTGTCTTTGTAGGTTGCATACCCTTAATCCTTTGTTCTATGTAGCAGAATACCTACGTAAACTGACACATAAACAGTACCATCCCACAAACAGTTCCTTTCCTTTCAGATAGTGTACCTGCCTAAAAGGGTCTTTTGTGGGGGGTCAAATTACCCACCTTTTCATTTGGACCCCGGTCTAAATGATCGATCTAGAGCTTCTTTAAAGCTTCCTAGTTTCTCAAAGTTCTTCCAATGTGGAACTTTGAGGTTTGTATTGACTGCATTGCTTTAAGTGGTCATTTAAAAAAGGAAACTGCATAGGAATTTCCCCAGTTAGCATTAAATGTGAAGGAGAGCCTAGTGGGGATGTCACAGAACCTTCTTGCTGTGAGGGGCATCTCCTTGTTGGCTCTGGCCTTTCTGTGTGGACTTTGCTTTGTGTATTCTGGCTTCGTCTCACAGTCCAAAGGCATGCATGTTAAGTTAATTGTTGACTAGGCACAGAGTGCCTTTCTAGTCTTACCCGTGCACTATGTAAATGCTAGTGTGGGTCAAATTCTGTGCTGCTCCTTGGACATCTGTATCAGCAGCCATGACTGTTCACCTAGTAGTTCTTTACCACCCAGATTTTCAGCACAGTACACTGATGTTGAGATACTGTGATAGTGTGACAGACTGTATAGCAGTATTAGTTTGTATGGCTGTCATATTTTCAAACAATCATCAGGCATTTCCTTATTCAGAGCATTCTTTTCCTGTTGAGAAGTATGGGGAAAAATGGATGTTTCTGGTTTCTAGACCTCCTGTGTATTTGTGAGTGCACAATATAAAGGATGTAAATAATTAATATTAGTTTGAGAGGGGGATAAGTTGATAATGCAATTGGTAGAGTTACTAATCCCTCCTATTACTCCATGGGCTCTCCTAGATTTGAAGCCCAGCCTCCTCCAGGTCACCAGCAGGTCAGAAGCTACCGTAACTGGAACCCGCCTTTGCTTGGAAATCTCCCTGATGATTTTCTACGGATTCTTCCACAACAGTTAGACAGCATTAAGGTAAAAATATGATTCGCTTTTCTTAAGGTCCAATTTATGGCTCCTTTTTTTTTTTTTTTAAATTTATTTATTATAAATGTAAAGTAGTTAAAGAATCATCCTGATTTTTTGTTTTTATTATTATTATAAATGTAAAGTAGTTAAAGAATCACCCTGATTTTTTTTTTATTATTATTATAAATGTAAAGTAGTTAAAGAATCACCCTTTTTTTTTTTTTTTTTTTTAAATCACTGTTAATGTAGCACCCTTTTCAAGGTAAATATCACTAAGTGCTTCACAGCCAAAGTGCTAAAAACATAAAGGGCTAAAAGCAAGTTTAAAAAGATGAGCTAATTTTTAAACAAGACCACAGAGTCCACAGTTCTCAAACTCAGTAGGAAAGGTTCAGACTCTTGGGGCCACTGTTGAAAAAGCTCTGTCACATTTAGTTCTCAGCCTTCTAAGATGCACTGCCATCAGGCCCTGATTATGACCTCAGGGACTTGATGTATACCGGTGCTTGTCCATGTAGGGCTCTGAAAGTCCAAACCAGAATCTTAAAGTGGATCCTAAAATTAATGGGGAGCCAGTGCAACAGAATTTAAAACTGTGTGACGTGGGTATGTAGAAGACTCAGTCAGAAGCCTCACAGTGGCGTTCTGAACAACCTGCAGACATTCATAGGAGGTTTTAAGACAAGTGAAATTGCAGTAATCCAAGATGAAGGCATGAATAACAATCTCCAATTCAGAGCCTGACACCACAGAACTCAAGTGAACCAGAGTTTTGACATTGAACATTGAAAGTGAAATCTGAATCACCCCAGGGTTCCTGATAGAAGACGTGGCGAAAGTGGCAAGGGGACCTAGAGTTTCCATTACCCTGGGCACAAACAAGTACTTCTGTTTTCTCATTATTAAGTTTGAGAAAAGTCTTTCATCCAGCTTTAATATTCTAAGCACCAATGCAGGATATGTAACTTAAAAACATCTTGTGGCTTAACCCTTTATGGGGCAAGGGACTGGGAGGGTGGGGGGAATCGGACGACTGCTTGCTAATTGTGGTAATGGCAAACAGTTCCGATAGCGAACTGGTGAAATTCTCAGCTCGAGACAACAGTGCCTCAGCCTGGCACAGCACCATGCGATCAACCGCTGGCTAGAACCCATTGACTCAACCATGAAGTCCTCTGAATACCAAAGTACTGTATTCTAGAGTTAAATTTGAGGCCATCTGTCCTATAGCTAAAGCTTGGCCAAAATTGAGTACTGCAACAGGACCATGAACCCAAGCACACCAACAAATCTACAACAGAGTGGCTGAAAAAGAAAAGAATCAGGGTGTTGCAATGGTCCAGACATCAACTCGACTGAAATTCTGTGGCATGGCCTTAATGGAATTATCCACAAATGAATGCCTGCAAACCTCAATGCATCAACATTGTAACGATGATTTCATCCACAACATTGTGAAAGACTGAAAGTCATACAGAAAATTACTACATTATTGTTGCTATATCCTATTGAATTGTGTACTCAGTTTCTCATTTTTTGTGGTATTGGATTAGTTTTTGTTTAATAACATGGCATACAGTACCAGTCTAAACTTTTGATTGGTACTGTATGTCGTTGTATTTATTTCATTTTAGAACTTGCTAAAGACCAGATTTTAATGTCCTGATATGTAAAACTACTGTAGTTTACGTCTGTAGTCCCAGAGGTTTGACCCGCATTACCTGTATTGCATCAGATAATAAGATATTTGGTACGTGATGAACATAATGCTCATGATACATCATTGCACAATAGTGGAAGCCTTTAAGCAGGGTTCTAGCCAGCGGTGGATCGCTCGGCTGAGGTACTGCCGTGCTGGGCTGAGAATTTCACCTTTTTACTATTGGAACTGTTCGCTGTTACCACAATTAGCAAGCCGGTGTGGCAGTTAGCACTAGCAAGCACTCGTCCAATACACCCCCACCCCACAGGGGGACCTAGGGGGAATCACGCTTCTCCAATCCGATGGACAAGTCTGGGTTTGCCACTTAACAGGAGAACGTTATTTGTCTGACTGCATTGTGCCAAGTGGAAAGTTTGGTGGACGGGGGATTATGGTGTTTGGTTGTTTTTCAGTAGTTGGGCTCTGCCCCTTAGTTTCAGTGAAAGGAATTAATGTTTCAGCATACCAAGACATTTTGGACAATTTCATGATCCCAGTGCACAAAGCAGGTCCATAAAGACATGGATGAGTGAGTTTAGTGTGGAAGAACTTTACTGGCCTGCACAGAGTTCCTGACCTCAACGTGACAGAACGCCTTTAGGATGAATAAGAGCGGAGACTGCGAGCCAGACCTTCTTGTCCAACATTAGTGTCCGACCTCACAAATGTGCTTCAGGCAGAGTGATCAAAAATTCCCATAAACACTCCTAAACCTTGTGGAAAGGCTTCCCAGAAGAGTTGAAGCTATTCTAGCTGCAAAAGGTGGGCCGGCATATTAAACCCTCTGGATGGGATGTCACTCAAGTTCCCATGCGTGCGAAGGCAGACGAGTGAATACTTAAGGCAATATATCCAGTCTACGTTTTTAACAATGACAAAGCTTTAGTGGTGCTCATATATTCATACATTTTTATTTTTAACTAACCAGATTCACTGTTTCCCAATCTATAATTTAAGTATGGCTTAGACTATTCTACCCTAGTTAAGGAAACACAAGACAGAATGGGGTGATCTGGTTAGCAGCAGTTGAAATTTAAAAGTAAAAATGAGGCTCACCAGCATTGGTTGAAATGGATGTGGAGCTGCTAGTATATTTATAAGTATGTTACATAAAGTCAAATAACCCCTCTTGTTTATTTTTTTTTCAACAGAGCTCTCAGAATAGTTTATCTCAGCCATCATCATCATCCTCCTCTTCAGTTTCTTCAGTAAGTCAGTGGACAGCGCAGTCTGGTTCTGGGTCAGCTGCAGGAACCGCTGGAGGTCCTGGTTCAACAACAGGAGCTACAGAGCAAGACAAGAAACTGAAACAGTATCTGGAAGATGAGCGTATTGCGCTGTTCCTGCAGAACGAGGAGTTTATGAGAGAGCTGCAGCGCAACCGAGAGTTCCTCATTGCCTTAGAGAAAGGTATTACTATGCACACTGTACACAGAGAAATTTTGCCATTGATGTCAGTATGAGCTCATCAGCTGTATTGCCTTTTGTGATCTTTTATTGTACACAAGGATATTACTTGCCTGAAGTATTGGAATTTAAACAATACTTGAGGCTACAGGATGCTTTACAGTTATACTGAAGTGCTGTCAAGTCCTTTTGAATAATTTTTTGCCCCTTCCCTGATTTCGTATTTTTTGCATGTTTGTCACACACTCAGATCATCAAACTAATTAGACAAAGAACCTGAGTTAATACAAAATGCATTTTTTAAAATGATTTCATTTATTAAGGGGAAAAAAAAGCTATCCAGGCCTACCTCATCCTGTGTGGAGAAAGAAATTGCCCATAAACCGAGTAACTGGTTTTGCCATCTTTGGCAGGAAGAACTTACAATCAAGCATTTGTGATGACTGGCAGCGAGTCTTTCACATCACTGTGGAGAAATTTTGGCCAACTCTTCTTTGGAGAGTTTTAATTGAGCCACACTGTAGGTTCAGTTTTTTGGACGTGTTTTAAGATCATTTTTTGAGCAGTGGAGTTTCTGTTGTGTTTCGGATCATTGTCCTGCTGCATAAGTCAAGTGCACGTAAGCTTCAGGGCATGAACTGATGGCAGGACATTATACTTCAGGATTTTCTGCTAGAGAGTAGAATTCATGGTTCCATCAAAAGTTGTCCAGGCCCTGAAGCAGTAAAGCAGCCCCTGAGCATCACACTACCATCACCATATTTGACTGTTGGTATGATTATTTCATTTTTTATTGAAATGTGTTAGTTTTACGGAAGATGTAACAGGGAACAAACCTTCCAAAAAGTTCAACTTTGGTCTCGTTATCCCACAGAATATTTTCCTAAAAGTCTTGAGGATCATCGGTATGTTTTTTGACAAGTGTGACATGACCCTTTGTGTTCTTATTGATTAGCAGTGGTTTTCGCCTTTGAACTCTAGATGCCATTATTGCCCAGTCTCTTTCTTATTGTTAAATCAATGAGCACCCACCTTTATTGAGGCAAGTGAGACTTCTTCTGGGTTATAATGAGCTGCCTGGAAGATTAATTACCAATCGCTTTTAGGTAACAACAACTGTGTGTATTTCTCTCCAGCGTGAGTGTCACAACTCACTTCATACAATCTGTGTTTAATCAGTACAAAATGGGGATATGACTGTGCCACTTACACACCTTCACCATGGCCTTGAACATATCCAGAAAAGACTGTGGGTCATCTGCTTCTCCCGTCTTATGAAGTGTGATGGATGTGGGAAGTGGTGGTTGCTAAACCGGTGACCCAGATCGAGCCACCAGGTTTTCCAGCACTTGGGTGCGAGGCTCGGCCTGGGCCTGCAACGGCTCAAACTGTTGTCGCTACCCTGGTGCCTGTTGTTAGTGCATGGTGGCCAATTCAGCCATCATTTGCCCCAGTACTTGCACCAGCTGCATTTCAGATATTTTCATTGTTGGGAACTGTTGGGTGCCAATGTAATGTGCTTGTTACTCTAGATCCCCAACACACACAGGATACAAGATTTTCAGATCAGGTTAACTCTTTTATCTAACTTCATTCAGTGCTTTTGTACTGCTGCCTGGTCAGCTACGGTGTATGGCACCAGCTTTCTCACTGTCAGCTCCTCTCCTCCTGCCACACACACCAGTCCCAGTGTGCTACTGCATAAAATAGAGGGGCATAATTAGCTAATACGTGCCAGTTGTGGCAATCAGCCTCCCCTGATGCTGCCCCCTCAACCCACAGTGCCAACCCTCCCCTGCAGCTGAGCCACAAACCAAACCCTGCCACCACATCACCATTTTAAAACTGCACTTTGCATTTACTTCAGTTATCTCTGTCTAATACTAATTTAGTTTGACCGGGTTAAACTGTTAGTTTATTTGATGTGAAAAATGTATGATAAATATGCCCCAAAAAAAGAAATCAGGAAGGAGACGAATACTTTTTCACAGCACTGTATGTCCTGCCATCAGTAGTTTTTCACCTCTAGAACCTTTTTCAGACATGAAATGGTCAAGGTCACTACCCTTATCAATCTGTTAAAGTTATAATTTATCCTTTTGAATTTGGGGTTAAGTTTTTATTATTAGGGCCCGAGCACAAAGCGTGTGAAGACTCTTTTGCAATCATTTTTTATTTATTTATTTATTTTTTTAGGATAAATGAGTCATCTTTTTGAGGTCCTAAACCTACTTAAAACCTCATGAAATTTTGCACACACATCAAGTCTCATGAAAATTTACAAATTTTATTGGTTTTGGGCACAGGTACTCCAAAATGGCTCTGTAGAGCCACCTATAGTGTTACAACAGATATCCAATCTGGACCAACCTTCTCAAACAGGATACAATTCTGCCCCTGAATACAGCCATATGACTCTATTTAATGATAGTTGCAGTGCCATATACTGGGAACTGGAACCATCATGTTTTATACTTTGATGTACTGCTTTTCCCAGTTTTACCCAGTCCGACTCAGAGGCGGTCTGAATAAGCATCAGACCTTGATGATGATTCAGTGCGAAAATTGTGAGTTTTCATTTAACGGCACACCCTGTTGGCAAGCTGATTTGCCATGAAACAGGAAAGCTTTCAGGTTTGATTGCTCCAACATTGTACCAACATTGGGTCACACTCATCACGCTACCAAGTGGCAACAGAAAATCAGCAGTAGACTGATAATAATCATCCCCTGAGCATGAAATTTTCATTGATGGGTGCAGGCATTATATACAACAGCATGACATGTAATTAGCGGGCACTTGCCAATGCCACCCAGCGGGCTTAGGAGACATTCAGTAGCTGAATGACACAACATCCAAGTAACCTACCGGGCTAAAAACATTAAGGTTACCCTGTGACGCTCCTGACCATAGCAACCATGAATCATCACACAGCTCGACATGCACCTGGGTGCAAAGGCTCTTGTCGCGGCTTGCAGCTTTAATTATTCTTCTTATTATTAAGTAATTAAGTCAACACTCTTGTTCCACATGTGTAAATGTGTTCAAGTTGTTATGCTGCCATGTGATGATGCAGTAAAGCAGTTATCTTGAAAGACTAACATCACCATAATCCAGCACATGCATAAAGGTGGAAGCAATGAGTCCCTTTCTTGCCTCAAAAGACAGACAGGACTTGACTCTGCATTCAGAACAAGTTTTAAATCACACAGTATGCCCTATGCTGTATTAAAAGCTGACTGTAGCTGACAGAGGGCCTGGTTAGAACCAGATGCTGAGCAGTACAATGCCATATCATCTGCATAAAAATGAAAGTTTGCTCTAGCGGTGATATGACCGAGGTCATTTATAGATAAAATAAGTAACAGTGGTCTTAGAACCGAACCCTGTGGCACTCCTTTTGTTAGATTAAACAAGTTAGAAGTAATTCCTTCTACCTGCACACACTGAGACCTGCCTCAATTTGTAATTATTCATCAGGTATAAATGGATGAACTACTTCTTAAAAATTGACTTTGCAGATGCGAGGAATTAAATATACCTAAGGATTTTGTTAAAGCCCAAGAATACACATGGTGTGCTTTGGTGAGGACCACTGAATGTACACAACTGTTTTCATGAAAACTAGAAGGCTAGAAGCCTGTCTTCATTCTCCTCAAAATAAAAGACAAAGTAATGTCTAATTTGATTCAAAAAACATGAACACAATACTGTTGGCTATAAATTGCGAACACTATGTACAGTTCAGAGTTCTCCTGTGAATGGATACTTCTGGCTGGCCACACCGTCTCACCATTCGCAGTCACCATGGGCTAGACTCGCCATCACAGACTGAAGATGTCTATAAAACCAATCGGGACTTCCACACAGAATTCTCTCGAGTTCTTGTTTATCTTCTTGGATTTATTTATTATAAGCTTATTTCTTGTTGTCTTCAGTTATGTACTGGCTGATTCTCAGCACTATCAAAGTCAGAGTGAAGAGATCGCTGTGGCATGTGCTCATAAAATGTGCATTGCGTGGGCGCACTCTACTGGAACAAAACAAGTATTGCGGCTTAGATCACATAAACAGGCTTAGTAGTACAATACTTCATATGGGTTACAGCAGCATTTAGAATTTCACAAATTTCAGCAGAATTGCCATAATCATGGTTTCAAGCTAAGCCTGTATTGACACAAGCTGTTTGTATCTGTAGTGGCTCTCTAAATACTGTTCTGTTGAAATGGATGCTCCATAATAGAGCATGATGTGCCACCGTTTTTTGAGACATTCCATTGAAGTTATTATCTTTTGTGAGTCTCCTGGATTAAGATAGGGAGCATAAAATATCTTCATGATACATCCAGCACAGTTTACCAGTTTATAATAGCTAAACCATCGGGCTGCAATAATCAAATGGATGGTATGTTTTAGAAACCCCCTTATCAGGGGTACAGCTTGATGCTCTGATACACTGTGTGATTCACACTGGTGAATTTGGAGATACTGAATACTCCCATGTCTTAATAGAAGGTTGACTGTAAGGCTTTTTTTTAATTCACTGTCACCACAGATGTGGAAATAATTTTTTACTGTACCACTTGTACAAGTTTCTTTCAGAACTTAGCTCTGCCATCTTAGCAGTGGTTTAGTAATGGTTCTAGATTTCTGTTTGTTTGGTTTTGGTTTGACAGTATATCTTTATTTTATGTGGATTTACATCCCTGAACTTATTATTTGGACTCCCTTCCAAAAGTATTGAAACAGTGAGGCCAATCCCTTTATTTTTGCTGTAGACTGAAAAATTTGGGGTTTGACCAAAAAAAAAAAAAAATCAGTATGAGACAAAAAAAAATCAACATTGCAGCTTTTATTTCCAGGTATTTACATCTAGATCTGATTCAGTTCAGAATATAGCACCTTTTGTCTGAAGCCACCCATTTTTCTTGTGATCAAAAGTATTGGAACTTGTGATTGATGGGTGTGTTTTTTGTTGCCTGGATGTGTCCTGTTTAAATTGATTTGCCTGTGTAGACTGTGCGTTTATAGTTAAAGGAGTAACCAACAAACCAGAGAGCTGTCTATGGGTGAAGAACAAGCAATTCTGAAGATGAGAGAAGATGAAAAATGAATAAGGGCCAGTGCACTGGCCATAGCCAGGACAATCATTTGGACTGTCCTGAAGAAGGAAGTCGCTCTTGTGTACTAAGTAACAGATGTTGAACAGGTAGACCGAGGAAAACGACAGCAGTTGATGACAGAAACATTTTAAGTGTTGTAAAGAAAGACCCTAAAACAACTGTTAGTGACATCAGCAACAACCTCCAGAGGGCAGGAGTGAAGGTATCACAACCTACTGTTCACAGAAGACTTAATTAACCAAAGGACAAGAAGTACAGAGACAAGCCTCAGAAATTCTGGGACAAAGTTTTATTGACTGATGACACAAAGATGAACCTTTGCCAATGTGATAGAAAAGCTAAAGTTTGGAGAAAGAGAGGATCTCCTCATGATTCCAAACATACAAAGCTCATCTGTGAGAAACTGTGGTGATGTCATGCTTGGGCTTGCATGCCATCTTCTGAGCTGGGCTTATTAATCTTCATTGATGAGGTCACACATGGCAGCAGTACAGTGAACTCAGAAGTCTGCTGAAACATTTTGTCAATTTAAAGAAAAATGCAACCAAACTGAGATCCTTCATCATAGATAATGACCCAAAACACACTGGAGCAAAAATGCAAAGGAGTTCATCAGAGGCAGGAAGGTCAGTCTCCAGACTTAAACCCTACAGAGCATTTTACCTGATAAAGTGTTTAGGGACAGGCTCAGAAGGTCAGGGGTTCGATTCCTGGCTACTCCAGGCTACATGCCAATGTATCCTTGGGCAAGATACTTAACCCCAAGTTGCTCTCCGACCGTTCCGTCGGAGTGTGAATGTGTGTGGATGTTATATAATTAAAAAGCACTTAGCTTAGTTAACATGGAAGTGCTTGTATGAATGGGTGTGCATGGGTAAATGTAAAAAACGTGTTGTATAAGCGCTTTGAGTGCTCTGACTGAGTAGAAAAGCGCTATATAAGAACTAGTCCATTTACCATTTACCATAAAGAGGAGACTGAAGGGAGTAAAACAACACCTGAAAGAGGCTGTGGAAAAAGCCTGGAAAAGCATCACAAAAGAAGAATGCAAAAGTTTAGTGATATCATTGGTCACAAACTTGATACAGTTTTATCTGTTTTGCTCACAAGGAAAATGGGTGGGTTCAGACAACAGGTGCTATCTTCTGAACTATTTATCAGATTCAGTCAAACCCAAATGTTTTCAGACTACAGCAAAAATAATGGGATCAGGCCGTACGTGCCGTACGTGCTTTTGTCTAGCAGGTCTGTTTAGAAGTTCTGAAACACAATTATGGTGTCTCAGGTGTTTAACAAAGGATGATTTATTGGGAAAAGTATGAATTTCATATTCCTATAAGGAGAAAACAAATGACCTGTGTGAGACTGTCTGAGACAACTTTAGTGACTCTAAAAGTAAGGCTTTAACAATCCTAACTTAATTGTTAGCACATTTAGAATCTGTGACAAGTTGAACAACATGAACAGGAAAGGGAACAAATGTTTGTCCAATACCTGACTTGATTGGTCATGTTTTATGTGAGACAGTTTAATACAATTTAATGCTTTTCTGGGATGAAAATACTGCATTTAGCCAAGCTTGGGTATGGCAAACTAACTAAAGCAAGCTTGGTGGTTGTACAGTGAGCCAGAGCTTTAACTGTTTTCCTTTCCCAGCAGAAATTGAGATGGAGATTTAGAATTTGGGTCATTATACCATGCCAGAGCTCACCACATCTTGGTTACGTACATTAGTGGTCATAATATCTGCTCTCTTTTTAGATCGCTTGAAGTATGAGTCAAAGAAATCAAAGTCCAATCATTCATCTAGCATGGAGAATTCCACAGGTAGATATCACTCATCAAGCTTTCTCTGCTAAACTACTTTGAGCTGTGTCTAACCTACTGAATGCTGGTTTGTGTGTGTTTGTGTATTCACTGTGTTGGGTGCATCAAGAATTTGTGCTACAGATACCATGCTATAAATATTTGATATGTTTGATGTTCGTGTGCATAAGTGTATTGTGTGCCAGTGCTTCTGTGTCTGTGTGCAGGAGAGCAGTACTCTGCTGCTTCCATGGAGGCTATCTCAGATGATGCGCTCTTCAGGGACAAACTCAAACACATGGGCAAATGTAAGTCTGCTGATTTAAAATGTATACTAATAATATTGCATTCGTGTTTAAGGTCATTTTCTAGTTTAATTGAGCAGGAGGTTTTCTCACCTTCAGCCACAAGAAAGAAGCTGTTTGAAATTGCCAGAACATTTTCAGAAAAGACAAAGAGAAGAAAGTCAAAAAGGAGGACGCTCCTGAAGCATCATTCGTATCCTTTATGTAAACTTGGTCAGGCTAATGTTCTTGTATTATTATTATTTATTTATTTTTTATTGTTCATGTTGTGAGGCAGTACAGTAGCTACAAAATATTTGGTCAAAACTAGGAATGTGTGCTAACAGCCACTTTTTAAAATAAAAGTTAAAAAGAATGAATCTGGTATTGTATTGTTAAATTTTTTTAGTATGGCTAGACAAAAGAATTTTGAACTGTTGATGCTATTTATTGTTATGTACTGTACAGCAGTTTCTTTTCACTGCTGTTAAGTTTTTCTCTAAAGCCCATTGTCCAGTAATCATGACTAGTGTTATCGTATTGTGCAGTCATTAAGAGTAGATGAACAGGTGTCACTAATCACATGCCTGGGGACGAGGGGACGAGGGGGATGACTCACCAGGGTGTACTCCAACTATTGGGGGCTCACACTCCTGAGGCTCCCAGTAAGGTCTATGCCAGGGTTCTGGAAAGGAGGGTCCGTCCATTAGTCGAACCTCTGATTCAAGAGGAACAATGCAGTTTTCATCCTGGTCGTGGAACGCTGGACCAGCTCTTCATCCTTTTGAGGATATTCGAGTGTGTGTGGGAGTTTGTCCATCCAGTCTACATGTGTTTTTTGAGAAGGCATTCGACCGCATCCCTCAGGGTATCCTGTGGGAGGTCCTGTGGGAGTATGGGGTGTGTGGCCCATTGTTGTGGGCATTTCAGTCCCTGTACAACCGCAGTCAGAGCTTGGTCCGTACTACCGGCAATAAGTCAGACTCATTTCCAGTGGGTGTTCCACTTTGCCAGAGCTGCCCTTTGTCACCGATTCTGTTCATAATTTTTATGGACAGAATTTCTAGGCGTAGCCAAGTGGTGGAAAGCTTCTGCACTGGTGGCCTCAGAATCTCATCTCTGCTCTTTGCAGAGTGCCCATTCCAGCTCAGGGACGAGTTGCTGCCCCAAATTGGAGGAGTTCAAGTATCTCAGGGTCTTGTTCACGAGTGACGGGAACCGGAGATTGACAGACGGATTGAGGCTGTGTCTGCAGTGATGCGGATGCTGCATCAGTCTGTCGTGGTAAAAAGGGAGCTGAGTGTGATGAGCTGGGAGAGGGAAGCCCGGGCTTCTCTGCTTAGGCTGCTGCCCCCGCGACCCGGCCCCGGATAAGGCGAAGAAAATGGATGGCCTAACCACATCAATCAAGGCTCGGTTCATAAATGGGAGACATTCTTCACTAATGTCATTAGTGAAAGTACAAACGGGTCACTGTTTTTACCCAGTATTTGAATTCAAAATCAAGGGCAGTTGTGAGCCAGGAGGTACCAATTGGAAGATCGGTCACTCTCCAGGAGGAACAATGCGGTTTTCGACCTGGTCGCGGAACGCTGGACCAGCTCTTTATCCTCTCAAGGATATTCGAGTGTGCGTGGGAGTTTGCCCAACCAGTCTACATGTGCTTTGTGGACTTGGAGAAGGCATTCGACCGTGTCCCTCGGGGTGTCCTTTGGGAGGTCCTGCGGGAGTATGGGGTGTCTGGCCCGTTGTTGCGGGCCATTCAGTCTTTTTACAACCGCAGTGAGAGCTTGGTCCGTATAGCCGGTAATAAGTCGGATTCATTTCCTATGGGTGTTGGACTCCGTCAGGGCTGCCCTTTGTCACCAATTCTGTTCATAATTTTTATGGACAGAATTTCTAGGCGTAGCCAGGTGGCGGAAGGCTTCTTCCTTGGTGGCCTCAGAGTCTCATCTCTGCTTTTTGCGGATGATGCGGTTCTGTTGGCTTCATCAGGGGGTGGCCTCCAGCTCGCAGTGGAACGGTTCGCAGCCGAGTGTGAAGCGGCCGGCATGAGAATCAGCACCTCTAAGTCTGAGGCCATGGTCCTCAGCCGGAAAAAGGTGGAGTGCCCTCTCCGGCTCAGGAACGAGTTCTTGCCCCAAGTGGAGGAGTTCAAGTATCTCGGGGTCTTGTTCACGAGTGATGGGAGAAGGGAGCGGGAGATCGACAGACGGATCGGGGCTGCAGTGATGCGGACGCTGCACCGGTCTGTCGTGGTGAAGAGAGAGCTTAGTGTAAAAGCGAAGCTCTCGATTTACTGGTTGATCTACGTTCCTACCCTCACCTATGGCCACGAGCTTTGGGTAGTGACCGAAAGAATAAGATCGCGAATACAAGCGGCAGAAATGAGTTTCCTTCGAAGGGTGGCTGGCCTCTCCCTTAGAGATAAGGTGAGGAGTGCGGCCATCCGGGAGGGGCTCAGAGTAGAGCTGCTGCTCCTCCACATCGAAAGGAGCCAGTTGAGGTGGCTCGGGCATCTGATTAGGATGCCTCCTGGCCGCCTCTTGGGTGAGGTGTTCCGGGCATGTCCCACTGGGAGGAGGCCCCGTGGTAGACCCAGGACACGCTGGAGGGATTATATCTCTCGGCTGGCCTGGGAACTCCTTGGGGTCCCTCCGGATGAGCTGGAGGAGGTGGCTGGGGAGAGGGAAGCCTGGGCTTCTTTGCTTAGGCTCCTGCCCCCGCGACCTGGCCCTGGATAAGCGGGAGAGAATGGATGGATGGTCACTCTACCCCCGACTCCTCTGGTTTGCATGTCGAAGTATCCTTTGGCAAGATACTGAATCCTACGATGCCCCTAATCCATAGATTGGAGTGTGTGCATGAATGCCAGCTGAAGTGCTTAAAGGCATAGAATGAAAGTCCTGTATGCAGGATTGGGTAAATGAGACTTATAGTAAAAAGCATTGCAAAGCACTATATAAGTACCATTCCAAAATACATGATGAATAAACACAGTAAGAAAAAATTATATTTAACTATGCAGTATGGAAATAGGTAATTCCCTCCTTTCTGAGACACTGTACAGTTGAAATAAAGTTTGTATTTGCTTAATATTTTGTTATATTAATATGACATGGTTCAGTTAGATTTCTTCGATATCTGGTAAGAATATCCTTCAAAGTTCTACTTTTTACTTTTGAGTATATTTAAGAACCTGTACCTTTTTACTTTTACTTGAATAAAGGAGCTGAATCAGTATTTCAGCTTTTAAACAAGTATCTAAGTGACAAATGTGTGTACTTTTGCCACCTCAGGTGGACAAGTTAAATTCATATGGAGGTCATCATATTTGTTATTAACTAACCATGCATAAGCCTCCATAATTAGATTCATTTCTCCATCTTTGTGAGTGTCTGAACTGTGAGAGATTGATCTGGCTTGTGAAGCTTGAGTTTTGAAGCTCTTAACTAAGCTCTTTTCCAGCTTGGGCACAGCCAACTCTACAGCCAATCTTCTTGATGATGTAGAAGGACACCCCTGTGGTAGGAAATCACGTGAACCATACAGTGCCTAACATGTTGATTTTTGTTGCTATAATACAGAGTTGTGGCTTCCTGGTTAGCATATCTTAAGGTTCTGACCTTAGACACCAGGTAATGGTTAAAACATAAAGCAGCCTGACAATGCTTCTGCTTTTTTCCACCCTTACAGTGAGAGACACAGATAGCTGAGCTACATTTTAATTTTATAGTCCTGTTTCTAAGAGCAGGGTTGCCTGAGGTCACTGGGTAACACAGATTGTGGCTGGCACGGTCCCAGTTTGAAGAAGCAGATAAGGACTAGTACAGAACTTAAGAAATGTAATGCTGTCAATAGGTTTGGCAGCAAAATGTGTTTTAGCCGCCTCCAAGTATCAGCCTATATCAGTTCAGTTAAAACATACGGTGGAGTGCAAAAGTGTTGAGCTACTCCTCATTTCTTTATATTTTGCTTTGAAGGAGTCAGGCTTTCTTGTAATTTTTTTTAAAGTGGTCTTGAGTAGTTCTCCAGGTGTTCATAAGGTCTTTGACTGCTTTTCACTTGACATAGGCCCTGATGCATCTGAACTCCCCAGTTGATTCATCTGCTGTTCATCAAAACCTCATCAGAAATGGTCTCAGTGGAAAGGTAGCTGTTATTCTTAAGGAGGGGAATTGGAGAGAAAAGGCTGGGGTGTCCCAAATTACAGAAGAACTGGACTGAAAGAGGTTTTTTGCTTTTATTGGATAGTGAACAGTGAAGACAGAAAGGAACGTGGAAAGAGAGACAGAGGGGTAGGAAAGGGCCACGGGTCGGAGGTGAACCCGGACCATCTGCACCGCAGTCATGTGGAGTACATGGTTGCCTGTTCAACCACGGAGCCACCCTGGTGCCACATATAACAGATTTTATGTGGAATGATGAATCTAAATTTGAAATTTGTGGTTCAAATTATCAGGGGGTAGTAAAACACAGTGGAGGTTCTGTCATGGTCTTGGGACTCTTCTTTAAATTGATGGATGGATTGATGAATGCAGAAAAAGACTGTCAGATTTTGATCCACCGTGTAATACCATCTGGAAAGAATCTGATTAGCAGCGGCTTCATTTTTTTTTTTTTTTCCCAGCATCCCAAACACATAGCCAAAGCATACTTGGATAGAAAACACACAATGGAATATATCAGTCATTGAATAACCTCTCCATAGCCCACACCTCAACATTATTGTGTGGTATCTTAACAGAGAACAGAACAAAAGACACCCAACATTCAAAGAGGAGCTTTGGAATATCCTTCAAGAACCCTGGAAAACTGTTCCTGAAGGCTACTTAAAGAAATTACAAGAAAGCTTTCCCAGGAGAGTTCAGGCTGTATTGAAGAATAAAGATGGTCATACCAAATATTGACTTTCAGGGTTGTTAGAATTGTACAAACTCTGTTTTTGCCCTATATACTGCATTTCCATTTATGTTTGCGCATGTTTAAATAAATTGCTGTGTCCATGTTCCCAGCAAAATATAAAGAAATCATGGGTGGCGCAGGACTTTTGCACAACACTGTAAAGCCAACATTTATCTTACCCCTGCTGAAACGCATTAAAATGAATGCACTTTTTGTTTTGTTGTTGTTTGGCAACACTGTCTGTCTTAAGCCTTTGGCCAGATTCACGTGTGGGCTTTGAGAAATTGGGTGATGCTTTAATTCTTACCCAAAAGATGTATCTGTAGTATTACTTGAAGTACTGTTTACACAGTTACTGATACTAACAGTTAAACACTAATAAAACCTGTATGTTCTGCCAGTGTCATAAAGTTGTTTTTACACCTCCATTTTGTACTGGGATTGTTAATAAAATAAGTAAATCTTTTAGGTGTGTATGTAAACCATTCATATGCTTTTGTGTGTGTCCAGAGGAAGAAGGGCAGCCTAGAAGAGCAAACACTCAGGAAGAAACTGAAAAACGCAGTGAGCCAATATTATGGTAAGACTGTCTTTTGCGATTTGGAGGCCCCTTCATATGAATCCGTTTATAGAGACCATTTGATAGAGCCTGCAACATGATGGGAAAGATGCTCTGTGATCAAGTAAATGGCTGGTAATCTGCATCTAACTATCCTGATAGACCTGATAGGTCTTCTTAGGATGTGGGGCCTGTGTCCAAAATAACACATGTGCTAAAAATGCAGAACTACTTTTTCTCACTCGTAACTTACACGCACGACCACCACCTTGCTCCAGCAGCATTTCATTTTTAGGGTGGGGGATCTCAGATGTCTGCCAAGGATAGCATCTTTTTTTAAGCATATCTTTCTTGGAGAAGTGTAGTGGTACCGATTTTCAAGATCGAGGGTGACGTTCAGAGCTGTAGCAACCACAGAGGGATAAAACTGATGAGCCTTACCATGAAGAAATGGCAAAGAGTTGTTGAAGCTAGGTTAAGAAGAGGGGTGATGATCAGTGAGCGGAAGTATGGCTTCATGCCAAGAAAAAGCACTGCAGATGTGATGTTTGAGAGTGTTGATGGAGAAGTATAGAGAAGGGCAGGAGTTGCACTGTCTTTTGTGGAGCTACAGAAAGCATATGAGTAGGGTGCCAAGAGAAGAACTGTGGTATTGTATTAGAGTTAGAAGTGGCAGAAGAATGTGAGGCTGGTATAGCGAGACAGTGGTGAGGTGTGTGGGAGGAGTGACAGATGTGTTCAAGGTGGGAGTGGAATTACATCAGCCATCTACCCTGAACTCTTATTGTTTGCAATGGTGTTGGACAAGCTGGCAGATGAGATCAGGCAGGAGTTCTCCATGGACTATGACATTTGCAAATGACACTGTGGCCTGTAGTGAGAGTAGGGAGCAGGTGGAAGAGAGCCTGGAGAGGTGGAGATATGCTTTGGAGAGAAGAGGACTGAAAGTCAGAATACATGTGTGTGAAGGAGAGAGAGACAGGTGGAAAGGTGAACATGCAAGGAGTAGAGAGAGTGAAGGCAGATGAGTTCAAATACCTGAGATCAACCATTCAAACCGTCCAACGTATCAGACAGTTCAATTCAACTTTATTTATATAGCACCAAATCACAACAACAGTTGTCTCAAGGTGCTTTGTATTGAATAGAATAGAATGCCTTTATTGTCATTATACAGGATGTACAATGAGATTGTAGGTAAAGACCCTACAATAATAAAGAGAAAACCCCAACGATCAGATGACCTCCCTATGAGCAAGCACTTGGTGACAGTGAGAGGGAAACCTCAGGCTCAGGGAGGGGGCAGCCATCTGCTGTGAGCAGTTGGGGGTGAGGGGAGGGAGACAGGACAAAAGGTATGCTGTGGAAGAGACAGTTTAATAATAATTAATGATTAAATGCAGTGTGGGATATAAACACAGAGAGGTTGAAAAGAGGTGAGTGAAGAAGAAACACTCACTGCATCGTGGGAACCCCCCCAGCAGCCTACGCCTATTGCACTATATCTAAAGGAGGGTTCAGGGTCATCTGATCCAGCACTAATTACAAGTTTTATAATAAGGAAAATTTTGAGCCTAATCTTATACAGTGCACAAAAGAGCTGAAGAAGGTGGCTGGGGGGAAATGAGTGTCTGGGGTGATTTATGACAGAAGGATGGCAGCAGGAGTGAAAGGGAAGGCGTACAAGATGGTAGTGAGGCCTGCTGTTGATGAATGGTTTGGAGACATGGCACTAACACAAAGGAGGCTGAGCTGGAGGTGGTTTCATTGGGAGTGACCTGGATGGGCAGGATTAGAAATGATTTATATCATAGAAACAGCTCAATTTGAGAAATTTGGAGACAAAGTTAGGCTGAGATGGTTTGGACATGTGCAGAGGAGGGATACTGGATATATTGGACAAAGGATGTTGAATATGGAGCTGCCAGGCAGGAGAAAATGATGAAGACAACAGAGAAGGTTTATGGATGTAGTGAAGGAGGATATGCAGAGGGTTAGTGTGACAGAGGAGGGTGCTTAGGGACAGGGTGATCTGCTGTGGCGACTACTAAAGGGAGTAGCTGAAGGAAGTGTAAAGCACCTGATCACTTTCTGTAGTTCTCAGCACTTAGACTTTTAAAAGCTTTTAAATAATGCATAGACAAAACCTTGTTGTTTTATATTGGATAAAATAATAATCATCCAGCTCTCTGTTTTTCAGATCCTCCCGTGCTGCTCCATATCGGTGACCAAGGTGACTACAGCGTGACCCATGGGCGATGGTTTTGCAGCTCCTGTTCCCACTTACTCAATTTACCTTTATCCGAATCAGCTGATTTTAAGAGACCCGCACCCACACTTGGAGAGAGGAATCGGACTGTACCCAGCCCTGGCCTCACAATTTGTAAATGCATAATCTCTGTATTATAACATTTTGTTGATATATCATTTTAAATATAAAGGAAAACACATTAGTTCTTACGGTATTTGTTGATGGCTTCCTTTTAATATGCTGACAGGAACACTAGTGTAGTGATGATCTTTCCATATGAACCCTTGATACTTTTCCAGTCCTGTACAGTAACAGACTGTATGTGGATCCCTCAGGCTAGGCATTTCAAATCCAAAGTGTGTACATGCATCTTTATATATAGAAAACCATGTTTTTTTTTGTTTTGTTTTTTTAAACCTTGTTTTCTCAAGCAGATTGTAAAATTGAGCTTTTTTTGATTGTCAGGAGTTATGTAACTGAATTTCTTCTGTGTCCAAATATTGTGGCCATCTGTAGCTGCCTAAATGTCAAAATGGCTCCATGGCCAAAATAACCATGAGGCTGTCTTTTAAAGGGTGGTGTTCTGGCAAAGCAGGGGACTGCAGGGTATGGAGCAGTTTAGTAGTTTTCTTTGATTGGCAAGGTGAAACATTTCTTTTTATTTTCAGTGGATTGTTTATTGTTTTAGTACTAAAGGTACTGTGCTGTTCCAACATTAACCTATGGTGACAGACTACAAGCTGTCAAGCCAGAGACAACATCAGCATTCTTATTAAGCTCCATAAGGTTCACAGGTTGAGTTTGGCGTTGGTTGCTGCCATCTTGGGTTTTTGGGGGTTCTTTTTTTTTGGTTTGTTTGTTTGTTTTGGTGGCGTGAGGCCTGTTGTTGGTAAGTTACAGAGGAATCAGTTTCTAATCAGGTGCCAAGTTTCCAGAACTCTTGCAATAATCCCAAAGACATTTTTGAGAGCTATTACAGAAATAAGAAATATCACTTGGACTGCTTTGCCATATCTTTCAGCAAATCATATTTTTGTCTTTGTCATCTCCTTAACTGAAGGACAACATATTTGTAAATGATGGTGCTATGAACAATGATAGAGTTTGATTTCCAACAAACTGGGGGGGATGTGAAATGTGATGGGTGAACAAAATGAAAAAATGCACATCAAAACTTTCTGTTTTTATTTATCTGTGTAGCTATGAAACTACTGTGGAAGTGTAATGCTGGGAAGAACAAAAGAAATCAAGCAAACAATGTGTAACTTAAGTGTAGACAGCTTTAATTTAACAAAAGGGTTTAACAGAAGTGTTGCATTAACTGTTCAGCAATTTGCCATTTTCAGAGGCTCAAATTGGCAACCAGTTTCAGGACCAGATGAGGCCTGTTCCCTTATTATTGCATGGCACAGTAATCAGATAAAAGCTCTAGATATGATTCCAAGTGTTGAACTTGTATTTGATATCTTTTTGCTTGAGCCCTCAAAATGAGGTTCACAGAGCTTTTAATGCGAGTGAAGGAGTCCATAATTAGGTGGAAAACCTAAACCTATCAGAGAGAGAGCCAAAACTTTAGGAGGGACCATATCTAAGATCTAACATTCTTAAAAAGCAGGAATCCACTGGCTGAGATCACTGGCCACAGCAGACAACTAAAATGGATGATTGTAGAATTCTTTCCTTGGTCAAGAGAAACACAACATACCAGCCAAGTTGAGAGTTACACATGATTATCAGGGTCTACAATCAAGAGATGCCTTCATAAATGTAAATACAGGTTTACAGCGAGGTCCAAACCATTGGTGAACAGGGAAAACCTCTAAAGGAGCCTGTTGAGTTCTGGAAAAATTCTTTGGACAGATGAAACCAAGATGAAGTCTTACCAGAATGATGGGAAGAGAAAAGTAAGCCCAAAACGTACCATAGTAACTGTCAAACATTATGGAGGCAATGTTGTGGCATGGGCGTGTGTGGAACCGGGCCACAAGTGTTTAATGAAGTAGCAGGATGAATTCTAATACGTACAGGTCTACACTCTGCTCAGATTCATCCGAATGCTCCAAAACTGACCCAAAGCATACTTCAAATGGAACCCAAGAGTTTCTCAAAGCAGAGAAATGGCCAACCCAGTCACCTGTTCTGAACCCAATGGAGCATGTTTTTTAGTTACTGAAGACAAGACTGAAGGCAAAAGACCCACAAATTGAAGCTGCAGTAAAGTCCTGGTTGAGCATATTAAGGGAGGAATCACAACATTGAAGGTTCTAGATTTCAGGTAGTCATTGGATACAAAAAAAAAAAAAAATCATCCAATTATTAAAAATCTGAAAATGGGGGATTGTATCAAAATGGTTGTAATTCCAAACAGTAAAAATTAACAGCAATAATTTTGTTAATCCCCTTAAATTGTTTGATTTAAAATCTCATACTTAGGAACCTAACTGTATAAGTAAAGGCAAGAAAACTGCCTGATTTGAAACTTTACAAATTAAACTTTTCTGGATTTGTGCTTAATTTTGAATATTGTCTGTTCTGGTGAATGAAAATGCTCACATGGTCTACAGGATTGCTTAGCAATGAGCAATGTTTGAATGAATGAAATTTGAATTTGTCAAAGGACTACTGATTAGATGGTAAAAGTTGTGCAGCACTCTGCCTCTAAAGTGCCAGATTAAAAAAACAATCTCATGAATTGATGGTGACTTACAGAAAGCTTAGACGTCAAATTGGACTTAGATTAATTAGTTAGATACAAACTGGACTTTAAAATTAATGCTAGTTTTGTTACCTCTTTTCTGCTAACATTGTTCCAGGTGCAGAAGGCAGAAATGGTTTCAGCACATTTTACCTTTTGGAAACGGATGTGTCCATAGGAAGAATATCACAGCACACCGAATCTGTGGTAGTCCTCTCATAGAACCCGTGATATCAGTGACTATCTTTGGACCCAGGAATTTTGTGTTGCTGGTGCTAGATGAACAGGTTGATATATATATGTTGAGATTTGGGGGGTTTTTTGCACCGGGGCAAAAAACAAGAAAAATGAGAGCAGCTTTAATAATGGGCAGAAACATGCCAAACACTGCACTGGTGCTTGAAGAGAAGAAGTCTTGGTAGTAAAGTCAGCAGTTTAAAGTATTGATGCTGGGAAGTATGCTGTGTTTATTCAAGGGACAAATCTCAGATCAGAATTTGGTGAAATATTAGAGTTTTACTGTATGCATTGTCTTATTTCTCATGTAGAATACTTTGAAGTGCAGGCCACACTGTCTTGTTTGAGCATTGAACTTTAAGACCTAAACAAATCAATACATGATAACTTTAATCTACTTTTTGGAGTTTTACATTCAAAAAGTACACATTGAAACAGCAGTAACTGTATTATTATTATATGCAGTAAAATGGCCATTTAAACCTGAAATTTTAATTAATTCATTAATTTTTATATCAAGGTAATGTATTCTAAAGAAACAGAAGGCAGTCCATATAAGTCACAGGAGTGTGAATGGGTGGTTGGTGTTTGGTTTTAGTCTGACTTTTCATCCATTTCCTAAAAATAGGGGTCATTCCATCTGAAGTCAGCGGAGACGGTGTTGATTTGATATGGAATGACCCATAGCTTTAATTCCAGAGCTTCTGTATCTCCATATACGCTCATATCCCTGTTGTCTGGTGAAATGTACCTTAATGTGCAGACTTCCAGGGCAGTTGAGAGCAACGCCGGTCTGTCTGGTTGGTTGTTCTTTTAGGATACTTTGATGTGTTCTCTTCTCAGGGAAGTCCAACACAATTATTCTCTCCGATTTAGATATTTTGGCACGCATTAGAAGCACAATCAATCCGTACCACTTAATTTCACTAAGCTTAAAGGAACATTAGGACGTCCAGTTTGCAATAGACCAGAGATGTATCATTTTTAAGTATTAAACATTATGAAGCAGCCATTCAGCAGTTTGAAGCTTCTCTGATTCCTCGCACACTTTTTTTTCCCCCTATAATGTTTGTACTGCTACACTCAATGGTTAGTTCTTCCAAAACAAGGAATTCTGTGTTCTGTACTTCAGTTTCCAGAGTTTTGTTATTTGGATGGTAAGTTATTTTTTCTGATCAAACATAGGGTTAATTTTTTTAATTATTGAAATATATATAATTGCTGCATTAGCATTCTATTAAAATAAGGCAGATTGAAGGAAAGTTTTTATAAGTATTTCCTGGACTATACTAAGTTGTAGACTAAGAGCTGAGATTTTGTCTTTACGTACCCACATGTAGTTTAACCACATCAGTGATGTAAGATGGTCCAAAAAGAAGTGAATTTCTTTGTTATTGGTGAGTTGTTTACAGTGCATATGAGCTTATGACTCTGCTCCTTCTGTAAGAATGTACACTATAGACCAAGCAGAACATACATCCTCTTTTAAACACTTTCATGATCCATGTGCTGTGTCTGTGTTTTCAGTCACTGAAATGCCAAACAAGAAAATATTACCAATTGTTTGATTTCAGTTTCATTTGTAACACTGTTTTCACACATGCACTGCAGCCTTTAGCTTTTTAGACCTCACCTACAGTAGCAGAGGTGGGCCTGTCTTGAGCCTGCCAGCTCCCAGGTACAAAGTCCATGTGATGTGGATTGTGCCATTGGACATATATTGCAGGTAACAGTCCAGTGCAGTCATTGCTAGAGTCTCTCCAGCATGGTGAAATATTATTTACTGATGTATACTTCGTGTGTGAGAGGACAACTATAGAAAATATCCCAACCTGATTCTCCTCTCTGAAATTCATGTGGGAAAACCGGTTAAGCAATTTTGTTTGGCTCAGTGGTGTTTGAAGAAGGCAGAGATTAGAGGTTTTTTCTCCCTCTGTTTGTGATTGTTGTTTAAATTTTTTCCTACCCTGATTTGTCTGTAAACCGTATTTGTAAATACATTAACATAACCAATAAAGGTTTTTCTATAAAGCAACATTTTTGTCTTGGCAGTATACTTTAGCTCATTGCTGTCCTGAAAGATTGATTTCAAGTCTTACCAGTTTCTGCAAAGACCCCTCTGTTTTTGTGGCATTCATCTTTCCATTCATTCACATCACTGATGCTCAGAAGCAGCTTCAAAGTATTTTTTTCTCTCACTGTCTCTAAAACAGCTGTCACGTGCCTTTTAGTCATCGTCTTTAGTGGAGCTGATGAAGTTTTTCCATCTTTGCAAAGGTTATATTAGTGTATGCTGAGTTCTTCATCACCACCCTAAGCCCCTTCTGTCCTCCTTATTCAATTTTGACTGTTTATCCAGCACATCCCAGAGATGTGCGATTGAATTGAGATCTGGGGAATTTGGAGGCCATGTCAACACCTCAAACTCGTACTCCACAAACCATTCCTGAAAATGTTTTGTTTTGTGGCAGGGCACTTTATCCTGCTGAAAGAGGCCACAGCCACCAGGGAATAACATTTCCGTTAAAGGGTGTACATGGTCTCCAGCAGTGCTTAGGCAGGTGCTGTGTGTCTAAAGAAACATCCACGCGGATGGCAGGACCCATGGTTCCCAGCAGAACATTACCAAAGCATTGCACTGCCCCTGCTGGCTTGCCTTCTTCCCATAGTGTATCCAGTTGTCAGATGTTCCCCAGGTAAGCAACATACACACATTGATGCTCACATTGTTGGTGCTTTCAGCAGTCGACAGGAGTCAGCATGAGCACCCTGACAGGTCTGCAGTTATGCAGACCCATACACAACAAACTGCAATGCACTGCATATTCTGTCACCTTTTGTATCAGAACCAGCATATTCTTCAATATCCATACACTCCTGAACATTATCTACTCTAAAACCACTGCTGGAATACCTGAAGTGGTGATTTCTGTCTATGCTGAGAAAGCATTCAACAGGGTCAAATGGGACTATTTATTTACTGGGACTATTTAGTAGGAAGTTTGGACTGGGAAATGTATTCATCTCATGGATACATCTCCTTATGCCAGCGTTTCTACCAATGGCGTTCAATCCAGTTTTTTTTAGGCCTTCCCGTGGTGCTAGACAGGGGTGCCCATTATCCCCCTTATTGTTTGCATTGGCTATAGAGCCCCTGTCAGTTTTTCTGAGGTCCTCCTCCACTTTTACTGGAATTTCCCAATTCAGCACAGAATTCAAGTTATTGCTTTATGCTGATGATTTATTGCTGTATGTTTCAGATCCTGCTTTCTCCATATCATGAATTTTATCTGCTTTTCAGAGATTTGGCTCATTCTCAGGCTATAGAGTAAACATTGCCAAAAGTGAATGCTACCCTATCAATGCTGCAGCATTAAAGCTTTCACATTCTGATATCCCTTTTAAATTGAGCCCCTCTGGCTTTAAGTATTTAGGGATCAGTGTAACCAGACCACTAAGTTCTCTTTTCTCAGCTAATTTCCTGCCTTTAATGTCTAAAATTAAACTGGACCAAAGCATTTTTTTCAAAACAATTGATCTCACTACCTATGGCGCAGTAAGCCACCCAGGATCCCCAAATCCATACTTCAAAGATGTAAGTTCAGTGGCAGATTGTCACTTCTTATTGTACTATTGGGCAGCACATATCCACAAAATTTCATTTTGGTTTAGATCTATGGATCTCCCCTGGTGTAAGTTAGAAGCACAGTCTTGTTCCCCATCCTCTCTAAATGCTTTGCTCACCTCCTCCATTCCATTCAATCCTTCTGGCTTTACAAATAATCAAGTAGTTCGCTCTGTATTGAAAGTTTGGTACCAATTTAGGAGGCACTTTAAATTTAACTCAGCATCTATGCTAGCTCCTTTATTGAAGAATCGGTTATTTCAACCTGCACTTACAGATCAAACCTTTTTTGGCATGGGACTTTTACAAGGATGGTATTTTTCGTAGCTTCACAGATCTTTCATTACAATTCCATCTTCCTCCTTCTCCATTTTTTTGGTACTTTCAGATTAGACACTGTGCCAAAGTTTTATTTCCAGTTTTTCCCTCCAAACCACCGAGCCTGCAGTGGGAGGAGTTTCTGAGCCGTGACCCTCTTCAAAAGTCATACATCTCCAAAGTTTATAATGAAATTCTGTCTTTTGATCCCTCACCAATTTCTAAAGTTAAGGCAGCTTGGGAACTTGAACTGGGCTTAAATTTGGAAGATGACTGGTGGGATAATGCTCTCAAAAACTTCATGCAAGTTCAGTCTGCGCTCGGCTCTCATTTATACAGTTTAAAGTCCTGTTCAGAGTCCACTTCTCTAAAACTCGGCTGTCACAACTCTATTCCAGCATTTCTGACAATTGTGATAAATGTCATGTCCCTTCCTGCAATTTAACTCATATGTTTTACTCCTGTCTGTTACTCACCTGTTTTTGGCAGAGCTATTTTGAAATCATGTCAAAAATACTTTCAGTGACTATCATACCCTCCCCCCATGGTGACATATTTGGGCTCCCAGTTGATCACAATCGGTTCACTTCTAATCAATTAGACATTTTAGCGTTTACCTCTTTACTGGCAAGACGCCGTCTTCTTTTTCACTGGAAATGAACCAAAGCGCCCTCCAGCGGTCAGTGGCTTAATGACACTGTGTCTCTTCTAAAATTGGAGAGGATTAGATATACATTGAAAGGCAACTTTAATCAATTCTGTAACGTATGGTGCCCCTTCTTGGCATTCTTCCACTCTCTTCAGTCTCTGCTCCCCAATTGATGTTTGACGGACCCCCCCACCACCACCATAATCTTTTCTCCTTTTTTTTTTGTTTGTTTTTCATTTTTGTTTTTTGTTTGGCTTTGCTTTTATATATACACATTTTGTCTTCTTGTTATGTTATAATAAAGCAAATATAAACCTTTTAGGATGTGGCCTGTAGGCCTTATTCATTATGATATACAGCACCTCTTTTGTGGTAACATTCTTTCATCCTTATCTGTGACACAGAGGTGCTGTGATTTATGTTGTGACTTATGCTGTATTAGCAATACTGTTTTCTGTCTCAATGCCCCCCTTACTCCTAATAAAATATCATTTTAACTTTTTCTGCAGTTTGAGCTACAGTAGCTCGTCTGTTGGATCAGATTGTACGAGCCAGTCATTGCTCCCCACGTGCATCAGTGAGTCTTGGCCGGCCATGATCCTGTTGCTGATTCATCACTGTTCCTTTCTTGGACTACTTTTGATAGATGTTCTGGCCCAGTCGTCTAGCCATCACAATTTGGCCCTTGTCAAATTTGCTCAGATCCTTTTCTTGCCCATTTTTCCTGGCTCTAACACAGGGGTAGGGAACTCCAGGCCTCGAGAGCCGGTGTCCTGCAGGTTTTAGATGTGTCCCTGATCCAGCACACCTGACTCAAATGACCGAATTACCTCCTCAGTCTGCAGTCAAGTTCTCCAGAGTCCTGCTAATGACTTCTATATGTGATTCAGGTGTGCTGGATCAGGGACACATCTAAAACCTGCAGGACACCGGCTCTCGAGGCCTGGAGTTCCCTACCCCTGCTCTAACACATCAAGGACAAAATATTCACTTGTTCCCTAATATAATAAAACCGACTAACAGGGGCCATGGTGAAGAGATAAACAGTTTTATTCTCTTCACCTGTCAGTGGTCATAACGTTATGCTTGATCAGTGTGTGTTTTACTTTAAATGTAGATTTTGCAAACGTGTTTTGTATTATTATTTTCTGCCTTCTCAATATTTTTACTTAATCTACTGTAAAATTCATGTAAAAGTTCCTTGTAAATTAGAAAATACTAAACTAAGTCTATAACTAGCACAAGCCAAAGGTTAATTGGTGATTCTAAGTTGGCTGTATGCATGAATGTGAGCATGAATGGTTTCCTGTCTTTGTTGGCCCTGTAATTGACTGCCATGTATCCGCGTCTTCCACCCAAAATCAGCTGCAATAGTTAATCAAAAATATACACAGAAGCAGTCAAAAATTGAATGGGTGAGTGTGTCCAAACTTTTGACTGGTACTGCGTATATATGCAATAGTAGTCTCAGGAGTATGAAGGAGACATCAGGAGATGGGCTGTTGACAGGTCGTGTGATTTGTTTGTGAAGGAAGACACCTGAAACACTTTAATTAAAAAATTATGGCATTTAATCTATTAAAGAATCAGAAGATATCACATGTACATGAGGGCAAATCTTGTTGAGGGAGACAGGCTTTCCCAGCCAGCTGCCTGTGCTCCCTCCCCAGAAGAGTACTGCTCTAAACATAACAATTTTATACTACAAGTGCTATCAACTCAAAAACAGTTGGAGAGAGTCGTGGTTTAGACTTGGCCTTCTCGGACTGGTTCATCCAGTGGTTGGTTCCGGCATCATGGCACAAGCTTCTCCAATCAGCAATAAAAGCTCCATAAAAGACACACACACACTTCCCCTCTCACATATTCCTAATCACGACTTTGCAGTTTTATTTCCCTTTGCAACAGAGTCCGATGACCTACACACACCCTTCCCTCCTCAGACACAGATATTCATGTTTTGATAAAACCTTTGAGGATAAGACAGGCCAAAACCGAGAAGGTCATAAATAAGATAAACATATCACCCAAAGGCCAAGAAGTTGATCTGGCACTATCTGTCGCTCTCTGTCTAATGTATTATTTAATTGTTTATTATTTGGCTGATCCACTGTTTATTAATTAATTTACTGGGGTTTACTTTTAAACATTTGTCATTTTAGTCACTGAGTAAAAAATATTCACAAGTGAAGAGTTGAACAGGGCCATTAAAAAGGCATCAACCCAGCATCAGTACCTTTGTGCACGAAGGAACAGAAGGAGCACTGCCAGATACCTTCAAAATGACCTGCAGCAGGCTACAACGTTCATGTTTCTGAAGAAACTGTCAGAAACAGACTCCACAAGGGAGGCATGAGCTCCTAATGTCCTTTAGTGGGACTTGTGCTCAGAGTCCTGTACCTTGCAGCTCGATTGGCATTGGCAACATTTCAGCAATGCCACAAGCTGATCACCTTCATGCCACCTTCTCTTAGTGGTTGAAGTAAGGCGCTTCAAGTATTGAGTGCCTACTTTTCAGAAGTAGGCCATTTCCATATTGTAAATTAATTTTTGGCTGATTAATTTTTGGATTTTCATGAGCTATTAGCTAGAAGCATCAAAATTAAAACAATAAAAGGCTTGAAATATTTGACTCTACCTTTCAGAATTAAATTGCGAAAATGAACTTATTCCAAAATATTTTAATTTTTAAGATATAGCAGTAAACTGAGTGGTAAGTAACGACAGAGTTAGTGTCGCATTTCCAATAAAAATAACACGTAGAAGTGTTCAGGAAAGTCAGCCTTATGCATCAACTCGTGGCCGTAATGCGCCATTTTGTGAATGAGACGTGGAAGGAAAAAATAGAACGCGTTAAAAACGGAAGAGGGAGGGGTTAATTGCCATGGCAACTGTGCTGACGTAAAATGGAAGCCCTCCCATGGGGTTATTCAGCGCTTGTATCATTCAGTTGGCAGCCATTTTTTTTCACGAATAGCAAGAAATCTAGAGCTTAGCGAGTCAGATAGTTTTTAATCCGAAAACGCGTTAAGACACCAGCACTGTAGTTATAGATTTAAAAAAGTCTGCTGCCGAGGGCGTAAAGTCGAAAGACGTTTGGAGACGGCAAACGAAGACTGTATTTTCCGCCCCAGACTCGAAGCTTGGCGGAGGGATTTAAGGGACTTTAGCACGCATTTTAAACCAAAAAGTCACCGTTCTGCAAACAGCAGTGGGTTTTTGTTAAATATATTTGTTTAATAGTGCGTGTCCGACTTTCTCTTAGGTCTGTGCTTTTATTTAGATGGCAAGCTTCCCAGACTGTGTGAACGAAAATGATATAGGTAAGTAAAAAAAAAACAAAAAAAAAAAAAACGCTCCACGTATTGTTTATGTGACGGCAGGTGAGGACGCCGAACCGTTTCTGCGCAGTTCAGTCTTAGTGCTGTTTTTCTAATGTCAAATTGCAAGACTTTAATTTTTAAAAATGCACAAAACTAAAATTAAGTTGAGATACGTCGATTATTTGTCCGTGTGCACAGAAAGGATTACAGCTGGCGCCGCGATTTAGCTCACTTCATACTGCGGTTGCTGTTAAACTGAATGCTCCGTCTCAGTTAAACTCGGTGTCTTGGGTTTATAAACCAGTGTAGTCCTGCTGTTATCAGCACGGTGCTGCTGGTCCCTTTGATATATATATATATATATATATATTTCACTATAAAGCCCTTTTCTTTCGTCAGTAGTTAATAAAGCGTTTCCGTCTCGGTAGTGTGCTGACAGACCCTGGCTCCCCCACACAACAGGAGAACCATAGCCTTGCTTCGCCTCGGGTGTACGTGCGTGCCTGCACGGCAACATTGCGTGGCTAATGAACTGAACTCGTATTTATAGCATATGAACTATATCACCTATTTATTATAACTGTAGTTAAGTACTTAAGGTCTTATTTTGTCTTAATTTCAGAATTTATAAATGTCAGCCCCATGCGGGCCTTTTAGGGTTTAATACACACATTTTCGCACTCCTGCACCTGAAAAGGCAATCTTCATTACTGTCTGATAGAAGTCGTCAGTTTGTCATCTACTTACTCCTCGACACATTTTTCTTTGGTTTATTTTTAGTTGTTGCAAAAGTGTTTTGACATATATATCAGTAACCCTGATATGTACAGACTTCTGTGTCTGCACAGATTCTGTTTTGTGCAGTTTGTGAGTTAAAGACTGCAGTTGTGAAACTGTCGGTATGTTTCCGGAATTTGAGACTTATGCTAACCAAAGGTTACTTTGCCAAGTAGATTTTGCTCTCCTGTAGAAATTGACCGGGGAGGGTGGGTGGGGGGTGTACATAGTGGATCTGTGGGTGTTTACTACGACTGCTTTTCTACCAGCATTAGGTTATTTATCAACATTTAGCTTGTTAGAGCTGCGGGAATTTAACTTGCATAATGCTAAGTTCTCCACCCACTGTTTTTGTGCAAGTTGTATGGTTCCTACAGTTAGCCAATCAGATAACTACACCAGTGACAAG
Organism: Archocentrus centrarchus; assembly: GCF_007364275.1. Taxonomy (NCBI): domain Eukaryota; kingdom Metazoa; phylum Chordata; class Actinopteri; order Cichliformes; family Cichlidae; genus Archocentrus; species Archocentrus centrarchus. The sequence continues at coordinate 4,698,053 of NC_044358.1, forward strand.
CCCTCTGTGCACTGCTGAAGTTTGTGAACTTAGTATAAAGTTTTAATTTGGTGTTCCTGTGGGTTGGGCTGGATAAGCACACACATTCAGTCTGTTATAGCTGACATAACAGTGCTGCTGTTGTTTTGTTTTGTTTTTTTCCAGGTAAGGCAAAGTTCATTGGTGAACTCTTGGTGCCTGCTGCACCCTTTGACCAGAAGTCTGGGCGCGAGGCTTGGACAGTAGCCTTTGCACCCAATGGTTCCTACTTCGCTTGGTCTCAGGGGCATCGCATTGTCAGGCTTGTTCCTTGGACGAAATGCCTGAACAACTTGTAAGTTTTTCTTAAAGCACCCAACACTATTTTTATGTAGCTAGCATGACTACGTCAATATGAGTGCCAGTGTTTTAGGCTAATGGTGTACACATGTTTTTGTTGTTCAGTAGTTTTTATTTTTTCCATTATGAAAACTTCAATTTAATGGACAAGATGAGACATTAAGGTTTTTATATATTTATTTATTTTTTTGTTTTGTTTTTTTTATTGGTGTACAGTTCACTTTTCATGTTATCTGCTAACTCATACAACAGAGCATTTCCCATTGTTGGGGCTGTTTGGAGTTGATTTAATTTTGACATTCATACAGACTAAGTGCACTTAACTTTGTAAAACCAGTTACACTCCTCTACAGTTCAGTAACAAATTACTGCTATTGTGTAAATGTGTAAATTCTTGAGCTTAACAGGAAGCTCAACTGAAAGTCATTAGTCTTACATTTTATAGTCTGTGTTGCAGGGCAGAGAGCAGAATGTTTTCATGATTACCTACACTTTGATAAAGCATATTTTTATCTGTGCATATTTTTCCACATTGAACCATTTCTGGAGTTTAGGAGAAGGAGAAAACATAAGCAGCAGGGAAATGTTCTCCCAGCATGTTTTAAACTAAAAATGGATTATCAAGTTCATACTGTGCTGTTTGAGCTAAAGTATTGCAGAAAAGTAGCCCTAAATGTCATAAAAGCGGCCAAGATTCAATTTGGTTTGATGCTGTGTGATATCAAGTGTGTACATATAATGTTCAGTCATGTGAACTGCTGGTTTTTGACAAATCTGAATGCTTTCTAGCCCATTGACTCAATCTCTGCCAAATTCAAGCTGAATGATCAGATGTGTTTGTCAGTGCCAAGAACACGTGGCTTGAATTATCAGTGCATTCTCTGCTTAACAGGCTCTTTTTCCACTTACTAAGGCCTTGTGACTCTGAGCCACATGTTGAAATTATCTTTAGAAACAAGTGCCTTTTGTTCCCAGACATCAGACTGTGGGTGGTTGGGCCTCACACTAGAGGAAATATAGGACGGCAACCTCTATGCGACCAGGAAAAACCAGTGGTTGGTGTGATTGCACTGGATTATTTTTGCTGTCAGGGACCAATTGCAAGTGGTCGATCGCCCAGAGTTTGAGTGTGCAGCACCCTCAACCTCTGGGCAACCACTTTCAATTGCAAGGTGGTTGCACAGGTCACTTGTTGGGAGGCAACCTGTTTCCAAACGATCTCAGTTGGACTTGGACAGACTGCAGTCTGTCTGGCAAAGGTTTGCAAATAATTGCTAATTTATAAATGTGGACAGATTGCCAACACATTGCAGTCAGAGTTGATCTGTGCTGAGTCTGTTTTTTGTGTCCGATATGTGTGATGGATGCTGCTATCAATGCTTGTTTATTTAGAATGACTGGTGGAGTTGTTACCAGAATGAGTGTGTTATTGTCAGGGGTGGATGGCTGAAAGCTGTGAGCACGGTGCCAAAACTTTGGCTCTGTTGTGTTGCTCTTTACTCAGTTTTTACTCAGTGTTTAGCACAGAGCCCCATGTATTCCTGCACCACAGTAATATTGGCATTTTACTGAAACAGAGTGGAACTGAATTTAATGGAGCATCAGAGGGAGAGCAGAGGAGAATCCCGACACATACAAGGATGCATCGCGTCTTCCCTTTTACAGAGCAGGTTTTGGCGTTTCAGGCTTTTAGTCACATTTCTACACAGAGATCGATATGCAATTAAAACATGTTCATTTTTTCTCAGCAGTGCACACGCGTTTCTTTCTTGTACTTCCCTCAATAGCTGATATTACATACCATATGTGTGACAAAATGCAGCTAAATCTGCATACAGGGAAGGAGGCATTTTGTTCCATTAACAGTAGAGTTAAAAAGTATGTGACAGTGATTCCTCTGTACCATGTTTTACAGCATCATGGACTGCAAGTTCTAACTATGAATGATGTAGTGAATGATGGGCTAGGGTTGCTATATTAGCACCAAATCAAAACAAACAGTCGCCTCAAGGTTTTTTTTTATAAAATTATTATTATTATTATTATTATTATTATTATTATTATTATTATTATTATTATTATTATTATTAGTATAAGATAAAGACCCTTCAATAATAGAAAACTATTTTGCCCAAATTTGGAAGCCTCGACTTAAACTTTAATCCAAATACTTTTAGTCACTCCTGGGTTAGTAAAGATATAATACATATTCCAGCAAAAATGTATTAACAATAGTCATTAAATCACAACATTTTTAAGTAAGAGTTCATCAGCTGATCACAGCTGTTGCATCATCAATTGCAAAGCCAGCAAACTGTGCTCGTAACATTTTTACAGTCGCTATCATAGCAGGGCTTTCTAACTGCAGGATGTGAAATGGCTTCAGTTCATTTTCTCAGACTACAGAAAAACTCAGAGCAATGTGCTGTATCTGAATTTGGGTTGGGAATGTCTACCAGAATTAAGCTACATGCTTTAAAATTGTGTTTGTTTTTTTTCCTTTTTCTTTCTTTGACCATGTTTTATAATTGACTTCCTGTCTTTCTCCATTCTCTGTTGGTGTAGTTCAGTGGGCCATGGAGAAGAAAGCACCAATGCTTCGAGCCCTAGGCACTTGGCTCGTCGGAACAGCAACGAATGCCAGGTAGTCCCAGCGGCAGGCCAGCCTCCTGAACACACCATAGACTGCGGGGATATTGTCTGGGGCTTGGCCTTCGGGTCCTCGGTACCAGAAAAGCAGAGCCGCTGTGTTAACATCGAGTGGCATCGCTTCAAGTTTGGCCAGGACCAGCTGCTCCTGGCAACGGGCCTCAACAATGGTCGCATCAAGATCTGGGATGTTTACACTGGTGAGGACACATCATCATTAATTAGAAGTCATCAGCGTCACACTTTGATAATTCTCTTAGATAATTGAACCTTACGTTACAAACCCTGTTTTGCAAAAGTTGGGTTGCTTTGAAAAATGTAAATTAAAACCAAATGCGATGATTTGCATATCTCATAAACCCATTTTATTTTGTTCACAATAGAACATCAAAAACATTACATTTTTAAACTGAGAAGATGTACTATTTAAAAAAAACAAACTAACAAACAAAAAAAAAGGTCATTTTGAATTTGATGGCAACAACACATTTCAATAAATTTGGGATAGGGTCATGTTTACCACTGTGTAGCATCCATCTCCTTTTAACAGTCCATAACTATCTGGAAATTGAGGACACCAGTTGCTGGACTTCTAACCTCTAATTCTAACCTCTCCGCAGTCCTCGGTCTTTTTTTTTATACTTTCTGTTTCAAAGTGCTTCGAGTGCTCGAGTAGAAAAGCGCCGTGTAAGATCTAGTTCATTTACCATTTCATGACGTGCTAAATGTTTTAATTTGGTAAAAGGTCTCTACAGGCAGGTCAGTTCATCACCTGAGCTCATCTACTCTGAAGCCATGCTGTTTTAATCAATTTACTCAATTCTCTTGATGAACTATGCAAGGATTCCTTGAAAAAGATATCTTGATGGGGGCATATGCAGCTTTAAAACATGTTTTTGATGGTGCCGTTCCAGATATTCAGGTTGCCAGTTACATAGGCACTGGTGCACCCCCGTACCATCAGAGATGCAGGCTTTTGAATTGATCACTGATAACGAGTCAGATGGTCTTTAGTCCGGAGTACGCAGTGCCCATGTTCTCCAGAAAGAATTTCAGATTTCAGTTTGGCTGACCCCAGAACAGTTTTCCGTATGTTTCATATTCACATAGATTCTCTGAAAGTTTTGTTATTATGTACTGCAAATGATGAGATATTCAGAGACTTTGGTTGTACATTCAGGGACAGTATTCTGAAATTGTTCCACAATTTGTAGATGTAGTTTTTTTTTGCATATTGGCCAATCTCTGCCCATCTTTATTTCTGAGAAATTCTGCTTCTCTGAGATGCTTTTTTTTTTTTTTTTTTTTTCTTTCTTTTTCCCCCAATACTCAGTGATGTTACTGACCTGTTCCCAATTAACCTAACTAGTTGCAAAATGTTCCTCCAACTGTTTCTTTTATAACCCACTTAACGTTTCTGTCTTTTGTTGCCAAACTTTGAGATGCATTGCTGCCAACAAATTCAAAATGACTTTTTTTTTTTTTTCTTAAAATGATACCTTTTTTTTGTTTTAAGCATTTGATATATTTTCTATGTTCTATTGTGAATAAAATATGGGTTTATGAGATTTGTAAATCATTGCGTTTTGTTTTATTTACATTTCGCAGTCTAACCTTTTTAGAATTCAATTTATAAATTAAGAAGAAAAAACCTAAATTCTCTGAACACACAGCTCATCCTTAAATCCCAGCATTTCCTACAAATGTGCCACCAGATTAGAGCTGGAGATGCAGCTGATGTTCTGCAGCTCTCCTTTGGTAATTATGCATCAGCAGTCTGGACAAAGTCTGGCATCTATAGGATTTTGAGTTTTAAGTTTAAAAAGTAAAAAAAACAAAAAGTCTCTGCATGATCCCAATCCCACCAAATTGCTAGAGGTAAAAACTTCAAAGGATCCTCACGTTAACAACTTATGGGCTTGCTTATGCCGGTCTTGTCAGGTATCATTGTGTCTAAACACAAGTGTACTTTTTATTTAATTTCATTTGTCAAATAAAATCCAATGTTTTATTGCTTGGTAAAAAAATATTTGTTTCATCTTCAGGGTTTTTTGCCCCTGAAACATACACAGCTAGAGGCTTTAGAGCTGAAACAGTGTTGTTGCCTGTGAACAGAAACCTTTCCATTAATCCACTTTCTGTGATTTGGGTTGTTTGTTGCAGGAAAACTGTTGCTGAATCTGATGGACCATACAGATGTAGTGCGAGACTTAACTTTTGCTCCTGATGGCAGTCTGATGCTGGTGTCTGCGTCCAGAGATAAGACCCTTCGTGTATGGGATCTCAAAGATGATGGCAAGTAGATGAGCTGTTTCTGAAGGAAAGCTGTGATTTTTAGCTTTGCTGTTTCAAAGAAAAAAGGCGTCCTATTGTCGTAGCCGTGTGGCGGCTGCATCTGTTCCACAAACACTTAAACATTGGCCTCAAGTCAAGAATGACGCGACCCAGGATGCTCAAAATCACACCATAGATGCATCTGCTAAAAATCTCGGGAGAGTTTGAAGCTCGGCGACCTTGATATTTGATTCAAATTCGACCTAAAGGTCAAGGTCAGATGTCAAGTTTTCTAAAAATGTTATGAACAAGATAACTCGGACGATCTCCCCTAGGACGTTTAAATTCACACCATAGATGCATTTTGTTCAAGCTAGACCCATCAATCCTCACACACTTGTTCACTGACTTTACTGTAACAGGTAACATGGTGAAGGTTTTGCGGGGGCATCAGAACTGGGTGTACTGCAGCGCCTTCTCCCCTGACTCTTCCATCCTGTGCTCAGTCGGTGCAGGCAAATCGGTACGTAAACAAGTTCCTTTGTACCTCTTTTCATGAGTGTGCTAGCTAATCTTTGTGCATTCGCTTGTGACCAGTTATGCTCAGTCAAACCTCAAATTAGAAAACTCCCCTTCTGCCCGACCAAACTTTACCTTTTAAAATAAATTGTGCTCGGTGTCATCAGTCAAGTTCTTGCATCTAGACTCTGTTTGGCTTTTGTGTGCTGTGAAAAGGGGATTTTTGTTAAGTATGCATGCAGAGCAGGCAAGTGTTTTCATGATTGTTACATAGCTGACGCTAATGTGGGAAACTGAAGTCGGGGAGACAAAACACAAACCTCTTTACTACAGAGGAATGTTGAAGGAAAACAATAAATTAAAAAAAAATACTCTTTGATTTTCAAAAAATATTAGCGTAGAAGGACAAGTTGTGCTTTTTTTTTTTTTTATTTATTTATTTAATTTTAATGTCTTAATTGACAAACACTAATTTGACAGCCTTTAAGTCAGACGTGCTGCCGGATAGTAGCTCCAGGGACTGGCCGGCACTGGTTAACCTTATCCATAGTGTCTCACACCTAGATTACTCTCAAACGTGGTGGTAGTTTTGTTAGGTTTTCTGTCCCTACAGTGTGTGTCTTGCTCTCCTTGTCACAGGTGGTGGTAGAGCTCAGTGTGTGATTGGTTTTGAAAGGAGCGCTGCGCTGACATTTTGAGCAGCCGGTGTAAACCATGGACGCACAGTGCGCAATGCCCAAAGGCCTGGCCAGAGGCGGCCTGGCCAGGGGCAGCCTGGCATCCTGACCCGCAAGGTCATTCTGTACGTAGGTGCTGCTCCGTGTCTGTCTACTGTCGCAGTTCCTCTATTTATTTTATTTTAGTTTAACACTGTCGTGTACCTGGTGGTTAAACACCCCTTCCTCCCCCTGCCAAGAAAAAAATCTATAAAGGGGAGCAGCAATACTTTATGCTGTTTTTGTTTTTTGTTTTTTTTTTAAATATATTTATTTTTATATATACACACACACACACACAGTACCAGTCAAACGTTTGGACACACTTTGTGTCCAAACGTTTGACTGTAACTTTCTGTCATCATTGTGTTTTTACCTTTTTTTTTTTTTTTTTTTTTTTTTTTTTTTGGAAAACAAAAAAAGGAAAACTAGGTCTTTCAGAAAGATGAAACATGACCAAGAAACAGAACCATTAAACTGTATGCAGTAATTATATAGACCATTAATTTATGTTTTAACAAGCTACCATTTTACTTAGTTTCTTACAAAGTGGCAGGACCCAAAAGTTTGCAGAGTTCTGTGATTTATTGCCACGAAGAAAAGACATTTTTACTAAACTTTCTGACCATGGCTGATGTTAAAAAGCAAAGAGGGTTATACAGATGGTTCACTTTTCTGTGTGTGTGTGTGTGTGTGTGTGTGTGTGTGTGTGTGTGTGTGTGTGTGTGTGCGCGTGTGCGTGTGTGTGTGCGCGCATGCGTGTATATGTATACTCTGCCAGAGGTATCAATCCTTTGGCCATAAAATATTCTTTTCTCTTGCAGTCTCTCTTCGTAGGCTTCTGCCGGAGATGCGAGCCTATTGTAAACACAGTGAACTAAATCTCTGAAAGGGGAAACCAGTGGAGTAACTTTATGTTACCTTAAGTTACTACTTGTTTTATTTTCTCTTTTGTTGTGTAGACTTCTTTTGTTAAAAATAGTATTTATTTAGTTCATTTACTGATGTTTTAAAAGATGTATGAATATAAATTCTGATGAAGTAGCTTTACAGTTACAGTAAAAAATATCAAACATTTTATATAACTGTCATTGTAGGTAAAGTGTTCATTTAACTAGCTTTGCTGCTTGTGTAGCATATGCTTTTTAATTTTTTAATTTTTTGCTTTTTTTGGCCTGGTTTAAGGTTATAAAGCATTACAGTGACACTGAGCATAACTTGAGCATAACTGTTTAATTCTGATTTAATTCATGTTGCTTAATTTAATTTCTAAATGCTTTTTGTGCATCTAGAAATGTTTAGTTTAAGATAGCACATCTAAACTAATACAGTCTAAATCATTCCATGGGCTATAACGGGTCTGTCTTTATTGCAGGTATTCCTATGGAACATGGATAAGTTCACGATGATCCGAAAGTTGGAGGGACATCACCATGATGTGGTGTCTTGTGAGTTTTCACCAGATGGTGCACTGTTAGCTACCGCCTCTTATGACACCCGGGTGATTGTCTGGGACCATCACAAGGCCACAGTCCTCCTGGAACTGGGGTAAGGAAAATATAAACAACACAATGGACAGACGTCCCATAGTGTAGTGGTTTACACATTTGCTTGACAAGTGAAAGGTTGCTGGTTCAGTTCCAGGTAAAAGCATAAATCCCCTTTGGGGTTGTGTCAGGAAGGACATCTGGTGTACTGCTTGTGACAAAGGGTTTGTACTGCTCTGGAAGGCCTTATAATTCATAACTGCACAGTCAGATTGGTCAAAATAAACTAAAATGAGCAGAACTCATTTTCTTGAAATCCCTTTCCACGATAGTAGTAGTAGTAATCGTCCATCCATCCATTTTCTTCCACTTCTCCGGGGCTCGGTTGTGGGGCAACAGCCAAAGCAGAGAAACCCAGACCACCTTGTCCCCAGCCAGCTCCTCCTGGGGCCTCCTCCTGGTAGGACATGCCCTGAACACCTCACCCAGGACGTGACCACCTCAGGTGACTCCTTTCGATGTGGAGAAGTAGCAGCTCTACTCTGAGCCTCTCTTGAATGACTGCAATCCTCACCCTAACCTGTAAGGGAGAAGCCAGCCACCCTTCATTTCCACCACTTGTATCTGTGATCTTGTCCTTTCGGTGATTACTCAAAGCTTGTGACCATAGATGCAGGTAGGGACGTAGTTCAACCAGGAAATCAACAGCTTGGCTTTTACGCTCAGCTTTTTCCTTTACCACGATGAACCGGTGCAGCATCCACATCACTGCAGCCCCAATCAGTCTGTCAATCTCCCGCTCTCCTCTCCCCTCCCCTCACTCGTGAACGAGACCCCAAGATACTTAAACTCTTCCAGCAACTCCTCCCTGAGCTGGAGTGGGCACTCCA